>NC_087259.1:7715000-8315000 GCF_037042905.1 Lytechinus pictus
AACCTTCAAAATCTCGGAAATGCTCTCGAGGATATTCCGAGTTTCTCTTCCACGGATGGCCGGGCCTCCTTCAATTTCAGGAGCGGGGCTCAATTGGCCTAAAGTCTGTTTAGTGGCGGCACAAAATGAGAACGGCTGCCTGAGGACCTGGGCTCCGGCGATAGCCACCTCGGCGAACAGGACATTGAGTAGTTATACTAAGAATCCCGCCGTTGCAACGTCGGTCGACAGATACGAGAGCGTCCCTCGCGAAGAAATTTCTGCGTTCGATCACGATGCACCGTTTATTGATTCATGGGGGGACGATATCGCTCTGTCGTCGTCGTTCGTTTCAAGTGACGGTCATCTTGTGTTAGTGAAGTGGTCCGACGACGAGGAGCAGATATACCCCGCAGTTTGGCTATAAAGGGATCAATGCCACTGCGGCGAATGTTGCTACCCTGATTCATTCACGAGGAAAACCTTCCTGACAGACATGAATTTAGAGGTAAGATGCATAGGCATTTGTTATTTGCCCATTATAATAAGGTAAAATAAAGGTTCACGTTGCGCTCTGAATGCTAATGTTAGTGGCCAAATCGTGGTTTCGGGAACCACTCGTCGATTTATACGCGCACTTGTGTACAAAGTGAATGGAGGTGGAAATAGGGAACCGTGCGTGTGCTGCTGAAGTATTAAAACGATGGTTCCCAATATCACGATAATGCCATGTTGGTATAGATAAGTGCTTGATTTTTTTTTTACACTGCCATTTTCCATTCATCATATATTCATCATATGACTTGGTTCTAAAGTGACTTGAATTCTTTTGATTATTTTTCCTTAATTATAAAGAGAGATTGTTTAGTCCCATTTCAGTTCAACATTACTTTCCACCAATAGAGGCCCATACAAAAGTATGCTCAAAATCAAAGTTTTTGAGCACTAAAGTGAAATTTAATGAAGAAAAAAAAACCCCAACTGTATGGATCTGAGTATTTTTGGTCCCAAAAGTGATATATATATATTTTCAAATGTGTGTTGTATGTTGCATTGATCATGGCCCTGGGAAGCGGGGGTGCTTCAGCACCCCCTAAGATTTTCCTTGGGGGGGGGGGCTGCGTGTATTGTTTCCCATAGTCAGCACCCCCTGGAATTCTGAAAGGTGTGAAAAAATTATGAATATAACCCATATGACATTCCTTTTAGGGAACCCCCACTTTTTTTTTTTTTTTGCTTTTCAAATTTCTCGGAACCAAAATGACCTCCTTTTTGTAGTAATAACCTTTTCTTTTTTTTTTGCTCTTCCAAGTTTACATCAGCACCCCCACTCAAAAAGTCGCACCCAGGGACCTGGAATAGATCTACATGTACATTCACCACAGATAGGGTGGTTGCACTGTGCAAGTGGTATCCTTTTGGGATGTAATCTTGCACCCTAAGTGGAAAAGGTGCAACAATTCACCTACGTTCTATTATTATTTGCACCAAATGGGCTCGTTTTCACACACTAGGAAAAAGGGTTCAAATTTGAACCATGGGGTCAAAGGGTGCTAATGAGTGTAAATAATGTGCTCATTTGTGCACAGTTTAGGTGTAGCACCCTTATTAGGTGCACTGTAAAAAATGAAGTGCCATTTTTTAGAGTGTGTAGAGGTGAACCATATGTAATAAAGCTGCAAATTTTAAACCCTTCTTAACTTAAAGTATTACCAACCTTAAAAATGTGAAAGTTGCATCTTTTAGGGTGCAAACGAACACTTCCTGGTCAAAATATTAAGAAAAGATGCTGTCCTTCTTCGGGAGTCTCCTGAAGACGGATCCTAGAGACAGACAGTCAATCTGCTCGAAACGTCGAGTCCCCCCCCCCCCCGGGGGGGGGGGGGGGCACTTCCATTGACGAGTGGATACCATGCGCAACCATGGGGTCTTGAAAAGCACCCTAAACAAGTATTTTCCATATTCTGAAAATGCACCCCTTAACAAGTATTGGCGTGTGAAACCCTATCCTTAATAAGTATTGAAAACAAAACGATACCCTTGGCAAGTATTCCCCGAATAAACCCCTAAACAAGTACAGCGATATTTTAATTGTTATATGTACGGACGTCGGTCGTACCTTAACCTACATACGTATATCATTGGGTTGATTACGGTCCCACCTCGCGCAAATCGGACTCTAAACACGTAGTGTTGACTGTTGGGGCAAAAAGTACATCCCTTTTAATACATTTTTGTCTTTTTTATACCCTCGCAAATTTGACCCTAAAACGCGTAGCTTTCCTAGCGAAATAGATACCCTTTTTTCATTAATACCCTTTTTTCATTATTTTTAGAGTTTTTGACACCCTTATTACGTTACGTACGTAACGTGCCCTATCTTGAAAAAGACATCCTTTTTACGTGTTTTTTTTTTGGGTCGTACATGGTATCCACTTGTCAATGTAAGTGCCCCCCCCCCCCGGGGTCGAGTTTTCTCTCCTGCGCTCTACAGCTCCATTCACCGACTCGAGCCAGCCTTCTCTCATTTTACCCTTCCTACTACTAAGCTTTCCACTCCTTCGGCTCCACAGTCCAGACTACACTCATTCATAAAAGAATACTCTTAATTTCCCACCTCCACTTTATCGCCTTTCCAATTCCATTTAACTTCTATCTCTATCCACTTTCATCTCAGTCATACCAGGGCCCCGTCTTACAAGGAGTTGCGATTGATCCAATCTGTCGCACCTATGGAAAGCCAGCAACATCAACATCTAAAAATACATGTTTGTTCAAAAATATCTTCCAGAAATGATGTGTATTCATACATTCACTGTCTTCTTGACAATTCAGTATGCTTGTCTTTGTTTTCAAAGGACTTTGAGCAAATTTCCTAAAGAAAAATTATGGCATTGGTGGATTTCCATATACTTGAGATTGATCGGATCAATCGTAAATCTTTGTAAGACGGGGCCCAGGACTTTACACAAGTCATGTTGTAAGCCTACGCAGGAAGAAAGGGCTAGAATAGAAGAAAATATATATCTACCTCCCAACTCATCATGACGTGGAATCTAGAAGATTATGAAAAAGAATTCCAATTGCAATTGAAACTAAGGTCAATATTGGTCATCATGATTAGTTGTCAAATAACACATTTAATTGCCCAAGGGTATTAACTTGTATTTCCTATCAATTTTATTTAGACGAAAATTCAGGATGCATTCCTTTCCGATGACTGTCAGATCTTGTCTGTGGAGTGGGCCGATGGTCATCATGGCAACTTCCCAACCGGATGGCTTCGTGGTCATCGCTTTGACCAGTCTCAGTCAGGGACCTATCCACGGGGGATTAGTCTATTGTTACTGGGGGTGCTGAGCATTGTCACAGCACCCCCAGTAACAATAGATAATCCTCCGTGGCCAGGTCCATGGTCTCAGTCTGACCCTATCGCGGACCTCCGTCCTCGACTCTGGGGTCATGACGTTATGGCGACAGCGGACTTCAGCTTTTTCGATTTTGACGAAGTGATGGAGAACGACGACGCCCTCTACGAGTGGCTTAAAGTGCTCTACGGTCTCGGAATGGCTGTTCTTAAGAATGCACCTGTTGAAACGGGTCAGCACTTCCGCCTCCAGAACAGACTCGGATACGAGTCTCCCACTCCAATATCATCGGGGTGAGCTAATTTTAGTTAAGGGCGTATACCTTAAAAAAATCCTTTATTGTATTCGTCAGTAATCGACGACAGATATTTGCTTTGTAAGTTGAAGGTTTATTTTAGATTAAATGCAGAAAAATTCTGTCGAATAGGCCTGTTAGATGCCATGTACATATAAATTAGACAGATTTGTAGGAAATTTTATTTGGAATGTTCGTTGACTGTTAATCCTTGTAACGTTCGACAAACTATTATTAAACAAACTGATGTATAATTATCTAAAATATCCGAAGCGGGATAATGTTGGGACACAGCACTTTAACATTTGTCTTTATATCTTGAATTGAAATTTATGCAGTGATCAATCCTGATGGATTATTTGTGACCTTACTATGTTCTTCTGCAGAATAGTCAATCAAGTGAAGCTCAACCAAAAATCTGATCACCCAGCATACTCCGAAAACACCCTTCAGCTCCACAACGATATGACGTACTACAACCAAGCAAAAGGAGTGAGTATTTACATGATTTTATAAGCATCGTTCGATTCCATGACTCTTTCCAAGCTTGAAGAGAAAAAAAGGGGTGATAATATCAATACTACTTTGCCGAGGATAAATAAAATGTTGAGATGGATGAGGACTAATAAGGAGTCGAAAGGCTATTGACATGGGCTTGCCTAAAACAAGGCTGTATCAACACTTCCAAATAATTTCTACGGAAACATTCTGCCAACATTTTATGTTCCGATTTGGGGACTGGTTGAATGATATCCCCTGCCAAGGCCTACATCACCCTTGTTGTTGACGGTTGTTGACGGACCTCCGCGTATCCATGTAATTCAATATCAAGGCTCCTTTCGAATCCTTGATCCACTTCCATTTGATCTGTGGTTGTTTTCAGTATTGGTGATGTCCATTCACTCTTAGAAATTTTAGAACCTTTCCTTTTCCGGTATTTAACCTTTTAAGGTTCTTAAGAGAAGCAGAAGAGGGTTTCTAATCCATGTAAACGATCCTCAATTATATTTGGTTCAACAAAGAACCCTTTAATATGTTTAAGGTTCTTTATACAATTTATGGGGTTCCTGATGGTGAGAAGAACATTACCAGGAACCTATCGTGGTTCTGTATATAACCTATGGGGTTCATAACACCATCCTTAACCACGTACTAGTTGTATATAAAAATCTTAAAGGGTTTCTTGTAGCATCAAAGACTTTTTAGAACCCTCTGCTTCTTTGAAGAAGCTTAACATGTTCCAATTACTGACAAATGTTCGTATCAACATGGGCGGAAATCTGTCCTGAAAGGTAGGGGGGACAACAGGGGCGGATCCAGCCTTCGCCAGGCGGGAGGCCGAACATTTTTTTCAGCCATAATTTTATGTTAATCCCCGATCGGCCGCTCAAAGGTGATTTTTGTTTGTTTCATTGAAGGAGTAGTCCTCATGGTCAGTTTTAGCTTTATTCTTAAATCAACATAAATATATAATATCATAATCCTTATTTATATAATGCGAGCGCGAAGCGCGAGCAAAATTTTTTGGTGTTGAAAAGTTATGTATTTTTTACTAAAATTTGAACATTCTGGGCAATGTTTATCCTGAAAAAAATGTATATACAACTAAATAATTACTACGAATGCGAAGTGCGAGCAGAGGTTAACTGATGGAAAAAAATTGAGATTTACACCTGAGAACGAGACACTCTATTCATGTTTTGTAAATCATGAAAAGGATAGGTAATTGGGGGTCTTCCTTACACCCGGTCTTTTCATTAATAATGCAAGTGCAAAATGCAGCCAGAAAATGTTCATATACGTTTAATTTGAATTGATCGAAAAGGTACTTGTTAAGGACTGCTTGCACTTAGCCATGAAGACGTTGCATATTTCAACAATCAAATAATGCTAGTGCGAATCGCGAGCTAAAAAAAATTGACATTTCTACAAAAAGAATCGAAAATTTTTATCAATTTTTGTAATCGTGAACAGGGTAGCTATATATAACTAAACAAATTTTGATGCAAGCGAAGCGTGAGCAGAAAAAAATCGAGATTTAGACCTAAAAATGAGACACTCTATTCATTTGTAAATCATGAAAATGATGAGTAATAGGGGATTTTTCTACATTAATAATGCGAGCACAAAGCGCGAGCAGAAAATTTTTGATATTGTGATCTGAAACTGGATAATGATTTAAAAAGAGAACAAGTTGAATATCTGAAAAAACATGCGCGTATTTCAGATTTAGACCTAGAATCTCGGCATTCTACACATCTTTTATCATGAAAAATCAAAGCGAGCGCGAAGCGCGAGCTTAAACTATTTGATATTCCGATCTGAAAAAAAGAGTCAATTTCAGCTATATATTTCAAGCACTTTGTAGGAAAATTGTGAGGTGGATATGGATCGCACTTAATAAAGAGCTGATATTTTTCATTATTATTTGAGTTTTGACATAGAACCGGGACATCCTTAGGACAAGTCATATGAAAATGATGACTATCTTCCTATTCCTCTTGCTAAGCGCGAGATGAAACAAAAGGGACAATTTAATCATTAAATTAATATCTTATTTATTAATGCCTAATGAGGGCAAGAAATCTGATGATATTATGGCCTGAAAACTGGACATTTCAAGCACTTTTGTAATTATGAATAGAATAATGCATCAGTTAAAATATTTTTTAACCATTAATGCGAGCGCAAATCGCGAGCCAAAATCTTTGATAAACTGTCATGAAAATCAATATTGAGACATACATAAATCGCCAATCAAAATGCGAGTAGCGCTATCTGCTACGTTTTGACAATCAGACTTGAAAAGGGATATTTTTCAAACTAAATGGAATACACAAAAATAATAGGTACTTAATAAATCGAAATTTGCGAGCGCTCAGTGCGAGTACAAAATGTCAATTTTCAGACCATAAAGCTGTCACTTTTACAGAGCACTTTTTAAAAATCAGTTTTTAAATCACACAAAATAATGAAAGTTCGATTTCCGAGGTGAAATGTGTAATGTATATTGACTTCCAAACTTATAATTAAGCTCCATATTGAAAAATCACCTAACAGGCAATGCGTGCGCGAAGCGCGAGCGAAAATTTTATATAGTGACATAAAAGATTCTTTTTATTTTCCAAGTCTTCCCCTCATCTTATTTTATTCACTCTGGAAAATTTGACAAGCAAAAAAAAGAAAAGAAAAGGTTTTCACCCAAAATGTAAGGTCATTTAGTCCAAAATACATGTATTATTTCGAATGTGAATGATGCATTTTTCTCCATCATAAAAAAACAAAAATAGTAGGGGGGACATTTGATATTGTGTCCCCCCTACTATTTTTGGTAGGGGGGACACGTCCCCCCTGTCCCCCCTGGGATTTCCGCCCATGCGTATCAACACCCTTTTTTCTAAGAGTGCTGTCAATCAATTGCCTTACTAGTATCAGTCGTTCCACTGCATCAAGCAAGCGACTGGAGAAGGCGGGGAAAGCCTGCTGGTTGATGCGTTCAATGTGGCCGAGGAACTCAGACATCAGAACCAAGAAGCCTTCGAGATGCTAACAAGGATTCCGTGGGAATTCAAGCTCTTAATGGGCACCAACTACCATAGCGCCCGTCGAGAAGCTATCAGGTAGGCCTAAACACAGCTTTGAAGGCGACGTACGGAGGATTCGAGGACAGATAAATTGCAATGTCAAATGCCCTTCTTGACAATTAAAGAAGTCTTTGTCGAAAATAAGTGACTCAAAACAGCAGTCGAGTCCTTGATTCTGGAAAAACTATATATTTGTAGTTTTTCGTCAGCTCCGAAACGTAGGACGAAACTGCTGTTCAGGTTCCAAAATATTCGACAGAGACCCCATCCCAGCTGTTATTTCTCATGTGACGGGCATTTTCGATATAATATGCATTATAGCTCTGTTCTTGAATACTTCGTACGTCGCTGAGCAAATAATCATAAGGAACTTTGTCCAGGGAACCACTGTCAGCTCTGACAATTTGTCATCACCGGACATTTGCCTTGGTGACAGCGGTGTTCATGTATTCCTTAGCCATTCATAACCTAGTCCAGATACTGGCCGTATTTTTTCTCCCACACATAACGCCACCGATTCATTTAGTACACACACCGCGCCAGACCACTGATCACGAATCTGTCCGCCCGAAAAAACAACAACATTTTTTTGTATAGGTGTGACGCGCCATCAACGTCCGTTGTCGGCGGATTTTTCAAACGAGTCCAGCAGGTGGACTAATCATAACCAAAGAAAACTGTCAGATGCGACAACTACAAAATGTTCATGAGACTCTCCCGGGGTTCAACATGATCATCATTGTAAACTTTTGAAGTCAAACAAGAAATATCTGACCTTTAAAAGACTAAGAGGTCGTTCACAATTATAAAGATTTATCACAATCATCAAGTCTTATCACCATACCATCAACAATGCTGACGGTAAGCATTAGAGTTTCCGTGACTCTACATCGTCCCGCATCTCCATACAATGTTTTACTATTTAAAAAAATCCAAGACGTTCTTGGATGTGTTTTCGAACATAGCTATAGTGTGAGGATATTTTAACACCATTCTTATGTATCATGATCGGACACACGCCACCCCTCTCCCTCCCGGAGATCGGTCCTGTAAATGATGACCTGAGTTATCACCGGGACACTACTGGCACATGCTTTATAAGAATGTAAGAGAAGCCATCGTGTTTTTTTTTTACACCCCATGCAGACTTAACAATAAGGGTGAGGTGTGTCAAGTCACGATTAGCGATATATGTAGAGCAGCCATGCTACGGATACCGCCAGAAGACGTCTACAACGCCTATGTGGCCCTGCAGGAATTCACCCGAATGCTTTATCATCCAGACTACGTGGCTCAATACATGCTAGCACCAGGTAAAAAACTTTTACCTTGCAGAAATATTTTTAGTCTCATATTCATATTTTTAAGACATCGGATCACCTCATTTTCAAAGTTCTTGTCTTCCGCGTGAATCATTGTTCTGCTTCACAATACAAAATAATGTTGATCAAGTTCAAAAATACATCTTTGTCAGGTGATCCTATACGTCCAATTCTGGTCTCCCATAGTGAGACCCAAATCTACAAAGACATGAACTCTGTAGTCAGTGTTGTCAATTAGGGGGTTCGATCCCTTCTCTTTCCTTCTCTTCTCTTTTTCCTCCCCAATCTCCTCTTGCGGTTGTCAATTTTAGGGGGCTCGATCGAACCCCAACCCTCCCACCCCTGGCTACGGGCTTCGGCATCAGGGGTTCAGGCTTTTGCACATGCTGGCCCAGGTCTCTGCAATGATTTTCCTCTTCGGTTCTTTTCGGTACTTCTGTTTTCACAAGCAAACAATACAGAGTTTTCACATTTACTTCTACGGGCCGCTCTTTATACAACGCACCAATAAATATTCCTTTCAAAAAGGGAGTCAGATCAGAGAGCTGAGAGGCTTTTGTCGAAGGCTCGTGGACCGGGACATCAGTGTCGTCTCGTGACTGTGGACAACGACATTATTTGCAATTGTTCGTCCGGTCCAAACCTTCGGTTGAACTGCTATCCATAAATAAACCCTAAATACGGATTTAGCTTTTTTTTCAGGGGGGGGGGGGTTAAAACTAAATTTTTTTGACAAGCAACAAAAAAGGGGGTTGACTCCAAAATGTAGGTAATTATTATTTTTTTACTTGGCAGCGCAAGGGAGGGGGTTAACTCCCTAACCCCCCCCCCCTCGTTTATCTGCCACTGCAACGCTATTGAAATGACGTTTTTTTGCTGGGTAATGTTCGGATCATTCAAGGAAAGAGGAAATGTATTGTCAATTTGCCATTCATGACAAAGAACAATGAAACAAAAATCTTGTCGAAATTTAGTTAATCTAAACTAGTAGTTTAATCCTTGATTTTAAGCAAACGACATATTTGCGTTTTTGTCATCTGCTCTGAAACTTCTGTTCCGGTCAAAGAATTTTCGACAAAGACATCCCACATGTTCTTTGTCATTTGACGGACATTTTCAGTACATTAATATTCCGTTCTTGAATCATCCAAACCTCGTTGATCGAAAATCCCCGACGTTCTGAGTGAGAGCCCGGTTTACTTAATTGGTCTTTAAATGCCGATTCGTCCATTTACCAACTCGTCTACTATCTTTTGGTCTACCATGAGTTCGTCCACCATCCACATGGTCTAATTTGCATTTCGTCCACTCACCCTTTCGTCTAATAACCAATTGGTCCAATAGCCGTTTAGTCCATATACCATTTGGTCTAACTGGATTAAGTGTTAATTGGGCGAAATGATCGAATGATAAAATGGATAGTAGACCAACTGGTTATGAGACGAAATGGTCATAGGCAAACTGGTGATTAGACGATGTGATGATTGGACCAAATGGCTATTGGACCAAATGGTTGTTAGTCGAAATGTTGAAGGACAGAATGGCATTAGACTAAATGAAGGTAGACCATGTGGTGAGTAAACGACTTGGCGGACGAAAGGAAGTGTAAATTTACCGAAACCCCTGAACTCCCGTCCTTTCCTTGATTTATTCTCAGGTGATATAAGGTACACTAAAACCCATTTTCAATATTTCATTGATTTTTTTTAATACTCGCGATAAACATGTGAAGCTGTTCACATGCGACGTCACAAATAACAAAATTAAAATTCTAATAACTGTTCAAATCTGTAATTTATTAAAATTGTATGCTTAAAGTTCACCCCGACGAAAAGTTTCTTGTAAAAATAGTAGAAAAAATAATTAAAAAATATTGGTGACGGTTTGAGGAAAACCCATTACAGATTAAAAAGCTTATTTTTTTTTAAAGTTTTTGATTTGTGACGTCATGTAGAAGCACCTGTCCCATATTTTATGAAATATAAAATGCATAAATTTAAATTCTTTAAAGGGGAAGTTCACCCTGACAAAAAGTTTATTGTAAAAATAGCAGAAAAAATAATAAAAAATATTGCCGAAGGTTTGAGAAAAATTCATCAAATAATTAAAAAGTTATTAGAATTTCAATTATTTGATTTGTGACGTCATATGCGAGCAGCATTCCTACATAGCGAATGGTAAAAAATCAATGAAATGTCATTTTCTCAGAAAATTGGAAATGGTTTTTACTGTATCTTTTGTATATCAATAGACAAATCATTTCACACCCGATCATGAATAGAAAACAAAATTAAGTCATCAGGAACCATATAAAATTTGAAATTCATGCATTTTATATTACATAACACATGGGGCAGCTGCTCGTTTATGACGTCACAAATCCAAAACTTTGAACTCTAATAACTTTCTTATTCTTTAACGGATTTTCCTCAAACCTTCACCAATATTTTTTACTATTTTTTCTGCTATTTTTACAACAAAGTTTTTTTCAGGGTGAACTTCCCCTTTAATAGTTCATGATGATTGGAAAATGTTCTTCATTCAGGAGCGGGTGTGAAATAACCTGCCTTTTGATAAACTAAAGGTACACTAAAACCCATTTTCAATTATTTTGAGAGAATAACATTTCATTGACTTTTTTATAACTCACGATAAACATGTGAAGCTGCTCGCAAGTGACGTCACAAATAACAAAATAAATATTCTATTAACTGTTAAAATCCATAATGGATTTTCCTCAAACCTTCACCAATATTTTTTATTATTTTTTCTGTCAGTAGCTTTTTGTGAGGGTGAACTTCTCCTTTAAAGATATATGAAGAAGTAATAGGTATATTTTGAATGAAATTGTGACGTAGAGACGTCACGCTAGAGAGAGCCTAATTACATCAGGAGGGCTAAAGATATTCGTTCGACCCAACCCATTCGAAATTTTTCAATTTGATATTGCTGATTGACAAAAATGTATGAATATGATTCAAAATCTAACACTGATTCTAGAAATGGTAACTACTGAACTTCCTTTGCCCAAATTGGGAAGATATATCAATGATTTGGCACTATTTTTTGACTGGCGGAAGAATTGGGGCTATTTTACTGTTTCAGTTGATGAATTTGATCCCATCATAGTTATCTTCATAAATGGCGATTTATTTTTAAAATGAGCTGGCTACGATACCCTTCTCTGGTCAGATATGGAATGTCAGATATATATCCTATCCAAAGGTAGTAAACATTCGACCCTCTAATTTCACATTTATTTTTTATGAATTTTTGTTAAGTGCCATTTTAACACACAAGTCTATGGGGAATGTTTTACGCGCGTGAGACCTATAAGTAATACAGGCGAATTCCCTATAGTGGATGGAATACCTGCCAAAACTCCTCAGAAGCAAACAATTTCTAACTGATATCAATATGTTTAGTCATCAAGTGGTGCAAAAAATGGATTTAATGGCTTAGCAAGGCTATATCAGGTAAAGTTAGTAGGTATGTGTATGTAAGTCTAGGAATGCATATAGACTGGTCAATGAGAGTCTAGGCCTCTTTATGTTCTGATTCATCATTGGTTTGTGCTAGTATATGACCACCTACTTAATGTTAGAAAGACCTATACAAATTGCTCATGTTAAAATTGTTCTTTGGAATGGGGTAGAGAGCTAGAGATAGAACTTTCTGAACTTTACTGAAGAGAACTAGAGTGGTACCTTCAAGAAGGTATTTAGATAAAGGCACAGAGTAAGGTAAGGTATCTAATAGTGCTCAACTAAGGAGGGGGGGGGGGGGGGCGGCTGTGTGATCCAATCTTAGTCTAGCCCCCCCTCTTTATAAGCCATGACATCTATAAAATTATCTTTCTTTCTCTCTCCTCTTTCTATCTATTTGTGTACCTCTTTCTTCTTACATCTGATAGGCAATAGCCCTAGGAAGATTTTGATATAATAGTTCAAATGCAAATGTACTAAAGTAATATAATATGTTCTCATTCTTTTATTGTTTCCTCATTCAATCTCATGTATATCTGGTAATTATGTTTGGGGCAGTTCTGGTATCCTGATATCTACACCAAATTTACATACACCTTTATATTACAAGGAGAATAGGGGCCTATATTGTCATTGCATTCACTGTTGGGCTATATGCAGGAAGGATATGTATACATCCATATAGTGAATATAACATGTATGAGTAGCACATTAAAATGGGTCATTGCATAGAAAATAAGCATTTTCAATGCATTTCTTTGTGCTAGTGTAAGTGTACAGATATAAAAGAATAGCAAAGTAGCTATTTAAAAAAATAAAATTCATAGGTCATATAATATAGGTGCCATGAGCCTAATTACATCAGGAGGGCTAAAGATATTCGTTCGACCCAACCCATTCGAAATTTTTCAATTTGATATTGCTGATTGACAAAAATGTATGAATATGATTCAAAATCTAACACTGATTCTAGAAATGGTAACTACTGAACTTCCTTTGCCCAAATTGGGAAGATATATCAATGATTTGGCACTATTTTTTGACTGGCGGAAGAATTGGGGCTATTTTACTGTTTCAGTTGATGAATTTGATCCCATCATAGTTATCTTCATAAATGGCGATTTATTTTTAAAATGAGCTGGCTACGATACCCTTCTCTGGTCAGATATGGAATGTCAGATATATATCCTATCCAAAGGTAGTAAACATTCGACCCTCTAATTTCACATTTATTTTTTATGAATTTTTGTTAAGTGCCATTTTAACACACAAGTCTATGGGGAATGTTTTACGCGCGTGAGACCATAAGGCTTTTTTTTTCTTTTGTCCTTTGGGCGTTTTAATTTTCATCCCATTCCGTGTTTGAAAAGTATATTACACGAATATTCATAAATCAATTTAAAATGAGATTATGTTTATTTCATATCGTAAAGTTTATATCCTTAAAATCCAAAATAGTTTTAGGGTATACTCAATTATGTAATATACTAATGAATTTATTTATCTTCATGGATATTGAATTGAATTAAAATAGTGACATTTCTATATTTTGTAGAAGAAAAATGAAAGGAATGTAATTTTGTTTAATCTCATACCCTTTGCATAATTAGTGTTTTAGGGCGTACACATTTATATAATATACTGGTAGTAATGAATCTATTAATGCTGAATTAAATTGAATTTGAATAGTGACGTACACTTAAGAGATTTACCTAAGCTTGATAAGCTGAAGAATATGTATAATTTGTGAAAAGGAAAATTCATTACCAGTGGCAAGAATACTAAAGGTGAAGTTAAATGTGTTATTCTCAATAAAGGCATGTAGTCAGGTCCAGATTTTTAAAAATGTGCTCAGAAAAAGTGCTTTAGGCATTTTGTGTTAATGCTGATTTATCGATTGTTTTAAGGTAATTCAGGGGTGCTTAATCCAAAAATGCTGTTTGCCAAACTTGATTCCGACGTTTTCATTATCAAATCGGCAAAAAACAAAATGGCGGCATTTTGAATGCAGTTTCACATATTAAACGATTTGTATGGGTGATTATATTTCAGAAACATGGGTCGATGCCTTATTTTTGATACCCTGGGTTGCATACATAATGCATCCGATTCATTCGTCAGCCATCTTCAATTCCAAGATGGCTGCCATGATTCACAGCTGCTGATTGATTAATAATATGGCCAAATGTTTGATAATTTTGGGGCAATGCTGGCATAATCACATTGTGATATTTTTAACGTGTCCGCCATTTTCCCCTCGTCTGCATAGCAGAAGCAAAACATGGACGTCGTTTTTCCGACGGCGGTGATGACCATGGCGGCGGCGAAGTCAACATCAAATCTTAACCAAGGTTAAGTTTTTGAAATGTCATAACATTTAGGGTATAGACGTCTATTTCATGAAACTTGGGGTTAAACAAAGTCTATTGAGACAGGTTATAGTTACAAAATGTCGTCCAAGGTATCTGGAAATCCAACATACCGTCCATAACGGCAGTGTCGTACCAGTAACTCCAAAAATTAAAGTAATCATCAACCTTAAAATCATCAAAAGGTTTTTAAGGCAAATAAAGAATTAGGAAGTGTTTATAAGATATTCAGTGAGTGTGTCAGAGACCTTTTAAAATGGTGTCTATAATGAACGTTGTAACTTTGAAATTATCAAAATTCATATAATATCCACCTGGTAGACACAACTTTGGGGTCTACCGAGAAAAAAATAAAACATATAACAAATCATGGTTCCAAGGGGGAAAATTGCATTGGAAAAAATTCAAGGTTTATCAGTGGTGCAGTTTTACAAACAAAAATCATGATGCTATTATTTAAAAATTTGGCTACAAAGTGCATATACTATCTACCTAGAGACATATCTGTGTCTTTCTCATGATTTCGAGGGTCAAATAATATAGGTGAAGACGAATTACAGAGATACGCTAATGTCCATTATGTCAAAAAAATGTAGAACGCTCCAAAAAATTGCATTCGAATTGGCCACCATTGATACAAAAACGGCAATACTTCATATCCCACCTAGCGCCACTATTTTGGTGTCTCTGCTATGTTTTAAGGCTCATAAATATATGTTTTACAAGAGTTAGTGACATAATTAGATGATGGTGCAGCAATAAGTAAACATCCAAAAAACGAACTTTAAAAAATGAGGTACACTTTCACCTAAAAAGTACCATAATTCACTGATAAATATTTCAAGACACAACATTTTAGTGCTTAGGACTATGATTAGGGGACAGCAGTCATATTTACGCAATTTAGAAGTCGCCTGGACGATAAGGAAAACCGACTATCCTTGTTATTTGTCCCGGCTTATTATTTTAGCCTTCAAACAACAATAGTGTAGATTTTGTTCACCTAATTATGACTATGTTTAGGTGATGGAAGTCTTTTTAGACTCATTTTTAAAGCCATCTTTGAATAATAGGCAAAAGAGTTAGTGACATAAGTAGATGATGGTGCAGCAATAAGTAAACATAAAAAAAAAACGAACTTTAAAAAATGAGGTACACTTTCACCTAAAAAGTACCATAATTCACCGATAAGTATTTCAAAACACAACATTTTAGTGCTTAGGACTATCCTATGGTTTCATGATTAGGGGACAGCAGTCATATTTACGCAATTTAGAAGTCGCCTGGACGATAAGGAAAACCGACCATCCTTGTTATTTGTCCCGGTTTATTATTTTAGCCTTCAAACCACAATAGTGTAGATTTTGTTCACCTAATTATGACTATGTTTAGGTGATGGAAGTCTTTTTAGACTCATTTTGAAAGGCATCTTTGAATAATAGGCAAAAGGGACAGCTTCATACCATTGAAACTAATCCAAAAGTATTATTTAACCTTTGAAACCATAGTGTAGACACCAACATCTTATCTCACAGATGGATTCTAAATGGATTATGCAAATTTTAAAGTATTAGCAGTCATTCTAAACTCCTTTATCGGACGCCATCTTGGATTTTTAGACATACAAGACCATTGATAGCCCTTGTAACTTATCCTAATGTATAACTTGACCCTTTAAACCAAGGGTTAGACAACACAATCATATACCCCAGGCGGATATTAAACAAACTGTTTCAGTTTTTAGGTAACAATATAAGTTTTGAAGCCTTTTGGGATTCTTGGACATGCTGGACCTCTCAATGTCCTTGTAACTTGTCCTAATTAATTACTTGACCCTTTAAACCAAGGGTTAGACAACACAATCATATACCCCAGGCGGATATTAAACAAACTGTTTCAGTTTTTAGGTAACAATAGCCATTTTAGACTCTAAGTTTTGAAGCCTTTTTGGATTCTTGGACATGCTGGACCTCTCAATGTCCTTGTAACTTGTCCTAATTAATTACTTGACCCTTTAAATCATGGATGAAACATCAAAATCATATACCCCAGGCTGATATTAAACAAACTATGTCAGTTTTTCGGTAAGAACGGCCATTTTAGACTCCATTTTTGGAAGCCATTTTTTATTTTTGACATTCTGGAACCACTAGCTGCCCTTGAAACTTGTCTCAATGTAATACTTGACCCTTTAAACCATGGGTTATACTGAAAAATCATATTCTCCATGCAGGCGGTTATTAAACAAACTGTGTCGGTTTGTAATTAACGACAGTCATTTTATACTTGATTTTTGCAAACCTTCTTGGATTTTTTTGGAGGACCACTGATTGTCTTTGTTACTTGTCCCAACCTATTTCCTGAGCCATTAAACCATTGGTTAGACACCAACATCATATCCCCAAGGCAGATAGTAAACAAACTATGTCGGGTTTTAGGTTGTTTTTTTATAGATAACAATAACTATTTTAGACTCCAATTTTGAAAGCCATCTTGGATTTTTGGACATAGTGGATCGTTGACTGTCCTTGTAACTTGTCCCAGCTTTCTACTTGACCCTTGAAATCACCAATGAATAAAACCAAAATAAAAGATACTAAAGTAGGTAATAGATTATTGTGAATTTTTAGGCCATGGCAGCAATTTTTACGCAATCTTGGATTTTCAGGTATTCTGGAGTGCTTATGTTCATTTTTTCCTTTTACCCCCTACACCATTGAATACATGTATGCACCGAAAACGATGTCTAGGGTAGATAAAGAGTCGGTTTTGCTAATTTTCAGTGAATGGCGGCCATCCTAGACGCCATGATCTTGAAAATAACCACTTTCCCGGATGCGGATTTTGGTCGATTTTTTAGTATGTTATTCCTGATATCAAATAGTACCAAAAACAATTTTTTTGGGTTCAAAATAGAGCAAAAAAGGGTGTAGAATGGCGGCCATATTGTTTTTGCCAATTTGAGGATTTTAACATCAAAATCAAGGTTGGCAAACAGCATATTTGGACTCAGCGCCCTCAAATTGTGATAAAACACTTCTCAATTCAGCATTAACACGATTTGCTTAAGGCAGACTACTTTTCTCAAATCTGGACCTGACTAATGTCTAGTTTCTTAAATTGATTAATACATTTATGCATGGATGTACCGATGCATATATAAGTTTTTTTTTATCGTGTCTGTGTGTGGTTTAGGGGATCAAAGTAAAAAAAAAAGATTTTCGTGTTAAAATGTTTGAATGAAATAATATATATTATTTGTAAATTAGAATATCAATATATTGATGGTACATCAATCTCACAAAAAGCAAAAAAATAATAGCAGTCTGGAAATAGAGCAAAACAGTACAAGGATAGACGAAAAGTAATTTAATGATATTTTTTTTTTGCCTATACAGACTTTGTGGAAAATGTAATTTATGCTCATCTCTTTTTATCAAACGTACCTTTAATCATGTTGGTTGATTTAATAGGTCATCGTAATTATTCATAGAGAAACTGAATCTCGTGAACACTGATTTCTTTTTTAATTTCCATATCATGGAGATATAGCTGTTTGCGAAAATTTATGTGATATTAAGAAATATCAAGAAAAATGTATCTGGATTATGTTATATATGATCACGAGTAGTAGAATTAGTTGAACTATTGTTATTTTGATTACGATATAGGGAAAAAAATAATTAAAAAACATTCAATAAATCACAGAATTCCGATTATTTGTGAAGCTCTGTCTTTCTTTCTCCGTGGCGTGTGGTGTAAGATATGAAAACGGGACTCAATGTTTGAAAAATCTGTTGACGCTTACACAGACAAACGCACGTACGTACCACTCAGCCTCGCGGACCCTCGGCCGCCATGGCACACCCAGACCCTTCCCTATCAGGCTCTGCTTTTATTTTACTCACTTTTTTTTCCATACATATCAATATCCGTCTCAGGAGGCAGTAAGTGATAACGAATTCCATTCACAAACGTAATGGAAGTTCAAACACTACTAGCTGCTTATTTTTAGTTTTTGTTCACCTTTGATACTAAGACACCCCCTCCAAATGATTTTGGAACCCACTCTTCATTTTTGTTTAACCTTAATCACGCATACAGTTTTCAAAGGGGTTGGGATTATTTTTACGAATGGAATTCGTTTTCATTTGACTTCCTGCGACATGTGAAGTTTTGTCGCCACTTCGATACTATTTCATTTGTTCAATATTTTAAATGAAACACAGGAAGGCATTTCAAAAACTATAAATTCTGAAGAGCAGGGGGGGGGGGGTATCAAACCTATCTAATATACTTCTGGCTAGCTAGCAGAAAACTTATCGAACAAAGGCGTCGATCTGCGAGCGGGGCAGGTAAATCGCCCCTCCCAAATGAAAATATTGGGCGCAAACATATCGATCATCCAATATTTTGTTTTCACTTTTACACCACCCCCCCCCCCCCCATTTGAAATATGATGGACGCCCCTGTTTCTGAAATACTTTCCATCAACAAATTTCTGACAGGCAAACAAAAAAAAAAGAAAAAAAGATTAAGGTCTTTCGAAATATGTCCGTGGAGGGGGGCTGGCATTCTGTGTCTGTTTGAGTTTCGCATCGTTCATAAACAAATAATAAGTAAATAAATCAACAACCGAGGGGCTGTATCCGTCTACAGCTATGCCTGAACCAAATAGATGGGGTGGGGGCAGAGTGTCTCAGTGGATTATGCCCCCCCCCCCCAAAAAAAAAAAAAAAAAAAAAAAAAAAAAAACAATAATAATAAATAAATAAAAATGAAAAAGAATAGATACAAAAGTATATAAATAAAACGTGGTAGGCTTAATTAAGATGTCTGGTTGCTTTAATTGGCAATTCAAGACTAACATGACTAACGCCCTCTTAAGACAATGTACAGCGATAATTTTTGTTCATCTCAACTACAGAGTCACAAGATAAACCACTGATTTTCTTACACTGGCGCCAATGGACAATGAATGCACAGCGTTAAAGTTGAGTGTTCATTAATTGTTGAAATCATAACACCAAACGGAGTAATGTATTTTTTTACATAATTCATCTCATATTGTTAAGCATGGTTTCTCTCGGATATTGGAAAACTAATTCAAAAAGGCGATTTCGTGGAAATGAATTTTTAATTAACGATTTGCGCGAGTGAATGAATCACTTGTGTGGGGATTCTCACTTTATTTTGAACGAGTGGCAGGCAAGTGACCAGAACGACACAATTAATTTCATTTTATGACCATGGAATTTACTCAGTGTGGTAATAAAATACACCATGTAACTGAAATTGAATACTCTAAATCGGATTAAAAGAGAGAAAAGAGGGTTTCGTGTTTGTGTAGAGGGTGAGTGTGGGTGTGTTGGTGTGTGTTTGAATAGTTATGTTTGTGAATAGTTAGACTTCCATATTACTGCTTTGTTTGTCATTGTATATGTCTTATTTTATCAATATTTACCATCCTGTTCTATAAAAGTTAACTTTGTTTTGGGGCCCCCTTTCAAAACCTTTCATGTTATAGTTCTTTTCGTCAAACTATCGCTCGATCGTTTGAATAAGCTGAAACTACTCCCTCTCTGTCCGTTATCAACTCCCTATGCCCCCACTCTCTCTCTCATCCCCTCCAACCACCTCTCCAATGGCGTATATTTGTTTGAGCATGGGGAGGAAGGTGGATTTAAGTTTGGAAAGTGTCGGAACTCCTCTGCCTCAGCGGGAGGGTGCCCCGTGCACCCATCCTAGTACGCCCTTGCTCTCTCTCCCTCACCCCCTCTGTCTATCTATCTCTCACTCTGTCCCCTCTCTGTGTCAGTTTTATCATCTTTGATGCCATTATTTTCCTCAGACTCCCCATTGGCTTATCATAGTTTTAGCGTATACCCTCTGGTTTCTTTTCAGCCAATGAATTTTTAGGAGGCCTTTCACTACTTTGAAATGCCTTTAGACTTCCCTCCTGCCTCACTGCACTCCCACCCCGTCATTACATTTGGGGATTAGGTGGGCTAACCGTTTTAAATGTTGAACATTCATAGAATTTACATGAGGCTGTTCGCCAGTCGCCACCTCTCAATTAAAAAAAACACATGGCGTTAAAACAAATATGACAAATGATTAGGCCTTTATTTTTCCGTTCCTTTTCAGAAAATTTACTGAATAAGACGAGTTACCATCATGGGTGCTGATGTAAATTTGAAAGCAAAAAAAAAAAAAGGGGGGGGGGGCTCACTACAAATTTAATGGAGATCAAATTGGTCCCAAGAAATTTGAAAAAAAAGGTTTTCACTTCAAAATTGAGGTCAAATTAATCCCAAGAAATTTGAAAAGAAAAAAAAATGAATAAAAGGGTTTCAGAGTTTTGTAGGTCACTTTGGTTACATTTTCCTTTTTTTTCTCATCGTCCAGAATACATGGGGTGCTGCCTATGGAGAATACCCAAAGCCAAAGAAATTTTTGGGGTACATCCCAGCACACCCGCTCCCCAGGGCAATGGTTACCATGGTTACATTGGGTAAAAAAATGCATTATTTTTTTTTTACTAAAAAAGATTGTAAGCAATTTTGATGTAAAAGCATATGTACCATGCCCATTGGGATGTGGGGGTTACTTACACTCAATATTAAAAATCGTTTTATTGCAATTTTGTTTAGAAAAAAAATTAAATACAACGCAAAGTGTGCACCAGACGATTCAAATTCAATAATATAAACCGTACAAAAGTCGGACACGCCTCGGTCGTTTCACATCCATGCTTGTTTGTCATAACCAATTTGCAAGTGTAAGAGCTTTGTTATAATTGATTTGTATTGATTTTGTATTTATGTTTTCTCTTTATATGGAAAAGAAATGGATAGAGAAATGAAATAAATTCAATTCAATTTAATCCCCTTTTCAGATAAACATGTTTATTACAGACAGTTAAGCCTCAATGTTAATTCATGATGATTAGAGAGTTATGGTGTTCTCGGTGGATCCTGTTTGAAACATTACAGTCACTGTATTCCATAAATTCCTTATTCAATAAAAGATGAACTGATGAATAGAAAAGCCTTAAAATATGTATGAAACAATATTTGGAAATATGAAAAATAGAGAAAGAGGAAAGACAAGTAAGGAAAAAGGTCTGACCGTATTCTATTACACTGTATGTTACCTTCAAGCCGTTTACGCCCCCCCCCCCCTTCTGCCCTATATCATGTGTATATCAAAATACCTCGGCGCCGCCCCGTGTGGAGACTTCACATTTTTTATGCCTCGGTCCCACTGTCGTGTGATTCGTTTACGAACGCCACGATTGGCATTTCGTAACTGATCGCGAAAAGTTCAGGACTATTCACTTTTTTTCTACGATCAATATGATTGCCACGACTGATCTCATATGATCTGATACGACCTGATACGATCACTACGGTAACTCCACGAGTAATGCAACATTTTTTAATCGTGGACAGTGGGAACTCGGTATTATAAAACAAGAACAGGAAGAATTACAGACACCAAAACTTTTTGAAAGAGTTCTACAGTGCGTCCCAAAAAAAACTATACACTTTTGAAATGGCTGCCAAATAAAAAAATATAGCACTTTGGGGGGAAAAGCTTACATATATGGAAAGCCAATAAAGTCAACTTTCAAATGACACCAAAAAGTTGGAAAACTAATCATGCCTGAGCGAGCACTGCCCACTGAAACAAAGGGTATGAAAATTAGGGTGGGCTGGAATTAGCCTTCCAATTTATGTCAGTTTTTGAGAGGCAAATCCTTTCGAACTTGTAGAGTTAAGGGCGTTGTGATAAATTAATGACCAACCGTGACCAGTTTTGGTTGCTTAAGCAAATTTTATAAATTATTAAATTGAACTTTAATGCATGAGTGAACACAAATTATACTTTTTGGGCAGCATTTCAACTTTATGATTTGGATCTCTTTTTGGGCAGCATTTCAACTTTATCATGTGGATCTCAGCAATGTGTTCATGGGAGTCGGGAGAATAGGGGGTGAGATAGGACTTAAGTGGGAGAAGTAGGTTGATGGAATAAGGGTCAACAGAACATTCAGCCCCGCCCCCTCCCTCTTTCCCACCCTCCCCTCCTGTTGAGAGACTAATGGCTTTTGTCATGTACGCGTGAAGTCCAGAGCAGAATGTTGATTTATTGATTAATTCTGAATTGGGGCATCAACTTTTTCCTATCAATAATTTAATCAACAATTTATCAGTAAATCAACTCATTCAATGTGCAATGTGATCAATCAAACATTCAGTTTTTTCAATAAATTATTTCATTAATCATCATAATCATTAAATTTCTTGGTAATCATTCAATAAAAAAAACTGACCATCGGCCACCGGTCACTTGGCAGTTAAGTTTTGAATAGGCTACAATCCAGGAAGTGAGACAGAGAGAGAGAGAGGGGGGTCTGGGAAATGGAGGTGGAGAGGGGAGGGTACATATGACTTATAATTTGTAAAAGGACAAAAAGAAGAGGAATGCCCTTTTAACCAAGTCTTAGCATATCTCACCCTCTTGCTTGTAACAGGTACCATCACATTACTCTGACTCTCACGAACATACTTCTGAGGTCCACAAGATGAATATGCTACACTAAAATTACAATTCCTGTTCACTCATGTTAAATTTCAATTTAGTAACTCATGAAATTTGCCTAATAAACCAAAACTTATCTCATTAATTTAACTTAGCAAGTTCCAAAGGACTAACCACTCAAAACAACTGTAAGGCTAATTCCTGCCCAGCCTAACCGTGCTTAGTCTCTCAGGAGGAGAGAAGCGGGAGGGGTTGAGATGGAGGGGTTGCGAAATGTTTTGTTGACCTTTATCCCATCAACGTACTTCACCTACCTAAGTCACATTACCACCTCTTCTCCTGACTGTCATGGACACATTGTTGAGATCCACATGATAAAGACAAAATGCTTCACTACGAATTGCAATTCATGATCACTCATGCACTAATTTCAATTTAATAACGCATTAAATTTTCACAAACAACAAACTGATCACAACTGATCTTTAATTCACCAAATAATCCTCAACTTTGAAGGTACCAAAAAAAAAACCTGAAAAAATTGGAAGGCTAATTCCGGCCCACCCTAATTTTCATACCCTTTGTTTTGGTGGGCAGTGCTCGCTCAAGCATGAATAGTTTTCCAACTTGTTGGTGTCATATGAAAGTTGACTTTATTGGCTTTCCATATCTATACGTCTTTCCCCCCAAAGTGCTATATTTTTTATTTGGCAGCCATTTCAAAAGTGTATAGTTTTTTTTGGGACGCACTGTAGAGAAGCAAGCAAAGTGAAATCTCAAGATTAACTTACCCTGAAATTCAAACCAGCGTAGTTTTGTGTGGTTTGTTTCTTAATACAATCAGATCAAACAAAACTATCTTTGGTGTTTTGTGCTGAATCGTCAGAAGAGTAGTCCACGCTGCATTTTCTCCAAATTAAAATAACTAGTTCAACTCGAATCAAGGAGGATCCCGGTTAGAAATATTCAAGATGTGTTATCACAATGATTTAATATGTAGTTCCTCCAAATCGATGCAGTTTGTCTGATCTTCGTCTGATATAGCAACGTTTTTGTGTTTAATACGATACACCGCCGCGGAGAAGCCCCTTTATCCTAGGTATAAAAATCAACGAAACAGGAAAAAAAAATGATCGATACATTCAAATCTGTGATAATTATGAGAACAGAGTAATTGAGAAGTTTCTTCGGTGACAAATCTCCGAAACCGGTTTTGCTTCTTATATAGATCCTCGCTACATGCAGAAGACACTATCGAGTGCACTGGTATTCAACGAGAAGAGATGAAGATGTGGTCGTGTTTGCGCATGCGCCCATCTAACTTCGTTTTCTTTCTGTTCGACTTGAATGAGAAGAAAATTGGGAGGGTTTAATGTTGTTAACTACGCAACGGGGTGAGAGCGATAATTGGATGCTATATCTAGCTATATCGAAATTGATCGAGGTTGCATCCTGAACCCAAACATCTATTATTAACTGATTGCAAATCTTGTGTGAGGATTGCCAAAGTGAACAATCATGTTTAGGAATTGATAGCGGGGATGCATTAAGGAGGAACGAAAGAGATGGAGAGAGAGAGAGAGGCGGTTTATTTTGGTGCGAAGCGGTATTACTCTGCAGTAGGTTGATGGGGGAAGGTGTATATTTTTTCTTCTGACGACTGTCTCCAACTGCGGATCAGCTACGGAACAGCTAGGGCGTTGGTGCGGCGTATTTTTGTTTTCTGACCACGTACTGTCTCCATCAACTGCGCGTCAGCTACGGAACAGCTGCGGAGTTGGTTACTAGTTGTGCATGACGAGACCGTATCAGTTATAGAGAGTGTAAGAAGATGGAAATGGAAGAAAGCGAGAGAGAAAACGAAATCAATAGGCAGAAAAACCCTGTAAACTTCTAAGATCCAGCGAGGGGAGAGAGAGAGAGGATAATTAGTCTGCACTCAGCAGGCATAGACCTCTGGTTTTCGCTATTCGAGAATAATGAAGAGTCTGAAGTAGTGAGACTAGATTCACTTTCTACTTTGGCTGGCTCTCACCACAGACAAACAAATATGAGTCTAGTCTTTACTCTAGACATGGGTTTGGTTAGAGTGTCAAATTTTAGTTTGTTCCTGCAAGACTACAGAGAGATGGGGAGAAAGTATAAGAGAGGAAAGAAGAACAAGAGAGAGAGAGAGAGAGGATGTGGGTGCATTATGAAAGAGGGAGGGAGGGAGGGAGAGAGAGAGAGAGAGAAGGGGGGTTGAAGAGAGTAGAAACTGATCGATCAATTGCTTTAAATGATTTATCCTCGGTTTCATTACCCGAATCATATGAATCATCGAATATTGTATGACAAATTAAATGAGAATAACACTTATAAACGTTCAGGGATACTCGTTCAGATTAGATAAGACAGAACCATTTTAACAAAACGCGGGAAATGGCGCCAACACGCCCACCAATCCCCTCCCAATACATACACCAATAATAACATATATGACATATAAATTCTCCCACTCACAGTACGTGCAATAGAATAACCCACGCAGACACACCCTCGGTGGCGTCACGAGATCTCAAGCCTCTCTCTCACTCTCTTGCTTCCCCCCCCCCCCCACCCCCTTTTTCTATCTCACTGAACCCCTCCAATGACACGTCTTCGGGACAGGTTTTTAGTTAAATTGTAAGAATGTATTCATTGATTTACAAATTTAAGTGCGGCTTATTTCTATGTTGGCTTACAAACGGGGGGGGGGGGGGACTGGAGGTATACCCACCCCCCCCCCCAAAAAAAAAAAAAAAAAAAAAATGGGCGAAAGGGCAAAGGGAACGCGAACAAAAAAGAAAAGTAAAGTAAAACTGGTAAGATGTGTTGTTATTTTCTGAACATTGTGTCAAAATATATTACGAATATTAATATTAGAAAGATCAAATCTCCTTCGCTTCGCTCGCTCTAGACTTTCAAGATATTTGTCACTGAGGCCATTTTATGCCCCCCTCAAATGTGTTGGCTCATTGCACTACTGACAAGCTATACACTGCAGTGTTTATAACCAAGACGACTGAAATATAAACAAACATATTGACCCAGGAATAAAGTTGAGTTAATATGTTCGTACGATATGCATTATTATCATATAAAAACAAATGCCCCAAAGAAAATGCCCAATGTTGGTTGGACACATAATTACCCCCATGGAGCACTTTTACCCAATATTTTTTAGGTTTATTTCCAATTCGTGTAATGCCAATTCGTCTAATTGCCAACTCATCTACTATCATTTGGTCTACCATCAGTTCGTCCACTCACAACATGGTCTACTTTCAATTAGTCTAATGCCATTCCGTCTAATAACCAGATGGTCCAATAGCCATTTAGTCCATATACCATTTGGTCGAATTAAACTAAAGTGTTAATTGTGCAAAATGAATGAAAAGAAAATGGGTATTAGACCAACTGGTTATGAGACGAAATTGTCATAGACGAACTGGGGATTAGACGAAGTGATGATTGGACCAAATGGTTGTAAGACGAAATGTTGATGGACGGAATGGCATTAGACTAAATGAAGGTAGACTATGTGGTGAGTGGACGAGTTGGCAGTGGACGAATTGGCAATTTACAATTTTTTAGAGTGTAATGGACTTCTACACAATAACTGTCGTGGATAAATTGCATCCTCTTCTAAGTGGAATTTGTTAAACTGCTTTGTTGAGTAATCATCATAATGAAAATAACGGTTATGGTAAAGCACAATACACATGAGGAACATATAGTAAAACCAATTGATTTTTGGAAGGTAGGTATAAAATGCATCAGCCACAGTACCTAGAAACAACCACTGAAGCTTTCTTGAATAAGCCTGTTCACGGTTGTAAACTGCGCACGAGCAGAAAAAAGGTCATTTGTGATAAACCATGAAGGTGGCTTTCGAGTTCACTGACATTTGTGATTTGATGATTATTCAAAATGTTCATTTTATCACATCCAAGCTGAAGAGTAATAAATAGAGCCTTCATAATCACTGGTATTTGACAGTAGCCTAAACAATAGTCAAATGTGCCAAAGGCAGACAATAAAACAGATTTCCAAACTTTATCCATGATGTACTATTCTAGTCACCTGGTCTATACAATGCCTCTGTTCTTAGAATTTGAATACTCTACCGGTAAAGCTTACCAACATCTACATTTGAAAATGGTAGTGCTTATCCTAATGAAAAATCACAAAGGTCATTTGAGAAAAGTTGATCATGAGCTAACCGTGAACTGGCTTATTGAAAAAAAAAACTATCTATATAAAAACAAACCAACAAGTCGAATCATGCTTTGCATGCAGAAAATAAAAAATGCTTTCACGTAAATACTTTGCTTTAACTACATGTATATATTTTATCAATCAATAATGAAAGGTGTGATACAATTAAACCTGATGGCCCGTATTCTGAAGTCGGGTTTAACTTAAACTCGGATTTAAAGTTGTGGTTTAAGTATGGACAGCCAATTGTTACATAATCACTAACAGTAGAGATATCATACTTTCAGCTCATTCGGCTCTCAAATCATTCATAATTGTGTAGGAAGTATAAATAGATGATTGTCTTCACCATCGATGAATCAGGAAAGAGCACAGTAAACATAAGGAACATACCACTTTTGATACTTTTGGCTTCCCATACTTAAACCACAACTTTAAACCTGAGTTTAAGTTCAACCCGACTTCAGAATACTGGCCGATATGTTCCTCCGGCAACGTGTCAAATGAGCAGAACAAAGAACAGATCGCATTTGACGAGTCACACAAAGAGTGATCGAAATATATCTGTATTATACTTTGTTATATTTATTCACAATTTTTATAAGTCTCTCAGATATCATTTTAAAATACATATATATATATATATATATATATCTTGTATGGATTTTTTCTTTCCTTTGCACTTTGATTTTGCTCTTTTTATACAAATGTTACGACAATTTAATGGAATATTGTATTGTACATATTCAACTTGTGTGTCATATACTGTGTTAATTATTCAATCATGTATTGTAAAAAAATATGTATTATAGTGATTTCAATAAAGGACCCCTGTGGAAGGGTTAAAAAAAAAATGTTATAATTGACACTGTCAGATAACATATTTCCCGATCTGACAGTTACGTCGAAAAATTTAAAAAAGTTTATTTTTGTACTTTATTATTATTTTTTTAATTTAAACTAGTCTAATAACAAACAATACAAAATATTCAACTAATAAATGTTTAAATACGTCTAATATAGAAGGGGCAACGGAACGGTTTTGAAAAGTTGAGGGGGAGGGGTGAGCGGAATGTCGGGGGCTGACCATGCATCAAAATGCGATCGTACACAGTATTGGTAAATAAGTAGAACCCCCTCTCTCTCTGGTTCCGCGGCCCCCTTAATTTTGCAGACAAAATAATTTTTTCAATTTATTTTAGATTAAGACAGGTAAGTTGAATACCATGTCCAGTAATCCGTTATTTTAGTTTTATTACAGACGACTCATGTGAAAGACCCTTCAAAACAAGCGCGGGGGTGAGATGGATTGGGGGCTTTCTCGTAGGCCTTGGTTTAGCGTACCTCACCGCAACGCAAAACTTCGAGATGAGCCAAAAACCGCAATCAGCATGTTATGTTTGTTATGTAATGAAAAATGTATAAATATATGATTGATAATGAATACATAAGAAAATCACATCAATTCAAATCAAATCAAAATAATGTATATTAATATACATTTATTTTTCATAAATTTCAAGTCACTATTCTTTACCGTGACGTCAGCTGAGTGAAGCTTAATTTTTTTAATTTATTTAAGAACGCTAGATAGGATCTCGTGCTCTGGTAGCTCGCAAATAAAACGAACTAAAATCATCATTACTTTTCACGAAAATCAGGTGACGGTGATATTCATAATCGTTCATTAATGCAATGAAAATTTATTCGTCTTAAAATAAATTTCCTGCTTCTGATTTTTATTTAATTCGCTACCATAGATCAATTACTTATCTTATTCAGTTGCAATAATAAATCACAGGAGTGAAAACAAATTTAACAATGGTTAACTTTGTTCTTGTCACATTTGTTAGAGTGAAAAGACACCGCGACTTAAGTCAAGTCCACCCTAAGAAAATCTTGATTTGAATCAATAGAGAAAATCCTTTTCTTTTCTATATCGCGCCATGAGCATCTTTTTATGATGGATACCGGCGCATTACATAATTATGTTCAGATTATCATCAGTATTATAAAAAATCTAATAAGCATAATTCTGAAAATTTCATCAAAATCGGATGTAAATCAGAAAGTTATGATATCTTAAAATTTCACTTATTTTCCACAAACAGTTTATGCACGATTTAGTGACATGCAAATGAGAGGGTCGATGATGTCTCTCACTCACTATTTATATTGTTTTTTATTATTTAAATAATACAATATTTCACATTTTACAGATATGACACTGAAGACCAACTTGACTGAACGTGACTGTAAAATGTTAAAGTAAAGGAATAAAACTTTGTTTCACATGGCAATGAGGAGAAAATTATAATATTTTATGTTTCAGATAATGAAATACAAAAGAAAAGGTGAGTGAGTGACGTCGTCAGTCCCCTCATTTGCATACAGACCAGGATGTTCCTTTAACTGTTTTGTGAAATCAAACAAAACTGAAAGATGTCATGACTTTCGTATTTTACATCCGATTTGGATGAATATTTCAGTGTATGCTTGTTGGATTTTTGTTTTCTATTTATTCAAATCGACTTTTTGTTGGGGTGGACTTGTCCTTTAATTGACTGCTACTTGGAAAAATTTGCAAGGTGTCAAGTACTCATCAATGCCACCATTATCCTCATCCTTATCATCTCCATCTTCATCAATCAAATTATGAACAGATATTGCCATTCTACTTTATAAATTTATTTATAATTTTAATGAGTGTTAAATCTGGGGTTGACATTTTTTCTTTCAAGCAATGTGCTTATGATGGCAATCCTCCTGCGTATTGTGTTTGTTATAATAATCTGGTAGTATAGATCATATTTGTTTCGAATTATATTTTCTTATTCCAATTTTTTCTCTGTGATTCATGCCAAAAACCGTTTTTGATATATTATGTTTGCTATGTTATGGAAAATGTATACGAGTGATATGAATGCAATGAGAACTTTCCTTGTTTGGTTTACCGCCGCGCCGTCTACAACTCTACCATGTCTACTGCAGTCTATCACGGCTGCATTGAGACAGTATATTGTGATCTTTGGTGTCCAAAATGGCAATTTGACAGCAATGACAAACACATGACCGTTACCCTTGTAGGATACCTTTAGACTAACATGTTTTACATTCATTTGACATGTTTGCGCTTTGAATAGATGATAATCATATGAAAAATTTGATGAATCTCGTGACCCTTTTTGACCAACACCATCGGTCCATCGCCATGCCCGTCTGGGTGTGAGTTTCGCCGTTCTCTCAATTTTCGCCCAACCCCCCCCCCCCCCCTTTTTTCATTTATAGGGTGCGGGATTGGACCCCAAAAGGTGACGCCAGTGTACATGGCGTAAGGACGGCGCTTCACACCCGCGATTTGGAGCATGCACAAATGAAAGTGCATTAATGAAAAATAGATTCTGTTCCGAGTTGCAATCGAAAATGCAGCTGCAGGCTTTTAGTGTGTAAATTAGCACCCAATAGGTGTTCCACTTGATTTGTGCATAAGTGCATGAAGTGTGGATATCTTTTAAAAAATATTTAGTATATATCCTCTCGCACGATTGAGGAAAAACACATTAATCAGAAATGTTTCTACTTCCACCGCCAGCATTGTCAGGTTTGTTGGACCAAGCTATCAAACCAACCTCACTACACTCTTAGTAGGCTGAGGTAAGACTAATCCGCGTATTAATTTCATTTTTTACTGTTATTTTCATTTTTATTATCATAATAATAGCAGGGCCCGCTGGGAGAACAGTCGTCGGAACTGACGTGGCTATACTGGGTAATCTTTTATTGTTATCATTATTATTATAATGGTTGATTAATTTTATTCAAATTATTGGGATGGGGTTAGTCACGCGGTGTAAAGGTTTACAGGCATATGCAAGCTCACTGAGATCGGGAATATGATTCATAAATCATACAAACACAACGGTTTGATAGACACACTGAACTAAATAACGTAAAAAAGGGGATTGTCAGTATTATTACCAAAATGTTTTATTTAATTCATACTTGATACGTTGCAGAAGAGTTTGTCTCCGAAGCAAGCTGCTATTCTTGTCACCGTATATTTCGTACTTGCCATGTTGGTCTTTGCCGTACCGTTAGCATCTCGGACGGGAGTCCAGAATTTTGGTCGTTTCGCCTTCAGGTGTACCTATATTCCAAACCAAGCTGTCAGATACACATGGATTTTGACCTATGTGAACGATGCCCTTTACTAAGGAACCCTCTTAAGGATTGGCTTCATGTTTAGTAGGATCTGGATAGTTGTCCATCGGCGGAGCAAAGCAAGGGTTGGATGCGCACCCTCCGGCAATACTACCGTTTCCGGTCAGGTATCAGCAGACCGTAGAGACATCCCGAGATATATATGTTGTATCCAAACCTGACACAACGGACAATACAAATCACTATAGAGACAGCAAACCAGAAACTGGGGGAACAACAACGGACGTCGCCACACCCTCAAAAGTTCAAAGGCCAGAGATTCCTCTGGGGCAAACGAATCGGGTAAAGGTAGGCCCACATCTTCGGGTAAGATAAAGCTGAAGCCTGATTCAAAACCAAAATCGAACAGTAAGCCGGCAGGTAAGACGCCGATGCAGGCAAGGACAAGCAGAAAGACCACGAAAATTATCTTCATCAGCACGATTACATTCTTTTTGAGCTGGATACCCGGCAAAATCTACATTGGTCAAGTACCCATCGGGCATCAACTACGGATTGATAGATTGAAACCCAGTTCGCATGGTTCTCTACAATATCTCACAGTTTTCCTGGTAAACGTAGGATTAGGGTTTCGGAAGGAGTGTGTGACAGTCAGTGACACGTCAGACAATGCCGACGAGCCTAAATACTAAACGCCAAGTAAATTTCATGAATGTTATTAAAATGGTACGCTACTTATTACCCTCGTTGCATCGGCGGATCCAGAATTTGGCAAAAGCATGGATGGGGGTGCGGGTTGGGGGAACGTCCATGTTTGTGCGTATTGGCGACGCCTTTAAAAAAAAATCGTGAAAACATTATTATCTATCATGTCGGAAAATCGGGGGAAGGGGTGCTCTGGTTTAAGGGAGACTAATAGGGCAATTTTATGAAGAAAAAAACACTGAAAAATAATGCAATCGCGGAGGGAGAGTCGAAATGATTTTGCTATTCTGTACTGAAAACGGATCAGTTAATTAAAGATATTAACTGGTATCATGGTGGTCGATCCGTATGGAAATAACTGATGTCGGTTAATAATTATGGTTAAGACTGATGCAGACACCCCCGATTTAGAACCAGGTGGCACTGATTATTCTTGACCAGCGGCGGGTAAGATTCAGACAGCGCCGAGTATTCTAAACCAGCGAAAGTTTAGAACCAGAAATAGAAGAAAGAAATGGAACAAGGAGAATGGAAAAGGAAGATTCGAATTTGTTTGTGCGTGGGTATGTGTGTGTGTGTTTAAATCGGCTAAGTGGAAAAACGAGGTCCCTCCTTTGGATCCGCCACTGCCATAAAATGCATTTCCTTGATTTAATTATTTTTCAATAAAAAAAATATGTCAACTAGTTGTCTTAATATATACTCCTTTTTGTTTTATCGGATTAAGTATACATTTTTTATGCACCACGCACACTCTGAATTGATATCAAACTGTTCCCGAAATCCATTATTTTAAAATGTATGAATTATCTTTATCTAAAACGAAGCAATTCTATTTACACTTAATCCGGATTGTTTCTCCTCATTTGTTGCGTCCAATGAATGATCTCTTTTATTTTAAAACGGCTTAGTTGTTGAAACCTAATTTAAAATCACTTTATCTTGCAATTCGTTATGAAATATAATAGAGTTATTTCTTTTGATCATGCGAAGATTACTTTATTGCGTATTGCGTGTTCACTGAAGCTATATACACCCAGCAGCGAAATATGCATGCAATTTTGTCGATAAGACTTGAATCCTATTGCAAAATAAGTGTTTAGGTAATTGTATTTCCTGATGAGAATCCATTTGGGAATTAGCCGACTTGTATATTTATTCTAGCTAGACCAGCATTCGTTTAGATAGCTGCACTGAATGTGACCTCATTGTTCAACAAAGCAATGTATATTAATGTGATGATGTTTAGCCATATTCTCATTTATCTGTTGGCGGTTATAAGGTTATAGCAATAGATAAATAATGTCAATAAAAAATCATTAAAATCTTCTTTTTTATTTCAACAAAATCGTTTCAGTAAATGTATATATATATTTATCAAAAGAATGTCTTTAACGGAGATATGGCGCAATATAAATGCTGTGGAATCAGTGAGAGAGAGATGGAGAGAGAGGGAGACACACACACACACACATACACGCACAGAAAAATCAACTTGTGATTAGATCTAGGGAGGGAGAGAAAAAGTGAGATGGATATGGTTCGAATCGTTAACACGCCTATCCGTTCTCAACGCAACCTATCGAGACAAGCCGGGGGGGGGGGCATTCTCGAATGGTTGCAGACTGCGTTATTATCATCATAGTTATTATCATCGTTATTATTATCGTTATTGTTGTTATTAATATTATTACTATTACTATTTGTGTTTATTTATCTTATTATCATTATTAATATTATTATAATTGTTATTATTATTATTATCATCATTTTTACTATTATTATCATCATCATCATCAACCTCATCATCATCATCATCATCATTAATATTATTATTATTATTATTATTATTGTTATTATTATCATTATTAATACTATTACTATTGCTAAACGTTATTGTGTGATTTCCAGCGCCTGCTATGGGCAAGAAGCAAAAATGCCTTGTCCTTATTAAAGCAAGGTGTTTAATCGACAGTACTCTTTTATCCTGCTTTAAAATAAATGGAAATGTTATATGCATTCTAGGTAACTAGGTGTGCACTTGTTTATAAAAAGGTAATGCCTGAAAAATAATAATGATAAGAGATCAATTTCCTTGCTTTTCATATCAACTTACTACTTATTTTTATGTTTCTTCTGTTACAAAAATATCACCATCTGTCATTATTTCCTTCCAACATTTTGTTTCCATTTTCCTAATGATTCTAACCAAATATCTTGTTACATATGAAACATCTGTTTTCCCTTTTTCAATCGTTACTTTGTGAGCGTTTATTAGGCCTGTCATTTTTTTCCCTCCAGGATGAGCTGTTTATTCTCGAATAGTTGGCATTTTGTCATTCATTATCGTTAAAAAATGAAGATAAATAAAGGTTTGGACATTAGTTCCGTCCTAAATACCTACATTGAAAAATGGGGAAAAGATTAAATACGCACCGTGGTACGAAACAGTATTGCTAAAATCTCTTAAACTATTTCTTTAAAAAAAATGATTATCGTGCACAATGGAATTGGACTATACGATTGGGGCTTTCTTGAATTAATCGAATAGTATTTCAAATAAAAATGACCACCTCTTGTAGAATTTCCCTTTGACGAACCGGTATTTTATAGGGTAATAATGGATGAAATCTTTTATAAGATTTTCATTTTGGGTAAATCTGTGCAACCTCGTTTTTTAATAATATGAGTAATTGCTTTAATTTTAACATGTAATTAGATTCGCCATTATGATTAAGGGCCATGTTTTTTTTTCGAACAATATGAAAGGTACTCAGGGGTAGATACAGAGGTAAATTATGATGAATGTCCCCCCCCCCCTTCCCGAAGGTGGGCTGAAAAAAAAATGCAATTTTTGTGGAGTGTCATTTTAAGGGTGGGAGTATGGACATAATGGCCGTTTTTTTAGATATATATTAATTGTTTTCATATTGAAAAATGATTTTTTTTTTAAACTGGAGCACATGTTGATAAAACGATCAATGTATTAAATAGATCAGAGGCAGGGCCTTAAAGGGGGTAATGTGCCCCTCTTGAGTGATGAATATACCCCCCCCCCTCCCGAAGAGAGGGTGAAAAAATGCTATTTTTAGTGAAGTGTTATTTTAAAGGTGGGAGTATGGACATTATGACCGTTTTTTAGTGAAATATTGACTTTTTTATATTGAAAAATGATTTTTGTGAAAAATGGAGTACATGTTGATAAAACGATGAATGTATTAAATAGATCAGAGGTAGGGGATTAAAGGAGGGTAATGTGCCCCTCTTGAGTGATGAATATACCCCCCCCCCTCCCGAAGAGAGGATGAAAAAATGCAATTTTAGTGAAGTGTTATTTGAAAGGTGGGAGTATGGACAAAACGACCGGTTTTTTAAAGATATATTGATTATTTTATATTGAAAAACGATATTTTGTGAAAAATGGAAAGCAAAAAAAAAAATGCTTATTTGAATTGAATTAAATTGAACCTGTTTTCTTCTTTAGTTTGAATTACTTTAGCCTGTTAAATTTCCCGACGGCAATTAATTATCCGTGTGGCGACGACGGGCGACGAGAACCCCCAATATCTGTCCCTCTCCCCTAAATGGTCATCATCTGTTTATCACTTGGAAGTACAATGAACATTGTTATAATATAATTAGGTTTTCAGGACCACGCGTCTCTCTGAATACCGTTGTTTTGAGAAAAGAACAATAGAAATGCTTTATTACTTTGGGGGAGGGGGTGTCTCATGGTAATTATTTAAAACAGTAAAGGGGCTTTCGAGAAAAAAAAAACTCGTTTCAGAGCAATAGTCGTAACACATAATTGATTATATGCATTTGTGAACCCATTTGTGCTTATGAACATAGCAATAACGTTGGATTATACTACATTGTTTGATGAATAATCACTGTAAGAGTAATGATTCTGATTTTGAAGTAAGACTTTTATTCCCTTTTTTTCCTTTGACGGCCATTCATAATGCAACCTGACGTGAAAAGAAAGGGAAAAAAAGAAGAATGGAAGAAAGATTTGAAGAGATAAGAATAGAGTCAAAAGGGAAGAAGGAAGGAGAAGGAGTATTAGAGAGAGAGAGAGAGACAGAGAGACAGAGACAGAGAGAGAGAGAGATGACAGAAGAAAGATGAGACTGAAAGAGAAGGAGGGGTAGTGGGATATTGTCAAGACCTTTTTGTCAAATCGCTTCACCTTGCAATGATAATTGTGATATTACAAAACGACACCCCATTTAGAATCCTAACCATTACCCGGTTCTAATATCGGCAATTAGACTTGTTTCGCAATCAATCCTAAACAACAACAGCGTTGGATAATTGCATCAATCTTGAAAAAAAATCGACTTTTAGTGCCTCTAACAACGACTTGTAAATTGATTGATTCGGGGATAAATCGAATAAAACGAGTGTGCTGGGTTACGGAGGCGATTAATATGCGGGCAATGCAGATTTATGGGCGTTCAACATGCAACGTCATTTTTAACGCCGAATTCGTCCGGAACCATACAAAGAAACTAATTGGGTGAATGATAGATTCTGCCCCGTTATGAAGATATACATGGTATCCCCGGGGCATGGAAGATATTGCGGTCTCGACTTTCAACGTTAAAGGGGAAGTTCACCCTGAAGAAAACTTTGTTGGAAAAATAGCAGAAAAAATAGTAACAAATATTGGTGAAGGTTTGAGGAAAATCCGTTAAAGAGTAAGAAAGTTATTAGAGTTCAAAGTTTTGGATTTGTGACGTCAAAACGAGCAGCTGCCCCATGTGTTATGTAATATAAAATGCGTGAATTTCAAATTTTGTATGGTTCTGATGACTTAATCTAGTTTTCTATTGATGATCGGGTGTGAAATGATTTGTCTATTGATATACAAAAGGTACAGTGAAAATCATTTTCAATTTTCTGAGAAAATGAAATTTCATTGATTTTTTACCATTCGCTATGTAGGAATGCTGCTCGCATATGACGTCACAAATCAAATAATTGAAATTCTAATAACTTTTTAATTATTTGATGAATTTTTCTCAAACCTTCGGCAATATTTTTTATTATTTTTCTGCTATTTTTACAATAAACTTTTTGTCAGGGTGAACTTCCCCTTTAAAGTTACTTTTCGTACTGCATCACGATAAGGAGGTTCTATTTCCGCTTTGAGAAAGAGGTGGTTGCACCATTTTTTATTTCAAGGAGTACCCATATGGCCTTCAAATGGACAAAGGCTAACAACTTCCTAGAATTTTTAAACCAACCCTATATCAGAAAAAAAATCCATAAAAATTGATAAAATAGTGCATGTGTTAAATAACGATCAAATTTCTGAAAATAAAAGAAGAAATGTGATAATATAGACCCATTTAAAACGAAGAAATTAAGTACACAAAATTAAATGAACAGAATGATGAATTCATGATTATGTTCAAACATCAAATGGCTACGCCAATTTATTTATTTATTTATTTATTTATTTCTGATATTTTGACAGGGTAGCCCATTCACCAATAAGTAGTGGTCTTCCATGGGGCCCTGAATAACAATAAACATATTTACAAAATGCATAACGTATGTACAGAATGTTACGGCATTAAATTCACATTAGGATTTGAATGTAAAACGAAACATTAACAAACTTAGCAGCAAACAAAACGCAGACGGACACTCGTTTGACGTATAATCAAATATCAATAAGGGAGCTTGTCAAAAGTCCATGCACCGTTCTATACCGTCTTTACTGCATCCGGGTTTTCGCTTCGGCTTTCCTGCCCAACGTTCCCTTCTCTTCAAAGGAACGGCCGCCATCAAAGGCCCATTGATGCCACCGTTCTTTTGTTCGTCTTTCCTGCAAGTCTTAATTTCTGTCGAAAAACCGGAGAATCTATTCTAAATAGCTCCCTCTACGACCAAAACAAAGGCGTGCCTTCATATTTATTGTCGGATCGGAGAGTTCGGGTCACTGTTCTGAACTATGGTTCGCATCTATAATGGAAGTTCGGGTGCATTCATAAAGCCACAGTAGCTTAATCCAAAATCACGCACGTGTCATAAATCGTTACTGATCTTTCGAATTTGCTGCAATAACCATGAAAACCTCCTTTTTCGCATTGGAAGAGGGTCAATTCATGATGTTTTAGGTGGGAAAATAAGATTCCACACATTTTCGTTTCGTAGGCCCAAGCCATTCGTACAATTCACGTCAACTTGGAATATTTATTATTACTCGCATCTGAAACAAGTGTCGGGAGCCCCCCCCCAAAAAAAAAAAAAATAAAATAAAATAAAGCGAAGGAAATGGAAAGATGAAATGAATATGACCGGAACAGCTTGGCACTATAAAGCATAGATAGATCAAAGATTTATTAGAAACTGTTAAAAATAGTTTGTTCAATTTTTGGACGGGCAACCATTTCCCCAGGATAACATAATTATTGTCTCTTAATTTTCTTTATCTCCTTGTTTTAAAGAAGCGGGACCAAAAGAGAAGATGAAACGAGGAAGAAGAAAACTAAGGATAGGGAGAGAAAAGGAAGGGGAAACAGAGAGAAAATAAGAAAAAAACATTGGGATGGAGGAAGAGGAAGGGTGAAAAAAATATGGAGGAAAAACAGTTGAAAGAGAAAAAAAATTGGAAATTTGAGAGGGGAAGAAATTTAGGATCGAATCAACGGGAGAGGGGGGGGGGGGCAAATTGGAATATGGAAATGGATAGAGACAGAAAATAAGGGGAAAGAAGAAGAGAGATCTGGTGGACGATGGGGGGGGGGAAATAAAGGGGGGAAAAGGGAAAGAGTGAAAGGGGAACAGAGGGGAAGACATGCAGTGGCGGAGGCTGGATCCGCCCCTGATTTAGATCTACATTTTATTCACCCCATCGATCCCCTCTCGGGGTATGAGAGTACATATAAACAAATTATAACAGACTAAAGTATGTAACTTCATTTAATTGGTTTAACGTATTAAACGTAATGTTCGGAATTGAAGATGAATACCAAATGTGGTCACGATCTGAAAATTAGTTCGATCAGAATCCAATGAAATTTACCAACGGAGTGTTTGTTTGTATAAATGAAAAATATTTGCCAAATAGCCCTGTGAAAGAAAATCGTGCTGAGAAATGAGCGATATAAGCACGGAATTCCATCAAGTGTCAGGTATTTTTCGAGGAAATATTATAATACACTGTCCCACGTATGCTTTTATGTTTTAGTCATCATCAGAATTATCGATATTGAGCGGCGATTTCATTATTCTACAAAAATAAGTGTATATTAATGTACTAGATCTAGATTTATGATTAATATTTCGTATCGAAAACGTCATGTAATCATATTTGAAATTGCGCCTGATACTTTTTGCTGTACATGGTCTATGACCTCTCATAATTATCAATATCGTCATCACCGCTGTTACAATCGCAATCATCTTCATTTCTCTATTATAAGTATTATCTTCATAAACATTTCTATTATTTCATTATAATTTTATCTTCATAAATCGGTGAGGTGGGAGAAGGAGGAGGAGAAGAAGAATTACCAAGGAGAAGCAGACGTACATGTAGAATGGGGGAGCAGTAAAAAGGGATGAGAATAATAATGAGAGATGAGGAAGAATACGAAGAGGAAAAAGGAAGATAAAGAAAAAGCTTATCAGTATATTACATCATCTGATCAAGTTTTTATTCTCATCTCGATCGTTCTCTGCATGGGTAGTGTTTAATTTATTGTTCTAATTGTCATGTTAAAACTCTTCGATTAACTTTGGTAAATAATACGTAATTTTGTCTTTTGAATTTTGTCGAGTATTAACAAGCATTTTAAAATGTTTACAAAAGTGCAGTGGTCATCGGATTTTTTTCTTCAGATGTCATGAATCAAGCACCATTTCTCGATGATGTTCTATTTTAGAAATAACCTTTTGAGCACCAAACGAAGTATGTTGCAATGTTATTCAGACCTACATCTTGAAGTCTGTCCCGATAGATGGTTTCCAATTCAAAATACACAGACATTTTGATCGGTCGCCAAATCGCTGGAAAAAAAAGAATGTGTGAAAAGGGCTAAATTTTCCAATAAAACACATTTGATTTCATACCTATCACATCACAATCACTTTAGGGCTATGCTCATATAATCAAGGAGATATCATCTCCTTGATATTATATAGTACTCAGGAATGGAATGGTGACATGAACTTTTCTGACCGGGATTTACCAATATAATTATAAACTTAAAAGCTTTAAATTATCATCAAGAAGGAATATAAGCGGACACAATTCAGTTAAAAAAATTAGAATAAACTAAATGGGAGGCTTACAAGTTGCACAAATTGTGTGTGATTTTTATTTCATCTAAAAGTATGTTTCTAGGTATTATTCATTGAATGTGTGACTTTCGTAACTTTCAGTATTTTTATTTGTCATAATCACCAAGGCTACCACTACCACATTCACCATCACCGCCACCACCACCATCATCATCATCATCAGTTTTGATTATCATCACTATCATCAGCAGCATCATTATCGTCAACAGCAAATCATCTATGTCATTATCATAGTTATTGAAATTAGGATCATTTTTTGTAAGGAAATATTGAAAGGGAATGAAAGAAAGGTTGTAGCGGGAAGGGAAGGGGGGGTTGAATTTGTTCTAAAGTAAAATCAATGTGAGTAGAATTAACTCTATGTTTGTATCTATATTGCAGTGATGGTAAAAATCAGTACAATACTAGGATGCCATGATGTTCAATAATTTAAACTTCAAATTTCAATACTTCACGGGTGAAGATATGGGGCCGTAAGCTTCAGGGTGATTATGTAGAATTATATTAACATTAGATCATTACTCTAAAATAGATGAAAGATAATTATTATTTATCATCTATATCAGGTTGTACACAACTGGCCTACAGCAAAAGCAAATAGGGCCATGATATAGTCTTCTCCAGCAAGAGAATTTAACATTATTGACCTTTCAGGATTACTTGGCATTGATACTCATCGAACTGTTCTTAGTCATTGCCCAGGCCTATGATCATGAAAAAGCAAGATCACTCACCCGTGTAGAGAATCATTGACAATGGCACGCTCAACGGGTTCGCCACAGACAACAATGAATGGGAGAGGCGCTCAGAGAATAGTTCCCCATATCCGCTGTCGTGATTATTGTCATAATTTCAATAGATAAACCTATTTCAAAAGACCGTTGGCCCGTCCGATGGGGAATCTTTTGTACTATAGTGTAATAAAGTACGTGTATACAGTAACAACCGTCCCGACTTCTTTCTTTCACCATCATCGAGTAGCGATTAGCGTGTAAAATCGCATAAATTATCTCACAAAACGGATCTAATGTTCATGATTACCAGCATCACCATTATCATTACTATTACCTTTCATATATTCTTAATTATATAAAATATAAAATTGATATTGGAGAACGATTGGAAATAGATACTGAATGAATGATGATGGTGATGATGATAACAGTGATGATGATATAATGATAATTATAACTTTGAAGTGATATTAACGGACATGATAATACGAATAATAATATCAGTGATAATGTTGATGATTAAATGATAACAAACGAAGATGATTGGTATATTTTGCGGCAATGAACCATGTATAACTTGACACGCGTTTTTCCTTTATCATGTTTGTTATAAAAGGTTTTCATATCATGATCCTGAAATACATAGATTATATTTAGATTAAAAAGAATGAGAATGGATGGCCTTCATCTAATTTTGGAAAAGATTTTGCGGGTTGTCAAGTCCGACGCAGTATCAAACATGCTTGCATATCGAGGTCGATGCGATTTTTATATCGACATCATCCCCCAGAGTCTATCAAGTTATGAATTTGTGTGCATTTTCGCAAAATTGACATTTGTAATACGAGATTATTCTAATGTTAGAGTACTGTAACATCCGAACTGCATGCCATCCCGGCTACGTACGTTTTGAATACATCGGCTATTTCGATTTCTGGATGCATGATACCATGCAGTTAAAGCGGTGTACGCCTGAATCATATTGATTGTATTAACTTTATTATAACGTCGACAAACAGAATTCATCAGATTCATCATCTTTATCATTACACCAATGACATGGACTTATGCACATATAGGCCTACGTCTTTTGCTTGATTGAACACTGACCCTCTCCCCCTCCCCTCCCCCATTAGAGCGAAAACAATGAAATTGCGCTCTCTCATTAATAGTGTGTTTTCGCCCAGCGTCGTACGACGCTATCAACGACGTAGAACGATCTCTTGGTTCGTGCGTCCGTCGCGCTCAACTCTCGCTTGTAAGCAGTTTCGCAAATCGCTGATCGCGGCCGGATCGTTTTGAAGCTTTCAGCTATCAGTGCAGTGTAGTCAGAGTAGAGTACAACATGTGCATATGCACGCGATGGGCGAATGTTTACATCGGCTCAGCTTGCTCACTCTACAAGCGATCTGATTGGCTGTTGACGGCTGTTGACAAATCCTACGTTCTAATGCGGACGCCCGCTAATTTGCGGAAGAACCGTCCGTGATTTGAGCTCAAGATCGCTTGGGCCTCTGTTTCCATGGAAGTTGGCAATTTTTGCACACGACCCTTACGTTCTACGTCGTACGACGCTGGGCGAAAACACGCTATTATTGATTTCGATACGGAGATCGGGAAACGCACGCCACTAATTTACATTATTTGTATACCACTTAGAACAAAACATTTATCTAAACGCTAAGGAAAAAATATAGAGAGAGAAGGAATTTCACCAAAAAATAAAGTAGTTGTACAGTTCACAGTAGGCTGTAAACGATTGAGGGGCTTCACATCCGGAGGGAAAGCTATATTTAACAAAAAAGGTTTTAACACGGATTTAAATTTCTCTCTTGAATCTGCTTGTTTAATACTTTTTGGTAGATTGTTCCAGAGTTGGATCCAGGGGTGGGGCAAGGGGTCCGCCCTCCGTCCTCCCCCTATTGGCGGAGCAAAAAAAGGGGGAAAGAAAGACCAAAAAAGGAAAAAGAGGGGAGAAAAAATGGTAAACATGAGAGGAGGAAAACGAGTGAATAAATAAGATGAGGGGAAGACTTCGAAAACAATAAAAAAAAATCTTTCATGTCATTATATAAAATTTTCGCTCGTGCTTTGCGCTCGCATTACCTTTTAGGTGATTTACATATATGAAACTTTAAATATCAAATTTTGAAGTCAATATACATAACATATTTCAGCTCGGAAATTGAACTTTCATTTTAAAAAAGTGTTCTGTAAAAATATCTTTTTTATTGTCTGAATATAAACATTTTCTGCTTGCGGTGCGCGCTCACTAAATTTGATTTCCAGGTACCTATTATTTTCCTGTATTCCATATACTTATAAAAATATCCCTATTCATGTCAGATTGTAAAAACGTATCAGCTAGCGCTGCATGCTTGCATTTTGATTGGTGAGTTATAAAAATTTAAATATTAATTCTATAACAAACTACTTAAAATCTCCATTTTATGACAGTTTATCAACAATTTTCGGCTGGCGATATGCGCGCACATTGATTGTTAAAAATATATTAACTCATGCATCTTATTCATTATTACAAAAGCGCTTTAAATTGTTCCTTTTTCAGAATGGAATATCGACAAGTTTCATCTAGCGCATTGATAGGAAGAGAAATAGGAAGACAGTCATAATTTTCATACGATAGAATAATGTTCTTAGAATGTCCCGGTCCTACGTGTATGTCAAACTCAAAGTAATAATAATGAAACATATCAGCTCCTTTTTAACTGTGATCCATATCCACTCACAATTTTCCTACAAATCTAGAATTTTCCGCTTCCGCTTCGCGCTCGCATCAATTGCTTTGTTATATATTCAACTTTTTCATGATTACAAAAATTGCTTAGAATTTCAATTCTTCGGGTAGAAAGGTCAAAATTTTCAGCTCGCGCTTCGCGCTCGCGTTATTTGACTGTTGAAATATGTAACGTCTTCATGGCTAACTGCAATCAGCCGTGAACATATCTTTTTTTATCAGAATGATCAAAGCGTATATTAAATTTACTCATCTCGTTTAGGATCACAAGCATTGCCAGAATGCCATTTTAGGACAAAATACATGGAATAATAATTTAAACAATAGCTCGAGCTTCGCGCTCGCACTATTTAAATAAGGCTTATGAGATTATTTTACATTCATTTAAACAAACAAAAATCATATTTGAGCGGCTGATCGGGGGTATGTGGTTAAAAAGACACCCCCCCCCCCCTTTGGCGAAGGCTGGTTCCGCCCCTGCAAGTGTACTCACTTTTTGAGAGTCACAGCAAATATTTGTAATATGAATATGTTGTTCAAACACAAGTAAAGACCTTAATTTTTTAACGTCACGTTTTAAACAGGTCAAAATGCCCTATTTTAGTGACAACTTTTTTGTCTAAAAAGTTTTCAAGGGAAAATGTGCCCCCACCTGAAAATCTGCCACTGATTGAATACATATAAATCATTCAATTATAGACACGTGTAGTTCAGAATAATGCATACATCCGAATGATTAATACATATATATATAATAAGCTTAACGTTTTTACTTCTACTATTTTGATCCTGTTCAAAAACACAATTCGAATTAACTTCATCGCAGTGGTGCCAACCGGTGCCAACACTGAACACTTCAATGTTCTTGCTCGTAAATAAATACTGTTTTCCCGAAAGCACGAATCCAATTAATGCTTATTTAACCACATGTCTATCCCGGCTTTTGTATGAAAAAAAAAAGAGATCAGGCTCAGTGGGATTGAAAAGAAAAATCTTACCAGCGCCTGAACAAATCACGCTTGCATTATTTAGTCTGATACTTACCCTCTCGATGACTTTGAAATATTATGGTTGTTATTAAATCGAGTATTATACATCTGTTCTATGAAACTCGATTTTGAAAACATTTATTATAAAGATACTTATGAACAAATCATATTTGGTTTACATATTATAAAGCGCCTTCTCATATTTCAAGTTTACCTTATAAACGTACACTGTAAGTATTTTCAAACGAAATCTATGAAAAGGATGGAAGTTAGACTTTCATTTTGATGCCAAATAGTCTCATTAATTGGGATTAGTTGCAAACACGGTGTTCGATTAAAAGACACATCGGGGACACATCAAAGTATTAAGACAGTCACCCGCGCTGACAAAGTGGTAATCTCCCATTGAAATACCCCCACCAATCAAGGCGTCTTCCTTCTATTGAAATCCGCCACCAGTCAGACCACCTCTATGTTCAACAATAGGGTAATCTCCCCAATCAAGAATGGGGTAATTTAAATCTACCTTGACAATGGGGTAAGCCGAGCTCTCCCATTAAATACAGCTAGCAATGCACTGGCCCAGGTCATTTTCAACGTCCGGCTTTCGGGGAATCAAAATGAGCATCAAATGGGTAGTTTTCTTGTTCTCGTTTTGTCCCCATACTAGAGCCTTGATTTTGGTTCTTTTCGTAATGTGTATTTTAATATGGTTTCCATTATACATCTCAGCATTTCGACATTTAATGTAGTTTAATACTTGTCTTTATAAAGAGCAATTTTACATAAAACCTGTTTGGCGCAGCAAATTATAACATAACGTTCCACTGATATTTTATCAACACATTTTTAATTAACCATGTAACTTCCCTCCTTATAGGTCTACTCTTAATGTTAACATTCGAGTTATATTATTTGCCTATCATCTCTCCGTGCATTTTAATAATCAAATATATTTGGAAAAGGGGTGTTTACCAGGCGAAAGTGAAGGTCCTCACTTGTGCATGAACGACATATCCTCATTAAAATACATGCTGTGAGTTTCAAAGGGGGGCACACTTGTGTAAAAATGGCATATTTACATTAGCAATTGATAATGGCTCTCAAAGGGGGAGGGCGCAAGGGCCGGATGCCACCCCCCCCCCCCCCCCCGGTATCACTACTGTACCCTCCAGGTGCAGAATATAGACCCACTGACTTCTTTTAGTATTATTATTATTATTATTATTACTTATTATTTGTACTGCGCTTTTCCCATTAGGCCCAAAGCGCTTACAATAGTAGAGGTCACAGAATAGACCACAACACTTTTGAGAGGCCAACTATTGTTCAAAATAAATACGGCGCCTATTAGATTGTATTGTGTTAATTCGGCAGGATCTGCGCCAGCATACACTCCATCCTTCTTGATCTAGTATGCCTAATACCTCGGTCACATTTGTTCTCCGGCGGCCGTACGGCGAGTCGAAAACAGTCGTTTCAACAGTTTTTGTACCATCTAAATATAGGTGGTTTGAATAAAAATGAATAAAACGGCTGTTTTCGACTCGCCGTACGGCCGCCGGAGAGCAAATGTGACCGAGGCATTACCATTTCCTGAACGTTTATTGATTTTTTTTTTTTTGTAAAAGTATTTAAATTTGCAAGCTATACAGAATACAGCTATACGATTAAGAGGTGAAGTACAAAGTTGGAAGGGAAACTAGGCCAAAGAGGCTTTCGTATTACAAACTTTACGTCGGTAAATTATGTTTACCTTAGACACTGGGAATCTAATTTGCAATAATTTGACACACACATATTGCAGATAAATTCAGATATTTGATAGGAAGAAGAAATCAACGGCAATATGCGCTACTGTATAAGTCAAACGTGAAGGTTAAAAAAATAAGTATAGAAAAGGTTTAGAAAAATTCAAAGGAAGAAATGAAGTTGGATGAAAAAAAAGAAGCCATTAAAATTAAGTTGACAAAATTAAATATTGTGAGTAGAACTGAAAAATTGAAAGAAATAATTAAGCCTTCCCCAACCGCCGAACGGTTTTGAAGGGGATCACCATGCATAAAATCATGGTACTTTTTACGTTTTGTACGCTATTTGGAGGAAAAAGAGTGTGGAGGCTTCAGCCCAGACCCCCTTCGGTTCTGTGTCTGCTGGATGGTAATCAAGAACACTTGGTCACTTAGTACTCTAGATCACAGGGGAAATTGATAAGAGAATAAAGACGGATCCCAGGTAAAAAGATAATATAGGTTTTCATGTCCAATTTCATGTCAGAGTCACTTAAATGTGTTAATTTGCATTTTAATTCACGCGATATTTTTTCCCCGGAGACATCGGTCATTCAAAGTTTAGAATGGGATTCATTAAAATACGCTATAATTCCTTTATAAACATTCAACTCAATTCATGGTCAAGACTACCTCAAATTTGATAATTTTTATACTAAATTGTTAAGTGCTTTTGATTTCGTTTGAAAGTAAAGATGTTTGAAATGGTCTTACAAAGTAACGAAAATACTTTTTCTTTTTACTTGTTCTAAATTTCGGGCAATGAAATTCAAGAATTGTGCATTTAATCAACAATGACCGATATAACTGCTTGAGCATCCAATTTAATTTTTAAAAGTTCAAATTAATGATATTTTATTCGTTTGTTTTGCACGACATCTGTATTATGTGTGAATATATAAGTTTCTAGCATGTTAATGTTTAAACATAATGTATGATAAGAGTAAAATTGTTGTGCACTTTGGCTAAATTAGATATAGGCCTATGTTTAGCTCAAATATGAATTTCAACGATGCCCTTGTCCATTTTCCCACAAAAACGCTTGCATTTTATGAGTTTATTATTTTTTTGTCACAGTATAGCGTTTCAATGTAGATATTTAAATGCCATCATTTTAGGACCCAGGTATGATTTATATTGCATCTTTTGCAAAGGGTTTTGCATTTCGTTTACAAAGAAGTTAAGGACAATTCCATATTTTTCCTTTTCACCCGACAATGCTGACTGTGTGGGCTCAGTGTGATGAAAAAAAATCTTACCCGCGCCTGAACATTTACTTTTAGAAAGTCGGTGTCTTAACGGTATATTCTTCAAAATAAAACAACTCGTTCTATTTAAAAAAATCAAATCTAAATCTAATTGAACTTTGTCACTACTGAAACCTGAAACGAAAAACTATAAAAAGAAATTGTGAAAGCGTAACTTTGGAAAATGTACCCCCAATGGACTAGGCACACCGATACAAGGACACAATGATATTCAGATCAGTGACTAGAGATCGGGCGTTCAATAGTTTGCCTAAAACGCCGATATCGTGAACATAGAGGGCGCTAATGCAAAAACATATTATCGGAGAGCCAACCGAAGCATGTCAGAAGAAAAGATAAAAGCGAACGCTTCCGTTTTCGCTGCAAAAGGGCACGCTGGCGTCTTGAATGGCAAGAGCACTGACCCGTAGGAAAGAAAAATGGACAATGGCACGCTCAGCGGGTTCGCCGTAGAATATAAAGGTAAAGACGCACGCACACTTATGACAACACGCCTAAATCAAATTAACTAAGAACGACATCTTGAAAATACTGATAATATACACCAAATCATCAAGGTCATGTTACCACAAAATACGCCAATCGTAATATCAGACTGCGATTTGATGAAATAGATCAATAAAATACATGAATGTTTACTTGAGGAATGATAGATGAATGAATGTTTGCTTATTAAGTCGTTTACAAGCAGTTGTCAGACGACAAGAAGTTAGATGGGCTCTTTACATTCCTTAACTAAAGAGTATACGTGGTCACAGGTGTGTGCGTCACGCGCGCGTCAGGATTGTGTGAGTGTGTATGGGTGGGTGGGTGTGCGTGCGGAACAAGCCCTCAAAGAAGATATACCGTGTATCTTTATATTGATGTTGCGAAACCATTAATCTTTCGCGTACGTCAGAGGGTAATTAGTTTTCTTTACAAACAATCTGTTTACATCATACAGGGATAAATCAGGTCAGTTTAAGTGAGTGTTGTTTATATCATGTAGATGGTTAGAACACAAGCACAGGGGTGTCTCCAGGTTAAGAAAAAAAAGATAGCCCAGGGGAAAGTGCCAAAAATAATGTTCGACTTTGTAGCCCCGTCTTACAAAGAGTTGAAATGGACGCGTAAGTCAATGTATCTCACTATAATTGACATGATGATGCTATTTATTCAACATGACAACTCCACCAGTAAGAAGACAGTGTCACAGTGCATGTGTTCACAGTGTGGAAAACAATGTAAAATCACATTAACACTGTTAACGTTGAGTAGTGTGAACCACATATTCACATAGTCGACCGTGTGAACACGGTGTGAATAGTCACACTGTCGAGGTGTCCAGTGTGAAACTTTATTCACACTGTTGAATTTGAGCATTTTATTTATTTATTTATCTAAAACGGTTTATTTCAACAAGGGTATCTATAGCGGCTGAAAAGCCGAATTGCATAACCCTTTACAATCATTTACATAAAATTACAATCAACATCAAATAAAAATAAGCTCAATTTAAATATTTTACCACTGTGAATAATATTTTTACATAGTTCACTATAGGAACACACTGTGTAACGCCGTGTTCCTTCCAGAATGGAAGATACAATATTTCGCCACCAACTCAGGCAGATGCAACTCTGAAGCTTCGATGGTATTCAAAATAATACACTGCAAAAAGCTCTGGTGTTGATTTAACACCAGCCCGGAATCTATACATGTCCACACCAGAGAAGTGTTAAACAACATCAGTTTCGTTTTGGTCTAACACCAGATAGGTGTTTATACAACACCAATTAGTATTAAAACAGCATCGGTTTGATTCCAAACTGGTGTTGTTTCAATACTTCTCTGGTGTGGACATATATAGATTCCGGGCTGGTGTTAAATCAACACCATAGTTTTTGCAGTGTAGCAGTTTTTATAACACCACGTAGTTTTCACTGTTTACGAAAGTTGTGAAAGGTACTTTAAACTTTAATTTTACTACGTCAAACAGGCCAGCTGTATCGTGAGCACACAATATGACTTGCCAATTATCAGACACTGTTTTTCAAAAATAAAACGAGATGGGACGAGCAAAGTAAACAATACTACAACCTTTATACTTTGTCAATACATCTTTATTTATTTTAAAATAATTATCGTCAATTATTATCATATTACAGACTGGAAGCTCAATATCATCCTTTACTTTTACAAAATGTATATACAAAAATATATTTACAAATTAAACAAGCTTTCCTTTTTGTGTAGAATATTGACCTTGGCATGTTGAAATTTTAAGTGGGAAATTGAAATAGCTCTGCGAATGTAACGGTATACGTGACTAGGGAATGCAGCTTTAAAATACTTTGAAAACTTGATACGATGATCTGTTTACAGGTTTGTTGACAAGTTATTTCCCCGAGGATCTGGGTTTTGTCCCTTCGCGCGAAGCTCGTCTCGATCCCGACGATTCCTGGAAGAGAAAACGAAATGGGAGACGGAAGCAATGAAATTATTGTAAGAAAACGGTGAAAAGTGAACAACGGATCGTGATAATTGAAGAAAATCGGAAATGTGTATAGAGAAAGACTGATGGGGAAATAAGAGAAGTGGTGAGAGAGTGGGGGGGGGGAGGGAGGAGAAGAGAGATAGATAGACGGTCGTACCAATATTATTCAGGTTAACATTTAACATAAAATAATAATAATCTCGATGTGTCAAACCCAGAAAAACACTGTTTTTTACTAGCATTTTTTTAAATTTCAATTTCCTTTTTTTTTGGGGGGGGGGGGGCGGGGGGAGGTAGCAGGTGGTATTTTTGAGGCCGAACACAGGTGGGAGGCTTGGAGCCAAGTACCCCCTAAATGTTTTCAGGACTACGAAGTGAGGAGGAAAAGGAAAGAAAAAAGGTGAAATATTATATTATTTTGTGAATATTATGTCAAAATCTAAATAAGACACTTGTATGGAAAAAAAATCTACATTTTTGCTCGCGCTCTCGCAGCTCTTTAGAAATTTTTCCCCATGTGCCATATGTCTGGCCCACTGGAACTTTTTTTGCTCGTTACGCCGCAGGACCTGGTCATTCAGATGCGCCATCAAACATATTAGGGATCTGATATCATCTTGTAGTTGTCACAATTCATTTCCGAAAGCGGATTACCCCCGATCGATCGCATAATACCCCGGAAGTGGGGGAGGGTGGGTGGATCTGAACCGTTTTGTTGTAACCCTATCACATCTGATAATAAGATGATGTAGTAGAGATGAAAGATGGGAAAGTGAAAAATCAAGGTGTGATGTGATCATGGTGATGGATTGTAGGAAAATAGGTGCAGACAGACGGACTCCCCTGCGAGAATAGAAACGGTCCGTTTAATTTGTTACGTTTTTGTACAATGCAACCTAAAAACTCGAGAGACATCTCGTAATGATCATCATTTTACCGATGAGATATCGCCTGTTGAGGGCCGGCGCTCTGCTTATTATTCCGTTACCATGACAACGTAAATTAAAAATGTTGCCGTGTCAGGATCTGTCTCTCCACGGAGTCGCATCAAAGGATGTCCCAAGATGCATTGCGTGAAAAAGTGACAGCTGATCAATGGTGAATAAAGATCCTTTTGAAGGCGTTCGGGTATCTTTGCGAAGGCTATTCGCGATTTTATTTTGATTTATTTTGTTTTATTTTATTTGTCCTGAATAATCTTTGCTCCGGATTAAATAAAACGTTTCTTTTCACAACAGTAATATATAGATTTTCAACTTTGCGGGAGTGTTGTCATCACTATGGCGCCAAACGCAACAAGCTCCCCGGTACATGTTATGACGTATTAAGCCATAGACAAGACTTTAAAACGTTAATGAAAATTTTGAGAAAAGGGTAAAAGAACTACAAGAAGACAAAAGCTCAACACAATAATAACCAATTTTAAATTTGATGCGTTCTATTGATCAAATGATTAGAATTAATAAGTCGAACCAATAAAGCAATCACTTTGATATGCATTCGCACATAAAAAATACCAGTGTACAAACTTTAAATGCTACATGATTTCGGGGGGGGGGGTGTTAATCATTTTCATTTTTCTTTTTTACGGACTTTGTTTGTGCTCAATTAGATTGTTCATAACGTTACTGACATGAGTAATGTGAGTGGCAAATTAACTTTTTTTAACAGAAAGTTTGTCTCTAACTCGGGGAGTGGGAGAGTAGATTAGGACCCTTTTTTCTATTAAAAATCATGATCACTATTTTGCATTTAGCCTTATAGAGACAAGTAGACACTCCTTAAGAAGTTTATTCGGATATCTAAAAATAAATTGGGGTGGAATATTGCTTTCCCCGTTATATGCATGATATCAAGTAAATTATGATCAATATCTGATATGCAATGAAATTCTCTTTGGAAATATTCAAGAATGTCGGTTTACCGAGATTAGGCCCCATTTTTCTCTTTGTTACGGACTTGGCGTGTGTTTGTGCTTCATAAGATTATTATATTAGATGTGAGTGGCAAATTAACCCTTTCTTTACAGAAAGTTTGTCTGTAATTCGGGGAGTGGGAGAATAGATTAGGACCCTTTTTTCTATTAAAACTCATGATCACTATTTTGCATTTAGCTTTATAGCGATTAGTAGGCACTCCTTAAGAAGATTATTCGGATATCTAAAAAAAAAAAAAAATAGTGAAAATTGCAAATGAAACGTGCTTTTTTTGTTAACGAACAAACTCCTCTGTTGTCGTGACCCATGTGAATTCATGTGACAGCAATTACTCAAACTTCTTTAGAGTATAATTTTAGCTTGAGAAGGTTGAATGAACGCACCATAAGTAAAATAAAGAATCGGATAAACTTTTGCTTACGGCCTGACAGGTAAATCCTTTAAAAGCCACCTGTAACATAATGCAGAAAATTATGCAGCGAAAGGAAATTACACATTTCGACAATCATGATAACCAATTACTCATTATTTATTACATGTGATTCGCTCTTTCCGTTTTTTTAATGAAGTTTATTTCTCGGATTTATCCTGCATTTAAATCAATATATTGGATTGAGTTTTCTTTCAGTGACGTCCGGATGATTTACGAACAGAGAAAATCTATTGTCATTAATGCCCGACGTCATGACAAAAGAACCACGGCGAGGTCTTGGTCGAGAATCGATGAATCAAAATAGCGGATTAACCCTTGCTTCTGGACGAACGAAATATTTTTGGCAATTGTTCGCCGGCTCTGAAACTTAGGACAAACCTATAATGTTCCGATTCACCAACTTTCGACAAAGACCTCTCTTTGCCATATGACGTTCATTTCCAAATACATACTCTGTTCTCGATTCTTCCGTATGTCGCAGATAGAACACCCCCTAATCTCTCCTAGTTCAAGCCAATCATGTGGAAGGATTACAACAGATTCTTGTTTTAATAATTTCCCTGGAATTGTTCGATGAATAATAGAAATTTCTCAATTTCAAAAAAAAAAAAACGCAGTCCCTTTATGTTTAGCTGCGGATAGATGAAACGTTCCAATCCGCAATCTCATCGCATGCTCTTAGCATTAGCATTTTCTTTGTTCGGATCATTTGACAAACTTAATGTTATATTTATAATCGGTGATTTGTTATCAGGAAATCCTGAAAAACTAATAAAACTTAAAATACAAACGAAGACTTACATTATTAGTTCCTGTGCTAGATGAGCCTGAACCTATTTCATCGGTGAAGTCGCGAAAATTTGAAGAGCACAATATCCTTTTCTGGTAGCTCGAAATCCCCTCTGGCATCTGAATATTAAGATTATATATATATAAAGTTTTTAAAAATAGAAAGGCCAAGATTGTATAATTACTGTCTGGTTAGAATAGTAAAATAAGAGATATAACGTTATGTTATATTTGGCTTTAATTTGTAACTTTGTTGAAAATTTTGAATGAAATAAATTCGTTAGCAATCAATCAATATACGGCTTGAGCTTCTTGTTCTGTTTTTTTTTTTCGTTTCTGTGGCATTTATGTTATTTATTTATGTTATATATATCTATGTATTGTGTTTTTTAATAATTGGAAAATAAATAAATAAACAAACAAACAAACAAACCGACCCTTGTGTGCTCCGAGTCTCAAGATCAAGGATTAATTGATTCCTGATTTCTTGTCACCAAACTCATCCAAAACCAAAAACAGAGCCATGAAAATTAACTCCATTGTCACAACGACGACTCCACGCCGACAAAAGTTATTACCTTACTGCCAAGCTATAGGGGTTGATTTACAATTGGTAAAATTGGACCAAAATTGTTGTTAGACGAAATGTTGATGGACGGAATGTCAGACTAAATGAAGGTAGACCATGTGATGGGTGGACGAGTTGTAAATAGACGAATTGACAATTTACCGCGATAAGTCGGTCTGGGCCCCAAACCTAAAGCATGGTGATTGATCGTAAAGCTGATCTTTTTTTTTTATACACAATCAATTGCAAGTTTTATGTAACGGGGTCGTGGACTCGGTTTTCCCGGCTTAACTGTTTCTAAAGCTTGGAAATCACAATTAGGTAGACTAAATTGACACGACATTTGCTCCTGCGACAATTGCTCCGGGATTTATTTCGTCTAAGATTAGGGTAAGGGTTGCAATAGGGTTGTATGTATAGTGCTAAATCCAGGGTTGTTAGTGACTATTAATGTGTGACTGATATCAATGGATAGATCATTGAATTCTCTTTAAAATGATACCCTGCATGATGATTATGGTTCACATGGATCGAGGTGCAGTGCCTTGAAATGTGGGGCAAGGTCAAAATTCAAAAGTTGCAAAATGACACAATATTGAAAGTCACTGTTCTTTTTATCCGTGGTGATGAGTGAGTTTCAAAACATCTTGTTTTGGCAATGAACTTTGCAGATGAGGAGGAGTAGAGAAGGAAAAAGGGTACGGCCGTCGTTTTTTGGCCAATATGGTCTGCAGAGAGAGAGAGAGGGGGGGGTGGAAGCTATTGGGGGAGGTGTTCATTATCATGAGTATGAGAGAGATGCGGGCCGAGGGTTGTAGACCAGCTTGATTGAGAGAGACAGAGAGAGAGGGGGGGAGGAGGGATGGAAAAAGAGGTAGGGGTAGAGAGGGGGGGGGGGGGGGAGAGAAATAGATAGTGTGTTTTGTGTGTGAGGGTGCGTGAGGGTGGGTGCGGATTTGTGTGTGTGTAAGAGAGAAGGAAGATTAACCACAATATTCCAATTTATCCCAAGTACATAAAACAAACAGAAACAACAAAAACCCAAAAAGATGAACCCAGAAATCAATTATAAGCCAACAAACCTGATTAATAAAAATCAATAATTTATAAATAAATTGATTTAAATTAATAACAAATCAGTATAAATTACGTCAATACTTCCATAGCCTACACAGAATATGGATATTTTCATGAATTAACGAAGTTATCAATAAAATTATTTACATAAACATTTTTTTACTTCAACATTCCACTTGTTTCACAATTCATTTCACCGTGAAAAATAAGGGAATTGGTTGGATAGCCCAATAGGGCAAATGTCAAATGCAACTAATATCAAGTCATCAGAAAGGAAAATTCAACACGATAAAAAAGAATCTTTTCTAATTTTCTTCCGGTAAAACTGGATGATTTCAATAAAAAATGGTTTGTTAGATGATTTTATCCTCAGGTCAAATTGATATTCTGTTAGATCCCGGATAATGAAAATTGATGGAAGAGATTAGTATTCCATTCTTTTTAATTGTATCACAGTGATTTCTGCTCAAGGGATATTTATGAATATTTGACAGGAACTTCATTAAAAGTCGAGACAGAACATCTGCACTTAAGGCATAACATGCATTATAGAAATGGAATTAAATGAGAATAAGTGGCACGACAGATATCGCCTGTCATAACATTTTTAAAGTCTACAAAAATTGAAATATTTTATATTTCATGCGTTGGACATGAAAAAGGTCTCTGAAGTCCAGTCTGCGGTTTAACCGCGTCATCTAGCGTGTGAAGCAATCGCCAAGGGACCGGGGAGGGGTGGGGGTTCTGGGTTCAGACCCCTCACTCTTTTCAATAAGCGTGTACAAAAACGTAAACAAAACCACTTGATTGTAGCTGTTTGGTGTGGTCAACCCTCACCTCACTTTTGGCTCAGCCCCCCCTCCCATGCACACACACAAACTCTCAAAAAACATTCCGCGGTCCATTATTACATATAATGTGATTTAAATAAATGGTTACTTAATTAAACAAAAAAAAAGTGACGTAGCGGAAGTTTATCACGGTCTCTACTTTGCTGTATCACTCTATTTGGACAACACAGTTCTGTTACACAAAATATCCAGACCAACTTTAATTGGACTTTGATCCTGCAAACTAATATAATTTCCAGGTAAAACAATTATCTATATTTTCTTCGCTCCATCCATGTAGGCGGTGAATGCGTATCCCCCGGAAGTTAAAGTTAAATTCTAAGTTCTTCCAAGGCTGCGAGCACCCCACGCGGCATCTTGCTGCAATCAATGCTCCAAGGGGAGTGAAGAACGTGGGTTTGAAAAATAATCGAATCCGGTAACGACTGGGGAAATTGGTTTCTGTGGCACACGGCAATATTTTGTGATGGTCCACAGGCAGCGGAAAATGTCTTTTGGAGAAAAAAAGATAGATCGACTCGAAAATGACCGGATTTATCAATTCTTGAGCACACGGCAGTATGTTGGGATGCTCCCCTGTGAGTGGAAAATGGTGTTGGAGAGAAAAAAAGATCGACTACGATAGTGCCTAGGGCATGTAGGGATATTCCTGTGAGCACACGGCGTATTGTTGCCATTCTCCCCAAGGATGAGAGAAAACGAGAGCACACAGCAATATTTTGGAATGCTCCCCAGGGAGCAGAGGAGGTGTTTGAGAAAAAAAGATCTAATCCGATAGTGACCGGGGTAATCAATACCTGGAAGCAAACGATGACTTCTTCACCGGGGAATGGATAGTGTGCGTTAGATTGACTTATCGAATCCTATAATGATCGGGATAATCAATTCCTGTGAGTACATTGCGATTTGTCACAATGCTCCCAGGGATTGGAGAATGTGTTTAACAAAAGCTAATCGAATCCCATAAAGACCGGGATAATCAGTTCCTGTAAGAAAACAGTTACTTGTTCCCCAGGGAATGGATAGTGTGTGTGATAGACTGACTGATCGAAATAGACAATGACTGGGGGAATCTATTCCTGTATAAGCACACGGCAATATACTGGAATGCTCACCCAGGGAGCGGAAAGTGTTTTGAAAAACACTAATCGAATCCCACAATCACCGATGCAATCAATTTCTGTGAGCACACGGCAATGCTTTTGAATGTTCCCCATGGAGCGGAAAAGGTGTGTTCGAGAAAAAAAGACCGACTCCGGTACTAACCGGGGAAATCAGTTTCTGGGAGCATTAGATTACTTTCTGCAATGCTACCTAGGGAGTGGAGGATGTTTGTTGGAAAAACTTATCATAATCAATAATGACAGGAGTAAGCAATAATATTTCTGTGCAGAACGCGACTTGCAGAAATTTTCCTAAGGAGTGGAAACTGTGTGTTGAAAAGACTGATCAAAATATGACTGAGTTAATCAATTTCCGTGAGCGCTTGAATAAACACGTTACGTCAACGGAAACTGTATATAGTATTGGATTCTTCTCAAAAGTTAAATGAGTTTCCACAATTTTTTTTTATTCACAATATGACTATTTTCAATAATCATTTTGTTTATGACCTGAATTTTTCTTAATCCACTCATTATTTCTGGTCAAATATTCATTCAGTTCGACGATGATCGGTGCTTATATGATCAAAGGAAATATAAATTAGGCTAATTCCTTTCAAAATCTTTTGAGATTTAGAATGTATTAAAATGAAAGTAATCCTTAAATTTTATTTTAAATGGAATTTCATATAATTTGAAGATTTTTTAAAATCATATTTTATTCCTTTTTTTTTTTTTTTACTTCAGATAATCCAATCTAATCCTCGATGTACCTCAGTTTTTAACAAAACCGAGTGTGGGGGCGATCAAAACAAGGAAAGGGAGGAACCGCCCTCACTCACCGCAGTTTTCAACCAATGAAAACATGAAGAAAAAAAATATCCCTGCCCTGGGGCCCGTTGCAGAAAGAGTTGCGTTTAAACGCAAGTCCCAAATGCGCGCTGTTGATTGGTTGAAAATCAAGTTGCGCATGATTTTTGGAGTTGCGATTGATTGCAACTCTTTCTGCAACGGGCCCCTGATGGATATAACACCAGTGTCACACAGTATGGTCACAGTGTGTTCACAGTGTGGACTATGTGAAAATATTATTCTCAGTGTTAAAATGCTCAAATTCAACAGTGTGAAGATGTTACCACACTGTGGACACCTCGACAGTGTGACTGTTCACAGCGTGTTCACACGGTCGACCATGTGAACATGTGATTCACACTGTTGAAATACTCAAATTTAACAGTGTGAATGTGATTTTACCTCGTTATCCACATTGTGAACACACTGTGACCCCCACTGTGGGACACTGTGTTTATTCCAGTAGGGATAAAGGAAAATGACAAGTGAATAAGAAACAAAAAAGAGGAGTTTCCGAAGGTTAGGCCTATATTGTAAAAACGAGAATATGATGGGTTGTGTATTAAGAAATATGACACAAAAAGGAAAGTTCAAGAAGGTTCAGGCATATTATATAAAAAAGAAAATGTGATCGATTGTGTAATATGAAACAAAAAGGAGAGTTCAAGAATTAGGTTAGGCCTTTTCTGAAAAACATGTGATTGGTTATGTAATTATGAAATTATGAAATTGATTTATCAATTTCCCAACAGTGTTCACATGTTCACATAAGTAAATAATAATAATATAGTCAGTTGTTGTATAGCGCATAACACATTATGAATAACGTCTATATGCGCTTCCAAAGGGCTTTGATATTATTCATAGGGCCTATATATATTCATAATTATCAAAAAAATATTATTCTGTAGTATTAAAGATCGTCCCATTTTATGAAATATACGAGACAAGGTATATCAACTTACATTTTCTTTCGGATGAGGGGGCCTCGCACTTGATGACCCCTTCTTCGTCCTCTGTTGAAAATAATCATTGAAAAAATAAATAATAATAACCCTAATACACGACATCATGTCATACGGCCATATTTGACGACCCCAGGGGACGGGGGGGGGGGCTCCCCTTTCGATTTTTAAAGCTTAATATCGTTTATTTCTTAGCATTTTTAAAAATTGATTTTGTGTTTTCTACCTCCGGTCAAAACGTCACGGAGGGAAAGAAAATATCAACGTTTTTTAAAAATCAGAGGGGCAAATATTCCTCTGAAAAACAACATAAAAAAGAACCATTCAACCATTCATTTATGACGTCCTGATATCATCAATAATTTAAGCACATACCATGGAGTTGTGATCTGCTAATTACCCCCATACACATACCAATGTATAGGTGGTTGATTTCTACTACCACAGATCCGGAAGGAACTAACACGGCTCAACCCCCCCCCCCCTTTCCCACTTCGTTACATGATGTCGCCGCTACTTCCTATAAACAGGCATGGTATGTGCCCCCCATATCTTTGTCTCAGATTGTATTGTATTGTACTTATTTTCCAGTCATAAAAACATGCAAAATACAAACAAATGCTACATCAGGTATACAAAATATAATATATGAATAACCAAAAATCATCATTTGCATTTGGGACTTTGAAATGATTTGGTTTCCTACTACATAACAATTTTGTTTCGGGACTTTGTGGCGCAACTGCAGAAAACTTATCATTTTTTTTAAAGTATTCTTTTAGTAAAAGAGAGAGTAGAGATCGAATCAGGGTATACCCTATACTGTGACATGTTATGATTTTGGCGCATGCCACCTTATCTTTGTATTTCTCTTTTGACCTTTTAAGACATCATTTTGATTTACTAAGAAGCATTAATGGCGCTTTTTTTTTCTTTACGCCATGACTGTAGGCGTACATGATGTACTAAATCCGATGTCTTTCTAATGATACTTAATACATGTATGAATATGTAAGGGGAATATTCACCGAATAGTTACTTCGCTAGTAAATCTCCAAGTCACGTCTTTCTTCTTCCATTCTTTTTTTTTTGCTTTTCTGCTCATGTCTTTATTGCATTGCTCTTTTCATTTTCTCCCTTCTTTTTTTTTCATTTGTCCGGCGACTTGTACTGTATGAGTAATCGTATAATATAATGCCTAATTCTCATTTGGCGACCTTTCGAAAATTGATAACATCACTTAAAATCAGTTTCACTAAAGGTCTTAATGCTAAATTCGATGAAAAACAACAACCTTAAATTAAATTCGAGGTCCGAAAGGGCTAATTTTCTTTGCGCCTACAACATTGTTGTCGTTCTGAATGATCGGACAATAATTGATTTAAGTGGTGCGTGTTTTATATGGTTAAATTAGAAAGATATCAATTAGCTTGAACAACGAGATTGATAACTTTTCTCATGAAAAGTGACGTACTAATCCAACTAATTAATCTTGTCTACTCCGTCCGTCATGGGTGTGTATCATACATATTATACATGCAAGTAGATCATGTACCATTCTTATTAAAGCGTGGAGCGTCGTGGCCCAGTGGATTAGTCTCCGGACTTTGAAACAGAGGGTCGTACGTGGGTTCAAATCCCAGCCATGGCGTAATTTCCTTCAGCAAAGAATTCATCCACAGTGTGCTGCACTCGACCCAGGTGAGGTAAATGGGTACCGGCAGGAAGTAATTCCTAAAAAAAGCTGTGTGCACCGAGTAGGTAGCCTAGCTTAGCCGGGTAATAATAGCAGGGCCCGCTGGGAGAACAGTTTTCGGAACTGAAGTGGCTACCCTGGGTAAATATACCTTTATTATTATTATCATTAAAGCTATGGTTACACCGGAACCGAATCTGCTGCGAATCCATCCGAATACACGTATTTGGGTGGTTTCGGGAGTATTCTGTTCTCCCTCCGCGAATGCGAGGAAATTCGGGAGGGATTCGGGAACATTCGCGGAGGAATTCGGCTAGTTTTGAAACGATGAAAACCAGCCGAATACCCTCCAAAATTCTCCCGAATGTGGCAACAACAAATTTCATTCGGGCCAAATTTGGGAGTATTCAGATGACGGCACTCTACAAGCTTGTATTTTAAATATGTTTTTTTGCTTAAATTTGTATATCAAAATATACGAATCAAATTGTACATTTTGGAGATGGAAATAAACGAAATAAATAACATTCGGTTGGATCAAGTGATGCATTTGGGATATTCTAGGCAGATTCGGACCTATTCGTATCGTTCCGGGCGTATCGGTCCGAGCTCGTGCATTTTACCATATTCGTTCCGATCCGGGTCAACATTCGGGTCTTCATTCGGTTGTAAGCGGAGCATTCGCGTCACATTCGCAGGGACCTGGGAAGCGGGGGTGCTGGGGGTGCTGCGTGTATTATTTTCCATAGGCAGCACCCCCACGAAATCAGGTTCACTTTCAGTTTGTATTTTTTATATATGTTATAATGTACATTATTATCACATCCGACAATCGCAAATCATTTACATACAGTAGTCTTTCACATATCCAATAACATCCCTCATATAACGCGATTCAATCAAGCTCCGGCACTCCGATACATACGTGGTCGCGCGCGATACGTGATAATCTTATACCCTTTTTACACACGCTAAAATTTCCTTAACCCCGTACTATAGGTGGGGCTAAATTGCCATTTAGCCCCACCTATAGTACGGGGTTAAGCTTAGCCCACTTTTACCCTTTTTACACACGCTAAAATTTCCTTAACCCCGTACTATAGGTGGGGCTAAATTGCCATTTAGCCCCACCTATAGTACGGGGTTAAGCTTAGCCCACTTTCTTTTTACACAGCAATTTTGCAAAGTGGGCTAACCCCACCTTTAGTACGGGATTATTTGGCCCTGCAAAAAAGCAGGGTTATCCCAGCAATTGCGGTGCTAAGAGCGATAGTACGGGGTTAAGATCGCTATAGTGTAAAACGAAAGTGGGCTAAGCTTAACCCCGTACTATAGGTGGGGCTAAATGGCAATTTAGCCCCACCTATAGTACGGGGTTAAGGAAATTGTAGCGTGTGTAAAAAGGTACGAGTGAAGTACTTGTACTACGAATGATCGACAAACACCACTAGTCCGGGGTTAGCGAGTTTCGTGTGTGAAAAGCAAGCATTCCTTATCCGGGGTTAGCAATAACAATTTGGCATGTGTAAAAAGGAAAAAAAATAGTACGGGGTTAAGGATAGTACGGGGTTAGCGATAGTCCGGGGCTAAGAAAATCCTGTGTAAAAAGGGTATTTCTTTTTACACAGCATTTTTGCAAAGTGGGCTAACCCCACCTTTAGTACGGGATTATTTGGCCCTGCAAAAAAGCAGGGTTATCCCAGCAATTGCGGTGCTAAGAGCGATAGTACGGGGTTAAGATCGCTAGTGTAAAACGAAAGTGGGCTAAGCTTAACCCCATACTATAGGTGGGGCTAAATGGCAATTTGGCCCCACTTATAGTACGGGGTTAAGGAAATTGTAGCGTGTGTAAAAAGGTACGAGTGAAGTACTTGTACTATGAATGATCGACAAAAACCACTAGTCCGGGGTTAGCGAGTTTCGTGTGTGAAAAGCAAGCATTCCTTATCCGGGGTTAGCAATAACAATTTGGCATGTGTAAAAAGGAAAAAAAATAGTACGGGGTTAAGGATAGTACGGGGTTAGCGATAGTCCGGGGCTAAGAAATCCTGTGTAAAAAGGGTCATAGTGGTTTACACACTACTTGATAGCATAGCAGGGGGGGACATTATGGGATAAGGGTGTGGTTGGACTTGAAACTTCCAGGTTTTATGTCGAATCAAGTGTGCGCGCGCCCGACCGCCCGTGTTTTGTATAAACAAATACAAGTCAGACAACAGAAATAAAATTTCAGTCTTTTTCGCCCTGCCCCATGGCCCTGGGAAGCGCGGGTGCTGGGGGTGCTGCATGTGTTATTTTCCATAGGCAGCACCTACTGGAAATCTAGTGGTATAAGTTGATAAATGACAGAAATGTAATGAAAATGAACGACGTTTTGTAACCCCCCCCCCCCCCCACTTCAGAATTTTCCGACACAGTACTTAAAATAGTGTTTAAATTCACCCTTTTTCAGATCGGAATATCAAATATTTTCTGCTCGCGCTTCGCGCTCGCATTATTGATTTTTATAATAAAAAATGTGAATGCCCAGATACTAGGTCTTACTATAAACACGCGCACGCATGTTTATTCAGATACGCAGCTTGTTTTGGGGCTACTCCAGGGACTGGAAAATTTGACGAGCAAAAAAAAAGGGATCACCCTAAATGTAAGGTCATTTTAACCCTAACAAAATTTGACAAGCCCCCCCTCCCCCCCCCCCCCAAAAAAAAAAAAAAAGGTTTTCACCCAAAATGTAAGGTCATTTAGTCCAAAAGGTATTATTTCGATTGTGAAGTGATGTATTTTTCTCCATGAAGGACCAAAACTAGTAAGGGGGACATTTGATATTGTGTCCCCCTACTATTTTGGTAGGGAGGACACGTCCCCCTGTCCCCTCTCGGATTTCCGCCCATGTGGGTTGAAGATGTCACATCCTCACTATCCTGTTTCTTGCGTTATTACATGGAATCAAATTTTTCAATTTTTTCATACCAGTGTGAAAGATATGTCTCCCTTATAATTAAATAAGTTGCAGCAAAGAATATCTCATAGACTAAATCAGTTGTCAATTCAACTGTTTTTGGTTCTTGAAGGGAAAATATTGAATAAATCTAATTTTATATAATAAAATACAAAAGAAAAAGTGGGGATATAACATCATCAGTTTGCTCATTGAATATCAATGAAGACATGCTTAAAACTGTTTCACCGGAATAATACTAATCTTTAAAATGCAATAACATTGATATTCCTTGTCGGATTTTGATCAAATCTTTATTCTTATGTTCGTCTGATTTTTTCTTTATCTGTTCAAACCTTATTAAATTCAGTGTGGAGTTTCAGATCAGAATATCAAAAAATTTCTGCTCGCGCTTCGCGCTCACATTATTAATGTACGAATATATCCAATTACCCATCATTTTCTTGATTTACAAAACATGAATAGAATGTCCCGATTATAGGTCTGAAATATTAATTTTGTTTCCGCTCGCGCTTGGCGCTCGCATCAATTGTATAGTTACAATTATACCTATCCTGTTCATGATTAGAAAAGTGCTTAGAATGTCTCGTTTTTTGGTATGAAATCTCGATTTTGTTTCCGGTCGCGCTTGGCGCTCGCATCAATTGAATAGTTATATACCTAACCTGTTCATGATTAGAAAAGTGCTTAAGATGTCCTGTTTTTAGGTCTGAAATCTCATTTTTATTTCCGCTCGCGCTTCCCGCTCGCATCAATTGTATAGTTATATAAACCTATCCTGTTCATGATTAGAAAAGTGCTTAAGATGTCCCACTTTTAAGTCTGAATCGCATTTTTATTTCCGCTCGCGCTTCGCACTCGCATTATTTGATTGTTGATATGTGTATCGTCTTAATGGGTTACTGCAAACAGTCCTTATAACAGTTCACTTTCGATCAGACCAGAGCGTATCTAAAAAAAATATCTGATCGCGTTCGCAGTTATTATTTGTCACATACTTATCTTGTTCAGGACCACAAACATTGCTCAAAATGTTCAATTTTCAGGACAAAATACACAAAATTTCCCCCAAAAAAATAGCTCGCGCTTCAGTTATCGAGTTATCTAATTATACAGTATATCTTTGTTCTTTTATAAGAAGAAAGCTAAGAAGTAATATTATATATAATATATGTGTGTGTGTGTGTGTGAGAGGTGTATGTGTGTGTGTAATTATGGAAAACTCAATTGTGTCCCTAGGCTCCCCCCCCCCCCCCACCTTTGAGGAGAGATTTCAGCACCCCCACTGAAAAAATCGTTCCCAGGTCCCTGCACATTTTGGCTCGATTCTTGCCACTATTTGGGTCGCATTCGGCTTTATTCGGGATGGCCAAATTGGTCCGGATCGATTCTTGGCGATTCTGCGCTGAATCGTGACCTATTCGGGACCCATTTTGTCTCTATTCGGGGAGCTTTCCGAATCAGAGACGAATAGGGTTCCGAATCCACCGAATCCATCCGAACCAGGCCATATTTTGGCAGAAAAAACGCAGAACCAGTCCGACTTTATTCGGAAGAATTCGGTTTTGGTGTAACCCTATAGCTTAAGTGGTGATCTGATTTTGACCTGGTGCTCCCTCGAATTGAGTACTAGTCTGTAGGCACAGACCCTGATTGAAACTTTGACCAACGAGTGGGTCTTCACACAGAGACGAGCACATATAAAACTTGCTACTTCATCTTTGTATAGACTGCGCATTCATACCCCGGATTCATACCACTTAACTCGAGTGAAGAGTCTGCACACAGCAGACTGTAAGAGGCTGTTCTCACTACGTTCCTAAAACTAGTTTAGTGGAAACTAGTTTAACGCGTAGTGAGAACGTCGAAGCGGTCTTGGAAGCGATCTTCCAAACCAGTTTGGAAAACCACCTCGCGATGTAGTTTTCAAGATCGCTTTGCCTCGTTAAACTGGTTTTAGCGTAAGTGAGGACACAACCGTTCTTCGGGAAGCGATCTTCGCACATTTTGAGCGCGCTACTCCACACGACAGGTGTATAATGCCTATGCTGCGGTTTCGAATTTCGCGCGAAACGTGTCATCCCACTGAGAGCGTTTCCACAGCAACAAGAGCGCTTTGCGTGAAGTGATTTTGAAAACCACTTTCGTGTGATCAAGTGGGAACGCTAGCAAAGCGATGAGTTGTTTTTTAACAATAACATTCTAAAAATAAAAACACTGTACCAATATAACTTAGGTCAATTCATGTATCAGTTAAACAATAATATGTTACCATTCATATTTAATTCTTCATTTAACAAAAACAAAACTCTTCACAAATATCCCACACGTCAATCAGATGAATTCCATTTACCACTACCCCGGACCATCCTTGCAAAATCTATTTTTACTTTTGAAGGCCCTAAACTCTGGGGAACTATTAATAAAGACATCAAAGAATCACCAAGCCTTAATTCTTTCAAATATAAGTTCAAAAAATTTCTCCAAGATAACCATTGAATTTAACTCTTCATCACTCAAACTCTTGTATTTTTTTTTAAATCAAACATGATTATCATGTCACGTACGCTTTTCCATCTCTTTCGTTTTCCTGTTGATCAACGAGGTCCGTCTGTGAGTGCTGGGGCTGGATTCTGGAGACCTTTAATCTCTCTTTTTCTTATTTCCTTTTCTATTTTAATTTCCCCTATTTCCTTTTAATTTAACTGGTTCATGCTCTATAGTTATTATTTAGATTTTTATATGTTATGCAACTACAAGAATATTTATTGGGAGGCTGCACTCTACAAGCTCCGCTTTTTAGCAGCCTCCTCCATTTCCAACCTGATATGTAATAATCTTGAATATAATTTTTGTACAGGAATACTTGAAATATGTTTTGTTATTTATATGTTAAAATGTACAAAATAAACTGTAATTGTTGAAAATGGAAATAAACGAAATGAAATGAAATGAAAATGAAATCTACCAAAGTGGTTTCCTGAATCGGTTTCCAGTAAACTATTTTTATAAAGCGTAATGAGAACGGCCTCTAAGAATAATACCTCGGTCACATTTGCTCTACGGCCGCCGTACGGCGAGTCGAAGACAGCCGTTTTAGCATTTTTTGTACCAGCTACATAAAGGGGGTTTGAATAAAAATGAATAAAACGACTCTTTTCGACTCGCCGTACGGCCGCCGGAGAGCAAGTGTTACTGAGGTATATAATAAAGAACTCGAAGCATGCTGATCGAGGTTAAAGGGATGCCCGGGCTGAAGATATATATACTTTAAGAAAAAGAGTAAAAATCACAAAGCAAAATACTGTAAGTTTGATCAAAATTAGGTGACAAAATAATGAAGTTATTGAATTTTATTACTATTTTTATTATTTTCATTATTATTTCATTATAATTGTATTATTAGATTGCATTATTTCGGTGAAACAGTTCTATAGGCATGTCTTCATGAATATTCATCAGGTGGGCTGATGATTTCATATTCCCACTTGTTCTTTTGTATTTTATTAAATAAAATTAGGTTTATTCAAGAATGTTCCACCAAGAACATAAACGATTGGATTGACAACTGACAAAGTGCATTAGTTATTTCTTGCTGCAACTCATTTCATCATATTAATGGAGAGACTTTATTTACACATTTATGATAAAATGAAACATTTATGATTTCATGTAATAACATAAGAAAAAGGAAAGTGGGGATGTGACATCATCATCCCACCTAATGAATATTCATGAAGACATGCCTAGAAATGTTTCATCGGAATAATGCAAATTCAAAAATTCAATAACTTCGTTATTTGTTATCCGATTTTGATTAAATTTTCAGCATTTTGCTCTGTAAATCTTACTATATTAATTTAGATATGAATATCTTCAGCCCGGAGTATTCCTTTTAGATATTCCTCCATCGCAACAAATTTGTTGAAATGGTAATTGTAAATTCCAATTTTGCTTTTATCATGTCTATAAAGATATTCTTTGCTTGCTTGCTTGCTTATTATTACTGCGTTCAAAATAATACAATACATATAAAAATATACGAAAATAATTCATTGTAGTCATAATACATAGTGAATCCAAAATAACTATGTGAGCATAAACGTAACCTCTTAACAACAACAACAACAACATATAAAAACAATTAATGAACGCATGAGACCGTCATCGTGAGCTTATATTGATTTTTATTAGCAAACAGGCCTACTCGCGTTATGTCAGGATTGTGCTGTGTGTTAGAAATAAAATCTGGCGAAACACACACGAGAGGGGGACTGGACTTACCACTTTGTGCCTCCGAAGGGAGCCCCATGAGCCCCTCTTGGTCTGGCGCTTCTTGTGCTCCTCGGGATCCGGGATGAGCCCACGAATGATCAGATCCCGCTCCCGCCGGACCTCATTCTGCGCTAGCTCCCGCTCCCGTTCTATCAGCTTCTCCTACAAGAATCATACAAGGGAAAATGATGAAGAGGAGATAATAGTTGTTAGAAAAGAAGTTGAACATTGATGAAAAATTTTATAGCACAGAACCCGTCAAAAAATATTTGTATATATATATATATATATATATATATATATATATATATACATACAAACATACATATATATATATTATATATATATATATATATATATATATAATCAAAGCTATAGCTCAAGTTATATTTGTCTTGAACAAAGTTGTGTAGACCCTCAGAGTGTGCGCTTTCACCAAAAAAAATCTTGGTACGATTGTATGCGCCCAGATTGCTAAAGGCAAGAAGAGTTAAAGAAAAAAGAGGGGGGGGGGCAATGGCGAAAATCCAGGGGAATAGAGGATACATCCCCTATACTTTTCAGGGGAGGGGAGGGGGTACATGTACAATTATCCATCCAGCTTTTCAAGGAATGCATTATTATTTCTACACTAATATTATAGAGTCATGACGTTTCATCTGCGCCAAAGTAGTGCCTATAAATTGACTCGTTTCGTTTTGAATGCTAAACATCTCACTCAGTCGCTCCACTCTCTTGCTTTCACATACCAAAATAACTTGATCAAATGTGTACCATATCTCCGAAAAAATCGTAGGAATTGGCAGATGAATACGTTTGCAGTGAATATATAAAAATCAAAACATGCTTTAAGTACACTTGCGAAGGGGGGGGGGGTATCTATTCAGGGGCGAATGGGCGGTCTATATCAAACGCTTCACGAAAGGAGTATTATGATTTTTCATGACATTCATTAAAATCAATGCGTTTGAAATACTTGAGCCAGTAATTCCTTCCATATTTTGTTAATGCTATCATTTTTTTCAGAAAAGACTTTCGATCACCTCTAATTACAATATGAAATGCTTATAACTTAAATATTGATCTAAAAAAGCCCTTTATTCCATGTAAGGATTATTTACGATCATCTCTTTTTGACAATGGTAATAACTTTTTGCTTTTGATCTAAATAAGCTCTTTATTCCAAGTAAGGATTATTCATAATCGTCTTTTTCTACATTTTTTTGGTTCACTTGCATAAATGTATTTTTCCTAATTCATATATGTCCTTTTAGGGTACAAACAAATTGCCGGTTTCTATGATAAAATGTATACCTCTTCTGTCACACATTTTATTCGTTTTATTCGTTTTAAAGGGATGGTCCAGGCTGGAAATATTTATATCTCAATTAATATATTAAAATTCACAGAGCAAAATGCTGAAAATATGATCAAAACCGGATCACAAATAACAAAGTTATTGAATTTCAAAGTTTTACATTATTCCGGTGAAATAGTTCTAGGCATGTCTTTATGAATATTCATTAGGTGGGCTGATGATGTCATATCCCCACTTGTTCTTTTGCATTTTATTATATGCAATTAGGATTATTCAAAAATTTTCTACCAAGAACTAAAACAATTGGATTGACAACTGGTTAAGTACATCAATTATTTATTGCTGCAACTTATTTCATCATAATGGAGACACATCATTTACACATGTATGAAAAATATTATGATTTCATGTAATAACATAACAAAAAGGAAAGTGGGGATGTGATACGTCAGCCCACCTAATGCATATTCATGACGATGTGTATATAACTGTTTTCACAAAATATTGATAAACTTTAAAATTCAATAACTTCGTTATTTGTTATCCGATTTCGATGAAATTTTCAGCATTTTGCTTTGGGAATTTTACTCTAAAAATATTAGGATATAAATATTTTCAGCTCGGACCATCCCTTTAAAGGGATCGTCCAGGCTGGAGTTATTCATATCTCAATTAATAGAGTAAAATTCACAGAGCAAAATGCTGAAAATTTGATAATTGGACAGCAAATAACAAAGCTGAATTTCAATGATTTGCAATATTCCGGTGAAACAGTTCTAGGTTAGTTCTAGGCATGGTTCATTAGGTGGGCTGATGATGTCATATCCCCACTTGTTCTTTTGTATTTTATTACATGAAATTAAGTTTATTCAAAATATCTCTACCAAGAACTAAAACAATTGGATTGACAACTGATTAAATGCATCAGTTATTTATTCCCGCAACTTATTCCATCATAATGGAGACACATCATTTACACATATTTGAAATAATGAATCAATTATGATTTCATGTAATAACATAAGAAAAGGGAAAGTGGGGATATGACATCATCAGCCCACCTAATGAATATTCATGGTGATGTGCATATGACTGTTTTCACAAAATATTGATAAAATTTAAAATTCAATAACTTCGCTATTTGTTGTCCGATTTTGATAAAATTTCCAGCATTTTGCTCAGTGAATTTTACTCTATTTATTTCAGCCCGGACTACCCCTTTGAGTAATATTTCCGCGTATTGCCAAATGATACTTACTGCGATTTTAATAAAGGCACCCTGGTGACTGATTATAAAAATCTCTCTATGTTTTAAAGTAAGGAAATTATAATTTCATCTCGCCTCTCATCAGTTTGGGTTTAAAGTTGAAAAAGAAATTCGGTCACTTCCTTTCCTGTTATTTAAAATGGTTATAGTCAAGTTCACAGTTTCCTTTACCATTTACCCTAATACTAAACAAAATTAGGACAGTTTTTCATAATCTGACTTGCTGCACTCACTCACAATATTATTATGACGGTACATCAGGCTTCTTCAACCTCTCATATTCGTCCCCTTAAAAAGACGATAGGAGCACATGAAATAAGTATTTAAAAAAAGGGGGGGGGGATTAGCTAGATCGCTTCGCTCGTTTACAACTTGGGGTCTTGTTCAACTCCAGTTGCAACGTTCGATGTGCTAACAGTACTTAATACTAAAGCAAATAATTAGTGGTGTCATCACAAAAGAGATGGTAATAATATCTCACACGTTTTTTGATACACGTTACCTTTTCTTCTTTAGAAAGAGCGCTTGATTTTGGGCAGCCCCTAATCTTTTTAAACTTAAGGGCGGCTGAATATTGATTATCATGTCCCCTACCATTGAGATCGGAATAAATCCACTGAATAAGGGTGTGTGTCTATTTCACCATGTCTATGGGGAGAAAATAAAAGGAAAGTAACTTTGAGACAGTATTTCATTCCACTATCTAAAATCCCACTCGGAACTAAGATACATCTTAGCCCCTAAAGTTTCACTCGACCGTGTGAAGGGAGCTACCGTGATTCAGATAATTACAGAGAGATGGAATGACACATCGAAAGTAATTACTTCGGAATAGTATGCGTAGGCGTATATCTCAGTATTCATGAATCAAAATACAGGAAGAAAAAAAGAGAAGAAAACAAATTATACGTGAATTATTTAGAATGTAACATCAATAATTTGATTTTGAGGGTTGATTGATGTTTTTTTAAGTGCAGTAGTGACCTACGCATATAAAGAAGTAGTGTGCTTGTTTATAAAGGTTATAGGCAGGGATCACATTCGAGGAAGCAACATACCCCCCCCCCCCCCACACACACAACAAAAAATGGATATTGCTTAATTCCTTAAAAAGCTGTGTGCGCTATGAACGCCTAGCTTAGCCGGGTAATATATAGGAGCGCCTTGAGCACCTAACAAGGTGGATATGTGCGCAATATAAATACCCTATATTATTATTATTATTATTATATGGATAACATGAGATAAATCGACAAGAACAATGTTGACAACTTTAATTAACATAGGATGTAAAACACTAATAGAACCTATTGACATTCCAAAATTTCATTGTAAATATCATAATAGACCAATATGATTAGGGTTTTTCGAATATATATTTTTTTTTCTCGGATTTTGGTGGTCTTTAAAGGACAAATCCGGCCCAACATTGAAGATCTCTTCAAAACCGGATTCAATATAAGAAAGTTAGGTCATTTTTAAATCTCGCTTTATTTCACAAAACAGTTATGCACATCATGGTCTGTACGCAAATGAGGGAACTGATGACGTCACTCACTCACTCACCATGCTCACTCATTCTTTTGTATTTTATATGAAATATTCTAATTTTCTCCCCATTGCTCTAAAACAAAGTTTTCTTCCTCCCTAAACATGTGGAATTGCCATGGTTCAGTCGAGTTGTCCTCATTGTCAAATCTGTAAAACTTGAAATATTGTATAATTCAAACAATACAAAAAAATAATAGAAATAGTAAATGAGGGATAGAACACCATCGACTCTCTCATTCACATGTCACTGAGTTGTGCATAATTATGACTTATTATTATTTTTTTTTAAGAAGCGAAACTTTAAAATGTCATAACAGTCTCATTTTACATAGTCCGATTTTGATGAAATTTTCAGCGTTATGCTTGCTTGATTTTTTTATCAGAATCTACATTTTTTCTTGCCCGGACATGACCTTTAATCTTTAAGATCCAATGCCATCAATCCACTGATTTTTATTTTGATAAAGCAAACAACCACCACACCTTGAGGCGAATACATTATCATGATTAGGGGGATAAAGGAATGAATTCTTATTTATATGTAATGTTTATTTATATCATCAATGCCATTTGCGAAGTGCTTGTTTATCTCGTATATATGACATCCATACAAAATTTTAGCATGAACAATATGTGATTAATTAAGGAGTTAGGAATTTTAATTTTGGCATGGTTTTCTTTTAATTCAATGTTGTCATCTATCACTTCTATGTTCTAAAGTAAATGCATTTCTTTTGTTTTTAACATTTATTTCATCTATAATTAATTAAACAGAAGTAAAGATCAGAACACATGGTTTGTATCTCGTTTCTGTAAAACAAATGAAGCAAACAATGCCATCAATCCTCAGATTTTTATGTGTATTTTGATGAAGCAAACAACCACCACGCCTTTAGGCGAATACATTATCATGATTAGGGGGATACAGGAATAAATTTTTAAATATATATATGAAATGTTTATTTATATCATCAATGCCATTTGCGAAGTGCTTGTTTATCTCGTATATACGACATCCATACAAAATTTTAGCATGAACAATATGTGATTAATTAAGGAGTTAGGAATTTTAATTTTGGCATGGTTTTCTTTTAATTCAATGTTGTCATCTATCACTTCTATGTTCTAAAGTAAATGAATTTCTTTTATTTCTAACATTTATGTTATCTATAATTAATTAAACAGAAGTAAAGATCAGAACACAAGGGTTGTATCTGGTTTCTGTAAAAAAAAATTAAATAATAATAATAAGTAAGTAAGTAAATAAATAATCAAATGAATAAATGAAAAAATAAAGTGAATAAATGAATTGATATGTAAATTATTCAATAATTAATTGAATAAATAAATAAACAAAATAAATAAATAAATAAACATGATCTGATGGCGTATCTAAGGTGCACGGTGGCATATGCCTCAGGTCCCAGATTCATGGGGGCACAATGGAAAAACAATGAAAGAAAAATACCAAATGACTTTAAAAAACAGGATAAACGAGAAAAGGGAAGAAAAAAATATTAGAGATCAATCATTAAAAAAAAACAAGTGGAGCGCCTCTGGCAGTCTCACCTGTACCACGCAATTCAATATAGCAGCAGTGCTGACTTTGAAAACTACTCTATTCACAAAAACACCATTCATATAATGATACGATACTCTGTTCATTGACAATAAATTACATTTGAACTTGAACATGCGACCCAAGACTTGTCAGTGATACTTGATTACCCCTATATCCACATTTTTATAAACTATATATATAAACTTTGAAAGTTATGACAGCAATCTAATAATTACCTCCAACTTGGCCAAAGTTCATTGACCTTAAATGACCTTTCACCTTGGTCATGTGACCTGAAACTCGCACAGGATGTTCAGTGCTACTTGATTACTCTTATGTCCAAGTTTCATGAATCAGATCCATAAACTTTCAAAGTTATGATGGTAATTCAACAGATATCCCCAACATGGCCAAAATTCTTTGACCTTTGACCTTGGTCATGTGACCTGAAATTCGCACAGGATGTTCAGTGATACTTGATTGACCTTATGTCCAAGTTTCATGAACTAGGTCTATATATTTTCTAAGTTATGATGGTAATTCAACAATTACCCCAATTTGGCCAAAGTTCATTGACCCTAAATGACCTTTGACCTTGGTCATGTGACTTAAAACTCGGGCAGGATGATCAGTAATACTTGATTGACCTTATGTCCAAGTTTAATGAACTAGGTCTATATATTTTTTAAGTTATGATGACATTTCAAAAACTTAACCTTAGGTTAAGATTTTGATGTTGATTCCCCAACATGGTCTAAGTTCATTGACCCTAAATGACATTTGACCTTAGTCATGTGACTTGAAACTAAGGCAGGATGGTGAGTAATACTTCATTAACCCTATGGCCAACTTTCATGAACTAGGTCCATATACTTTCTAAGTTATGCTGTCATTTAAAAAACTTAACCTTCGATTAAGATTTGGTGTTGACGCCGCCGCCGCGCCGCCGTCGGAAAAGCGGCGCCTATAGTCTCACTCTGCTATGCAGGTGAGACAAAAACCATTGGTCGAACGGTGTAAAAAAAAAAGGGGGGCGTCAGGAGGGCACAAACTTTGCTGATTTTCATCTATTTCTATTTCTTAAATGTATTCACCGCTGAACTTTGCAGATACTATTTACGTTTCCCCTAAATCAAATAGAGGTTAAGCAAAATATCTTTGCTAGAGAGCTCCTACACTGATCATTTAACTTCTGTGTATTGCTTGAAACAGTCGCATCTGTTCCAAAGCAGATAGTTGGCGCTTGTCGATGAGTGTTATTATTTTGATGGAAGAGCACACCCCTGTACTTTCCCTCCCACTCTTATTTTCAACATAATGTTTATGATGTTCAATATATTATGTTGTTAAATATTGTAAGTATTCATTTCATTGATGATGTAACTTTTATGTATTGATTTAATTTGTTCTAATTTGTATAAAATACTTTAGGTTTAAGGTTTATTGGATAATTCAGATATGGTTTAATGTATAATTAAGTAATTTAATATATTTTATTAAGCGCATAGAGAGTCCTTTGACTTTTATGCGCTATATAAATTTTAAATATTATTATTGTTATCATCAACTTGCTGACTTCTGAAATATCCAATTTCCATAAAGGCTTTATACAGGGATCACCAAGTTCTTTGGATTAGTTTAAATGGGCCTAATACATTATATACCTCATACTCCTGGTGGACTTTCTGAGCCAGAGCGTCCATGTAGCGGGCGCTTGTGAGGTCTGCCGTTTCGCTCCCCATCAATCTCCACAATCTCCGCCTACAGTGGATGTTATCTGGTATGAAGTATACCACAGCACGTTCTGAATTATCCTGAGATAGAAAAAAGGGGGGAGATGCATGCATTAAACCAGCAGCCGAAATAGCCTCATCTCAAGTCCTCATGTTGCACGGGCCTAATCACAACTGGCAGGCAAAAGATATTCATTCGAGCCAACCCATTCTCAATTTTTAAATTTGATATTGCTGATTGACAGAAATGAATGAATATGACCGACAATCTAACACTGATTCTAGCTAGGGAGGGTACCTACTGAACTTCCTTTTTCCAAATTGGAAAGATATATCACCACTATGGAACTATATTTTTACTGGCGGAAGAATGAGGGCCATTTTACTCTCTCAAATGATGAATTTGATCCCGTCAGGTGTAGTCTTCATAACTGCTGATTTATTTTTAAAATGAGCCGGTCGAGGTACCCTAGTCTGGTCAGATATGGAATGTCAGACATTTATCCTATCCACTGGTAGTAAACATTCAACCCTCGAATTTCCTCCTTATTTTGATGAATTCTTTTTTAAAGGGATGGTCCGGGCTAAAAGTATGTATAGCTTAATAAATAGAGTACAATTCATTGAGCAAAATGCCGAAAATTTCATCAAAATCGGATAACAAATAACAAAGTTATTGAATTTCAAAGTTAAGCAATATTTTGTGAAAACAGTCGTCATGAATATTCATTAGGTGGGCTGATGATGTCACATCTTCACTTGTTCTTTTGTGTTTTATTATATGAAAATAGGTATATTCAAATTTTTTCCTCCAAGAACTAGAAAAATTAGATTGTCAACTGATTTAGTGCATTATATATTTATTGCTGCAACTTATTTCATTATAAGGGAGACATATTATTCACACAAGTATGAAATAATGAAAAAATATGATTTTATGTAATGACATAAGAAAACGGAAAGTGGAGATGTGACATCATCAGCCCACCTAATGAATATTCATGACGACTGTTTTCACAAAATATTGCTAAACTTTAAACTCCAATAACTTTATTATTTGTTATCCGATTTTGATGAAATTTTTCGGCATTTTGCTCAGTGAATTCTACTCTATGTATTAAGATATAAATATTTTCAGCCCGTACCATCCCTTTAAGTGCCACTTTAAGACACGAGTCTATGGGAAATGAATTAGGCCTGTGAAGACCTCAGTTTCTCACATCTGGCCAGGTTCATTACCCATAACGCAACATTATGAGCAGTTTAGTATTGCAATGTAGACCCACTTTAAGGGTATACGAACCAACAGCCCAAATATCCTCCCCTCACGTCCTCTCACGTCCTGAACTACTCATATCTGGCCATATCAATTACCCATAATGCAATATCATGAACAGTTTAGTCTTGTAATATAGACACACTAATTTACTTCTCAATTTTATATCGCAATGATTTTGTTACCAAGTATTAAAACAGGCACCTCTTCTCTAAAAAAAAACCATTGTATTCTTTCTATATACAAATGAAATTATAGGCTTATTATTTCATCCTCTGTGTTACTATTAGTTATATCAAAAGGTACATTTTAAGACTAGCCCGAACAGTGTTGGCAGTGATTGAGAGCTGTATCAGTGTTGGTCAGTTCGCCACCCCCCCCCCCCCCCCCCCCATCAGGCGTGCACCTGAGGGAAATTACCGAAAAGTGGTCATTGGACATGCAGTGGAGACAGAAATGAGGATCGATTACACATAATCACGATTATTGCTGCGAATGGGAAAAAAAAATTGGTTGCCACTGAGTAACAGGTTTCCACCATAGACAAGTGACCGCTAAGACATGTTTGACTGTGTGAAGAATTTTATTCTCTAGATAATGAAATTCATTATAAAGGTCTATAGGGTGCATTTGAATTATAAGGCTCAAATTAGCACCCCAAAATTTATAATCAATTTTGATGTGTTACCTTGAAGGTGCGCATGAATGGGTGCTCGGATATTGCCAATATGAATCATGTTACCCCCCCCCCCCCATCACCCCCTTAACACACACACACACACTCTCTCTCTCTCTTTATCTATATCTCTCTTTAACATCTGTATGCCAAAAATGCTAAACGAACATATCGAAACAGTTGGGGCATACATTTATTTAGCACAGTTGCGTAATGAGCAAACCAAAAAAATAAATAAATAACAAGGAGGTACAGCATGGCTTATGGGGTATCGCGAGTGTTTGACAAAAAAAAAATTGACCTTCACGAAAGCCAATTTTGTGATAGATTTCTACATAACATTCAGAAATTGCTATTATATTTCACCCGTTTCCTTTCCCTTTCTCCCTTTTTTCTTTTTCATTGGTCGTGGATTTTTTTTTCGGGTGGGGGGGGGTGAGAGGGGCATCTGCACGCCTGTAATTTGACCACTAAAACATTGTAGGGTACTTTTTGAAAACATGTATGATCGCGTGAGTTTATAAAGTATCATATTGTGTAGGGCAGTTTGGAAAGCATGTCGATTCGCGCGCGTTTGTATAGTATTATAGTTGAAGGAGTTGTTTTTCCGTTAAGAATTACCAAAGAAAAAAATACACGAAAATCACCCAAAAAAATTCACGATTGAGAGTCAACTTGTCTGTTTGAATGTCAACTTGTTTGTTCCTAGTTCGTATTCAATCTGATTATCCGAAAGCGATTATTATGATTAATTCTATATCCTGTACGAGATGAGAATATTTAAGGTGCGATCCTGTTTATTCAGATCAATCTAAAACATATAAAGTAATAATCCGAATAACAAGGAATATGAATGAAAATCAATTTACCCTCACGAAGGGAATGATTATAGGCCTATACTTGTTAATTGCATATGATATATATCTTGAGGGTTCATGGTCATATCAATCATAGGCGGATCCAGGGGGCGAGGGGCCCGCCCCCCCCCCCCCCATTGGCGAAGCAAAATAAATGAAAAAAGGGGAAAGAAAGAAAAAAAAAAGACAAAGAAGGGGAAAGAAAGGAGGAAACAAGAAGAGGAACAATGAGAGGAGGAAGACGAGTGAATAAAATAATGTCAGGGGAAGACTTGGAAAATAATTTTTAAATATTTTTCATGACACTATATTAAATTTTCGCTCGCGATTCGCGCTCGCATTTCCTGTTCGATGCGAGACATACATGTACATGTATCTTGCTCAATAGGCTGATATGTAGCTTAAGATATTAAGTTTTGAAGTCAATATACAAAACATATTTCAGCTCGGACATCGAGCTTTCATTATTTTTTGTTTGATTTACCAATTGTTTTTTTTTTACGTGCTCTGTAAAATGTCCGTTTTAAGGTGTGAATATCAACATTTTGCAGCTTGCGCTGTGCGCTCGCATAATTTGATTTGCCAAGTAGGCCTACCAATTGTCTTTGTGTATTCCATAAGATTCTCAAAATATCCCTTTTCAGGTGTCTGATTGTAAAACAAAAGAACTTGAAGGCCCTATGACCTAGCGCTGTGCGCTCACATTTTGATTGGTGAGTTATGTTATACCTAGATATATTAATTCTATAACAAACCACTACTTAAAATCCCGCATTTATGACAGTTTATACAAAATTTCGGCTCGCGATTTGCGCTCGCATTATTAAAAAAAAACATCAACCCATGAATGGAAAGTGCTTAAAATATCCAGTTTCTAGGCCTCAATGTCAACAAATTTCACGCACTCGTTAGGCTTATTAGATTAATATTTTCATGAATTTCTAATGACTAAATTGTCCCTTTTTCAGAAAGGAATATCGACAAGTTTCATATCGCACTTAGGAAGAGGAATAGGAAGATAGTCATCATTTTCATATGATGACAAAATGTCCTTAGACCTAGAATGTCCAGATCCTAGGTCAAAATGATAATAAAATATCAGCTATCCACATCCACTTCCCAATTTCCCTACACAGTGCTTTAAATAGTGCTTAAATTGATCCTTCATATGGGAATATCAAAAAGTTTCTGCTCACGCTTTGTGCTCGCATTATTAATGTAGGAAGATACAAACTTATACCCAACCTTCATGATTTACAAAACATGAATAGAGTGTCCCGTTGTCAGGTTTGAAATCTCAATTTTGATTTCGCTCGCGCTTCGCGCTCGCATCAATTGTTTGGTTACATACCTATACTGTATTTTACAAGTGCATATGACGTCAATTTTTAGGCCGGAACGTCAAACAATTTTCAGCTTGCGCTTCGCGCTTGCATTATTTAATCATTGAAATATGTATCGTCTTAATGGCTAACTGCAAAACGTCCTTAACAGGTCCCTTTTTGACAAGGCCAGAACGCATTATAAGAATTTCTGCTCGCGCTTTGCGCTCGCAGTAATTATCTAGTTACATACGCATCTTGTTCAGGTTTACAAACATTGCCCATGTTCAATTTTCAGAACAAAATACATGAAATTTCAAAATTGTTTAGCTCGGACTTCGCGCTTACACTATTTAAATACGGCTTATGAAATCATTACACATTTATGTTGTTTAAATTTTTGTAATAAAAATGTCAAAATTTTTGCTCGCTCATTTCGCTCTCTCGCAACTTCTTATTAATTTTACGCGATACGCCATATCGAACCCCCTCAAAATTGTTAGCTCATTACGCCACTGGGACAACCCCTTCAAAGAAACAAACAACATTTTCGCCCCCCCCCCTATATTGGCGGAGGTTTGGATCCGCCCCTGTCAATAGCTTTGATCCTGACTTAAATTAAGGGAAAATGGCGCTCTTGTATTCCAATGCAGCGATAAATTTCTTTTACTTCAAGGCATATTCTTTGGACAGGTCATTCAGGGAATTCCTCCAATTCGAATACTCACAAACGTCATTTATGTAAATTGAGGTTGTAAATATCATCCTTTATCCTGCCAATCACAACGGCTTTACTTTAAGTCATCAAAATTGTTGACAAATTTGTTGAAATTTAGGTTTGTGTACTATCAACAACAAAAAAACACCATGATTTTTTTTAAACGATATCGTCGGCCGATCATTTCATTTCCTTGGTCGCTTCGGCGCTACTTGGAAATTTATTTTGATTGTGCAGAAATGGGACATGGTGGTTGTCATGTTTTGTGTAGTTTTACTAACATAAAAAAAAAGATATCTAAAGATAAGTTGGGAAACAAAGTATTCAAGAAAGTATTCAAAGAGTTTCAAAGTATTCAAGAAATATCAGAAAATTCCAAATAATTTGATGTTCTTTTCAGAATAGACCCCTGCCTGTCGTACGATCAATACGATTAACACGACTGATCTGATACGGTCCCTACGATTGCTCCACGAGTAAATTCGCCGTTTGGAACGTGGCGCGGATCGTAGTAAAAGGTAAAAGTCGAAAAAAAAGTTCTTAGTTTCAAAGCAAGTTTTTCGCGTTTCGGATATCCTCCGCATAACCTCATGATTACGAGTAGCCTAACATACCTTGACGATTATTGAATGTTTTGTAGTAGGGTTTTACGCAAATTCCAGGGCAAAAAAATATTTGAATATAGGCATGACAGTCTATTGTACTTTGGCATATCACTAATGAGCGTTATAATGGTTACAGGGTTTATGCGCGGGAAATAGTTCATTCGCCATTCCCCCTCTCGAAATAATGGCTTTTAGATTAGAATATTTGAAATTAGAATGCTAACTTACTTCTGTTTTCCAACCATCGTGAAGTCGACTCGGAAAAGATCCCATTTTGAAAATGAATTCTCTAAGGGGACAGCTCGACATGTTACTTTGGTCCTACTCGCATGTGTAAGAAAAAGCTTCGCGCATCACTCTTCGGTTTGCACAGGAATATTCACTGTGGGCCATGCCCTGGTCACATCGTTGAAATCAAGCCACGCCGATCAAATTTCAATGACGTTACTTCCTATGACCCGTTATCGGTCGGTTGTGACTGATGCATACTATTATCTTCATGCCACGATCTTTTATCCTTGAATGGAGTTTATTATTCTCGAAACCCAAGCCGTTGTTTTAAACAGAGGGGTCACTCATTAGAAGCTTTGAGAACGTCACTAAACTCGTTAGTATTAAACAAAAGACACTTTACATGATAGTGTAGATCATTGTTTTCTACGTCCACCGGTCTGTGAGGGAAGAAGGATGTCGTTGGGGGCCTTAGGTTTTCCCTTTGCCCAAAGGAGCGACATTTATACATTCAAGTTATGTAACAAACTTGTACTGTTTTTTTTTTCCAAAGTAAATTTAGCCCTAAAAGATACGGGATGCTGGTTCAGCCCCCATCCCCCTTGACATTTTTTGGGGAAAGAATTTCCAATGCGGGAAGTTTTTGCACTGAAATTAATTCAATTAAATACCAGGCTCCAAATATATGCATGCTCTGACCTACATCGATACACCAAACATCGCAAAAGACCCGTGATATCCTGTAAAAAATGGATATCAATTGAATTCATAAATGTACATGTATTTCATTTCATTTTTTGCAACATTTTTCATAACAAAGATCTCGAAATAATGATGACGGTCTTTTAAAAGTGTAAAACAAAATGACATACAAACAAACAAACAAAACCTTAGGGCGATATATTTTTTCTAATAACAAAACAATCTCCAGATATTTTTTTCCTATTTTTCTCTTTTTTCTCACTTTTTCTTAGTCATTAAACTTTTAAGGGTCCATGGCTCCCCACCCCCCCCCGTCTTTACACCAGCGCATGGCCAAATCTAACTAGGGAGGAAACTGACCACCAGTGACCGTGGTGACCACGGCCTTTGGTCAACGATCCGTATCATACATGCCCTTGACACCTTGTCATTGACACCATTATCTAGACCTGGGCCCCGTTTCATAAAGAGTCGCAACTGCTGTAAATTTGCCATTGTGGCAACTACCATGGCAACAGGGCTCAGCAGCCGATCAAAATCATGCCATGGTAGTTGCCATAATGGCAAAGTTACAACAGTTGCAACTCTTTATGAAACGAGCCCCTGGGCCCCCGTAACACAAAGGTTAGCGATTATTCGCTAAATGAAATTGCCTGTCAAGATTATAGTCGGATGCGCATTTTTTTTTCCAGTAGACTGTCTACAGACTAGGAACCAATCCGAATTGTTCTTTCAAATTAGCGATTAATCGCTTACCTTTGTGTTACGGAGCCGTCATTTTGGTTACATTCATCAGAATTTCCACTCCTACCAGAATTCCAGGGGGTGCTGCCTATGGAGAATAATACACGCAGCACCCCCTAGGTAAATCCTGGGGTGCTTCGGCACCCCCGCTCCCCAGGGCCATGGTGAGGGTTTAACCCCCCCCCCCCCCAGATCCGCCACGGCAACATATTGGTTACTTCGACTGATCCTTTAAAAGAGTGTATAGAAGGAATCACTCTCATAAATAAAAAATTTCCTTTCTTCTTCTTTATCCCACTACACTACTATATCTTCTCTATTTCTGAATGATTGTGCTTTGGGGTATAATTTCAATATCAATGCACGAGATATTATAAAAAGAATAAGATTAGTGAGTACTCACTTAATTGATCTTTTTTCTTTACTCCCCTCCTTGTTTAAACAAACTTTCCTCCCAACTGCCAAGACTACTCAGGGAGAATAATAAGCCTAAATATTGAGGGGACCAAAAAAAAGTGCGAGAGAGCGAAGCGACCGAGCAAAACTATGGAGGTTAAAAAATGGCATAATAATCAGAAAATTATGATTTCATTCCATTTTACTGTCCTTTTCTTTTGGCATGATATTCGGAAAATTATAAATTCAGCCCTTTTCCTACTTCTTTATCTCCTTTATTTTTCTTGGTCGTCAAAATTTGGAGGGTCAAGTTCAAGCTGCAACTCTCTTCGATACTCATTGTCTCAGTCATAAAAATAGGCAAAAAGACGAAAGTCGATATTTTTCTTATTCCTCGTATAAGGATGACAATTCCCTCATCCTCTCTATTTTGGAATTCAGATATGTTGATTATTTTCCCAAAGTGAAGTTGTTTCCCTCTTTTCAAATACCTTAATTGTTTTGCAGCTGAAGTGTATGAACATGCATTGATGTGTTTGACCATTATCCGCACGGTTAAAGTGATTGGTTAACATTGGTTTGACTTTTTAAAAATCTGAGCTAGAAGGTCACACCTGTCATCTGTGTGTGTGATATGTTACAAAAATGAAGCCCAGAAAAAATTATGTTCGAAAATAATTATTTAGTGCTTCAAAAATTGAAATATAAAGTGACCGAAAACACCATCTTAATTTCATCCCATACACTTATGTGTACTATTTAGGTGTCTATAAGACGCCTATTTACAAAATCGGGGTTTGCCTTGTAGTTATAGCTTTTCATTCTCAATAATGGTTGTTTTTAGGGTTTATTAGTTCTAATACATGCACTTGTACAGATGTTTCATCTTGGTTTGAGAATTTTTTAAATCGGCTGCTCACAAAGTTATACAATACCTTTAACGCCATCCGCTTCTACATGTATATATAAATCTATGGCTCCACAAAATGTCTGTCACATTTTATTTTCCGATCTTTTTCAACAATTTGTCTGAATTAGTTAACTTCTTTGTCTCACAACGTCGTTTGGTATAATTAGGCAGTTTTATTAATATCGGATAAAGCTCATACTTCCGATATGCCCCCATATATTCACCCAAATCATCTTATAAATCCATTGAAAGTTGTGGAGCTGTCATTTTTTTTTATAAACCCGCTACAGAGTCTCGGAGACATAGTAAATCCCCGCTAAGATATGTTAAGAATAAATTCAAAGTGCTGTTATCATTTCATGTCTTCATCTTTATTGAACATTTTTTTAAAATCCACATCAACCATAATTCACTGTATTCTAATCTATGCAAAAATGGCATATGTAATCCTTCTTGCTCATAGTCTAAGAATAACGTACTTCCGCTGATTTTAGTTTTCTTTACTTTACTGTTGAAACAAAAATTAATTTATCAACCCATTCTGAGATGGATATAGGCTTATAGTAACGCTTAACCTCAAATCGAATACGCAGTTACGAAATGTAAATCATTTCCATAAGAGTTAATCCCTCTGCCTTCAAACATTTTAAATGATCTTGATTTACTTGAAACTTATTTGAAATTTAAACCTTTTGAGGGTACATAAAAAAGCCTTTAAGAAAGTTGACTATTTTTCCAAATGAAAATTCAGTCTATATGAATATTGATTAAACATTTCCTTGTTTTTTAGTTTTGCTGCTTATTTTTGTCCAAAAGGTTTTATCTGAAATAATGCTTTTAGTCTACTAATTGCGATTAAAAATGCTAGATGTCATGTCATCTTCATAAAATGCTAATTTATTTTCGTCATTTTATCAGTGAACTAAAAGCAATTAATAAAGTAATTAATGATATTTGGTCTTATGATTCTCCAGTTGACAAGGTGTCATTATTACCCTTACGAGATGAGTTTTGATACCTCATAAATTTTGTGAACACAAATCAGTATTTTTACAGAGGAAAGTAAAATGAGACAGAAATTTTCACCAATATACACAAGCATAATTCAACACTTTATTTTTTATAACTAGATTTTCTTGATACGGTGTTACTGGTATTTTTTTTGGTACTGCATCCTATTTCACACTCGCCCCTCCTATATTACTTCTGATACATCCCGTAACTTATTTTTTTTTAGTTTAGTTTAGTTTAGTTTAGTTCAGTTTAGTTCATTTTAGTTAAATTTAGTTTCATATGTGTTGTACTATTTTGTGTAGTTCTATCTCTATGGTTTTGTCCATTATAAGTTCTCATTTGTATGTAATATTTATGTAACAGGGCTCTTTTGAAAAGCAGGCCTCTTGGCTCTGAAAGGATTACCCTGTTTTTAAATAAGACTGAATAAATAAATGAATAAATAAATAAATAATAAACGAATAAATAAGTAAATAAATATTGTGGAGCTTTGATAAACCTGCTAGTCGAAAGAAAATATGAAATCTCCACTCTTATGCCATTAAACAAAGGAAAAAGGCTTTTGCATTCCAATGCGCGTTGATTTTGTATATGTTCCAAAAAATATGACAATCATCGTTGTACACTTTTGAAATAGTTGGGCAAAAATAGCCCTATTTTTAATCAACCCTGGGCAACATATTGTCCACACAACAATTGGTTAAAATCTGCCCAAATTGGGTAATAAATTTGCTAACTTGGATAATAATTGCCCAAAATATATGATTCTTTTACCAACATACATTACCCTATAACACAGTGGACAGTATGTTGCCCAACATTTTAAGTGTGTATGTATTTCTATTGATTTTGATTTTTTCACTCTCCAAATAATTATATAAAATCAAAAGTAAATTCATCCAAGGAGAAACCCGTTTTGGGACAGGGGGGTGATGTTGGATTGCGATCTTTAAAATAAATAAAATATGAAATAAATATATAACTTCAACAGGCTCAATAGTTGAGTGTCAGATCATTTTGCTTCCAAACATAAAAAAGTGAACCAAATTTATTTCAATTCCTTGTCATCATGTTCTCCTTTTTTGTGTTCGAGGGTAAAGAAATCCCAAAAGAAAGAACTCCAAAGGTTGAGTTTTCCCCCAACAAATTGATTTGAATCAGTAACAAAACATAAAACAAGCATACCACTTGAAATTCCATCAAAATCGGATCTGAAATAAAAATTCCCATCATTTCACGAAAAGGTTATTTTTATGCACATTTTATAGTCTGCATACAAAACATGGGCACCATGATGATGCCATCACCTTACTTATCCCTTTTATATTTCTCTATTCTGAAAGTTTATATTTTCTATTCGAAATATGATTTATGTTTCTATTCTGAAAAGTCAAACGCATTTATAGAATAATGAAATCAGAAGGTCCCATTTCCAAGTCTTTGGCATGATTCGACCAAGGATCAAACCCGTTAATGAGGCGGGAGCTCTACCACTGAGCTATCGATTTCATCATGGACCTATTACAAAGATACAGTTCCCTGCTCTCGGGAATGGAAGTCGGTCGGTATTAATGGTGAGGATGGGGGGGGGGGGGTGGATGACTGAAACAAACTTTGTACTCTGTGTAGGAGTTAAGTAGCGGTTCCAAGATCCAAAAGATGTATTTTTCATTTTATTACTTTCTTTTGGGGGGGGGGGGTGTCATCAAGACTGAATTTTAAAGTACATGCTACTTTTAGTTATACAAGACTAAGTACATCGTACGTATTAGATTAATAATGCGAGCGCGAAGCGCGAGATTGAAATAATTCCCATGAATCCTGCTCCCATAAAATTGCAATTCCTGCATTGAAAACATATTTATTTAACTGGAAAGAATATTATCAAAGCATTACCAGCAGCTTTCCCTCATCTTTTCTTCTTTTTCCTAAAGCGCATTGAAACCTTTGTAATGCGCTATACAAAAACTGTTCTATTATATTATAAAATTGCAATAACACATTATCATATGGGCATAGAACATTTTAAGAAATGCCGTACCGTAACTATGGAAAAAACTTTCCGATAATATTAAGAAAACAGAATCCTATTGTTTTCTGTCCCGCTGTTTGCTTCTTTTTTTCATCAATCCCTCGGTTTCTCTTTCCTAGCACGACAAAGGCTACTTAAAATGTACGATAAAGGTTAAATTTCATTTGGAAATCAAACGTGACAACCATTTTTGGTGAAATAATTACTTGAGCAAATATCATAGAAAATATAGATCTACATAATGATATTTTTCTCGAAATAGCCGCAGAGTTTTTACATTCAGATTCTCATTTTTTGATAAAACGAAAACGAAAAAGATCAATCAATCACTGATTATGTCAGTCGCATTATTATTAGGGAGCGAAGCCGAAGGCGGGAAATTCCCCCCTCTCTTCCTCTTCCGTCGGCTGTTCTTTTTCTCTTTTTTTTCCATAAACGTTGAAGAAAAAAAAGACGATATTGATGAGAGACGTGCACACTTCCATTTCTAATTAACAGAATGAAGAAATTCAAACAAGAAAAAAGTAATGCCTATGGCCATTGGTGCATTAAGTGTATATGGAAAGATTGATGATCGAAATTGGCCTACCTTATTTCAACGACTTTAATCTTTTGCACAGTTTTCAAATGCCTGTTGTTTGCCACTTTCTGACTCTTGATGAATATTATGAATAGTGATGTGCTTGTGAGACGATGAAGAAGGAAAGCAGATCTGTTCCTGTTTTGTTTCAAATGGTATCAAGGTCTTTTGATGGTCAAGCTCGAAGATGGTATATGAGATTGAAAAAAAAAGCATTGTTTTCTATTAATAACAGTGCAATTGTTAACCTTGACATGCGCAGATGCCATAGAAACATGATTTGATACAATAAAACAAAGCGCGTAGCTATTATGACGTCATACAAAGCTTATTAATGCGCGCATCTGTTGTGTGTAGCACTGCGGGTATTCCCCGTAGCAATTATCCTATAACATGATTGTTTTGTGGAGTGCCATTTGCAAACTCGTTCACCATAAATAATTTCAATCTTCCGGATTTTTTTTTTAAGATTTATTTTTAATTTGAAACTATAATAAATCAATATGATATTTGAAATAATTTGTCAGTATTTTGAGGTCTGGTTCATCTTTGCCCATTGCCTAAGTATGTCCTGGAATTATGGGAAGTAAATTGATGGGAAATAACATTTCTCATCAAATGAATGCATTCAACTTCTCCATAAATATCCATTTAAACGTTAACTTTTCTTATTTTATTATTTGTTTAATTCTCTTTTGATATCAATATGATATGTATTGATTTTTTCTTTAAAAAAATATTTATTGAACCTCATTAAAATATATAAAATTTATTTCAATCAATCAATCATAAAAATACAGGTATATACAAAGCAAATAAAAACATGGGATTGGGAGCCCCTGGAAGTTTTCATTTTAAAAACTTGTGGGTGGGGCACCACCATGATACAATTAAATACAAATGAATATAAGACATACATAAAGAGTGAACAACAAATAACATTGAAATACAATTAAAAAAGAGAGAGAAAAAAGGAACAATGGGCTAATATAGGGGGAATAAACAAACAAACAAGTAAACTAGAAGTAATAATTACATAAATCATAGTGACCTACAGTGTGCTATTGGCAGGAGTTTTTATACTGAGAGAAAAATTCAACTTTCAAAAGTTTTTAAAGCTTATTTAGAGTTCTACTTTGTTTAATATCATCATTTAAATCATTCCACAGCTTGATTCCTCTACAACGTAGATAATTTTCTAGAAATAACCATTAAAAAATTGGTTTCACAAATACATTGTTTTTTATCTTTAATTTTGGAAAATGATCGAAATAACCTAAATGAATAAATAAATTTATTTCTAACATTCACTCACTTTCTCTTCATTCTCTAACCCCCTCTCCTTCTCCCCCCTCTCTCTCTCTTCCATTTTAAGCTCTTTTATCTGCCTCTTTCTTTCTTCTACCATCACTCACATACTCATCGTGCAAATCTAGGTGATCCATCGTGTTTCATTAATATTAATATTGCTCTTTATAAATTCAAATAACGAGTCAGATGTTTAGTGATAAAGAAGTCTCCGTCATTCTCTATGGAATGTTTTGGTTAAACAAAGTGGTATCCAGGAACAAGCCTTTATTTGTCTTCTTGTAACGGATGTTATCTTAATCGAAGCTAGTGATGTGTTTTGTCTTTGAAAAATAAGTAGCGCTTGGCTTAGTCCGCACTTTTCGCCCGACGACGGAAACGGACTTTTATAGTTGATGGTAACAATGTCAATTCCGATTTGGGACGAGTTTTCAGAGCGACATGATAGTCGTCGTAGAGCGCGAGGGCGCCTTTATAATTATTATGGAAGCAACAATCAATCAGCCCGCCTCCAGATAGATTCTTACAATATCGTGATTATTGCATGTAATCTTCCATGATTTTCGCATAATAACAAGATTTTCATAAAAATGAAGATCTATAATGTATTCAGGTTTTGAAAATCTGATAATCTGATAATAGAATCTGATAACATCACCACCTCCGTATAATTTCCTAACAATATAAGAATGATTTGCAATCTAATCTCCCATTTCGGGGGAAGTAAAACATAATGCACAAGGGGCATATAATGTCCTTCACATTGTGTGCAAGATGGCTTGCCATTTGTTAGGAAAAAAAAAAAAAAATCCGGATCGCTTTTAGACAGAATTTGCTGTGCAGATATCAACGCATGCGTAATGGATTATAGCTATAGAGAGGTGAATTTGACAAACGGATTTACTTGCCAGCGATCCACCAATCCTCTTTCAGACCCACCAAAAATCTATTGTGAAAAATTAATTAAAAATCACAAAAAATTCCAAGAAAAAATTATCATTATCATTCAGTGGAAATTTTGCCAAACAACATATCTGTTTGCAGCGTTAATCTCGAAGCTTTATGTGCATTCTTAAGTGCGTGTATATGTTATACCAAAAACGTGTTTTTAAAAGATTTTCAGTATTTACGGATTTCGTTTCATCTTCGACATTCGACACCTGAACACGGAATTCGCTGATGAAGACATCAGTGAACAACAAATATTTTTGTAGAAAACGAAGAATTGTGGAAGGAAATTATCTTCTCAAGATGATCAGGTAGTTATAACAGCAAGTCTGATGAGTAAATTAACCAACTTTAAATCAACTTGCATCATCATCTGTAAAAGGATTATTTCTTAAACAACATGCTTGAAAAGAAACCCCTTACATCATCGACTTCATCGATTTTCAATGAATTCTTCATACTTGGCTAATGGCGTACAATTATTGGTTAATATATTATCTAGATATTATTCCATGGCGGGGACCAATAGTCTAACAGAGTGACTAAAATACTAGGTAAACTTCCATCATTATCATGTTTATCGTTATAGGTAAAGGACCATGGATGGACTCAAGATTTTCCAGGGGGCGTTCTGTTTAAAAAATCTTAACGGCCGGAAATGCCATATTTTAAGTCTGATGGGTAAAAAATACATTCTCTTTACCAGAGCCTTAGGAAGGCTTTAAAGCTTTAATCCTCTCCTTTGATAATTATTATCATTGCAAAAATTGACTCAAAGCATACTCCCTGGTGAATTTCAACCCAAAGAACGTGATCAGAATCAATATAATGTTGAATACTATTCGCTTCCAAATCCAAACCGGTAATTACAATGATAAAGGGATTTCATATGATAATCCAAGCAGAGAATTTGATTCCATTGGTTGCCAGTGAATGCTAATTATTTCTCTGCTTTATTTCATTCATTTCAAAATGAAAATATGTTGTCAAAAGAAAATACAGAACTACATGTGGGTTTAGTATGTCTGCCGATATCATTTTTATATTTGGAGCTTTACGGGGCTGTGAAGACGAAGAACAGAACATGAACGCTCTCTTCGAGCCAAGATTTAATATCTAACATATATATATATATTGTTGTAATCTTCAAAAAAGAATCCAGTGATATCTTGCTAATTGCGAACCTGTTACAATTGAGTAGAATAGTCATGATAGAGCAACTTTGAATTCAATTAAATTTGTAGTATTCAATCATTTTATTATTATTATTATATAATCTTATATAAGTAAATTGCGTTAATATGGGTTTCTTTTTTATTCAGACATTCTTATGTAGGCATTAAGTATCTAATGTGTCATAATTCAGCATATTAAAAAGAGGTTCACATCTCAGAGGAAATGTGGGCGAATGATGACTTTAGAGTGTTTTAGGTAATCATATGAGATACATGTACATTATTTTTTTCTGCTTCTGTTGTCGTAAATTGAACATCTCCGCGATAACGTTCTTTGTTTTTAAGTTAGACTAGTATGTGCAACATGAATGCACCAAATTAATAAACATCGACTTTACATTTGTATTTGAAATAAATGCAACTAAAAATATGATTATTTTATTATCATGATTATGAAATAGATGCATAAAGTATAGCGACGTTGTTGATATTATTTTCTGCATCATAGAAACGGATGCCATGTTTAATGATGAAATGTTTTATATCAAATTGTTTTTAATCCTGAAAACAAATGAACTTAAAAAAGAAGAGTCAGAGAAGTCTAAGAAAATTGAATGCGCTAAGAAAATGATAATTTGTGTATCGTCCTGTATTTTTGTTTGTAAAAGTGAAGAATAAAAAGTAATGATATGAATTCGATGTAAATGTAGATTTGTATTGTGATTGAAAATGTTTACTTCCAATACCCGAGAACTTCATAAAAAATCCAATTAAATCGACTGACGGTCGAAATAGGGTATTGGATAGTTTTGAATGAATAAAGAAACTCCCATTTTAAACAGTAATCTACAAAAAATATAAACGAAAAACAAAATGAATTGGTTAAGATATATTTTCAAAAAAGATATCGGGCTATAATGAATAAAGCTGGGAATTTGCCTTTTGTGACTGCAATAGTTGGTCATTCTGAATTTGCGGTGAATGGTGATTTTAAAATTTTAAAGGGAAAATAACAAAAAATAATGATTGCTTATGAAGAAACCAGAGATGCTCACTAATACCTAATCATGCTAATGAGATATTGAGGGAAGCACTATAGCTTACAGGTCAATCTGGTCAAAGACCTTTATTCCAAAGTAGAGCTATTAGATAAAAATCCTTGATGGTGGGAGCAATATCGAAAGTAATTCCTTTGAAAAATGTTAATTTGTAACTCCCTTCTTATGATATTAATAATAATGATAATAATAAGGGGATATTTACCCAGGGTAGCCACTTCAGTTCCGAAAACGGTTCTCCCGGCGGGCCCTGCTATTATTATTACCCGGCTATAAGCTAGGCTACCTATTCCGGTTTTTTATTTTGCTCGTCCATTTAATTTCTTTAAAAAAAAAAACACATTTCACTTGTTAAAAAAATGGATTTTAAAAATCGCTCCGCTTTCTGGATGCCTGCTTCGTGCCCAGCCCTTTCATTTACGAACTCCTATAGTCGCCCTCACAATGATATGAATTGCAAATGATATCTAGAAAAATGATGAAATTAATAAGAGAGGAGAGGGGTGGTATCGGGAAGAATATGGAGGAGGAACAGGTTGAATGGTGCAAGAATGCTACAGAAAGCAAGGTGAGTTAGCGTGTGATAGGTAGAAAAGGTAATGATTATGTATATTGTAGGATAGGGGCTCCACGTCCCACTATAGCAGTACTCGCTATTTCTTTGGAGTCCTTTACCAATGAAGTATATGTGACAATTTACCTTGTACCAATGTATTTTGACAATATTTGGTAATAAATTCAGTTAAGTTTAGTAATGACAGAGAGTGAAACTTAACTTTTTGAACATACAGCATAATTATGGGGCATATAAATTGGAAGGGGAATTTGCATGCGAGGAGGCGATAGAATATTTATATACATGTAGTAAGTTTATGACGCACTTCAAAACTAATATTCATTTATGTTCTACTTTTATTTCGGGGCTAAGGGGTAGGAGTCGTGATATAAAGGGGGCTCGAATGTATACCTTTCTTTCTTTTCTTTTTTTTTCTCAGCATTTTGTCTTATTTTTTGCTGGCATGTCCCTGTGCCCCTGGTATTCTTATTATATTATGACTAATGAAAATAAATTTTATCATCAAAATACACAAGTGTTGCTTTAATTAGCCATGTTTGTAATCATAAAAAAGTAGAAGCCCTTTTTATTATGTTGTGAGAGAAAAACTATAATCAATATACATCCCATTACATCCCATGCTTTATCGCAAATTGCTGAGGAACAGATATAATTAATGAAACACAATGAGAGACCTAGATTTGGTTTTCTTTCTTTAAGGTATACACCTCAGAATAAAAAAGAGCCTTTTAAATACAACATGGCATGAATCAAAATAAGTTCTAATGTTCAAAACATGTTCTAAACCTTCATGTTTTCTAATTACCAAAAGTGGGCTCCTTGTTCCATTCGAGACGATATTGCCGTGCTGGTAATTCCCTGTGTGTCATTGTTGATAATGTAGACGAATCAGACCAGAAGAATTTACCTTTGAATTAAATAGATCAAAGTCCTTATACATATTGCTCATCATCTTTCACTTGTCTTTTTCCGTACATTCTCTCCCTCTTTTCGCTTTATTTTTTATGTTTGCTTTGATAAGTATATACATTAAATAACTTCGAAATTGTAATTTCTTGTTTTAAGAGATTTTACCTCACAATGCCATTATTGACTTTATGTTAATATTATTTAATCAATTATATAATGCTAATAGTATAAATAGCTTCAATGTATATATATATATATATAATAAGTTCTATTTTTTTTTTTGGGGGGGGTCCGCCAATCTAAGTTAATTCCAAGTAACGGGCTTATCTAATCATTATTGTACTGAAGACAGCAGCCTTAAGGCTGACTTATATAAGTTAATAAGTTCATAAGTTCATAAAAATTACATACATTCTACCAGTACATAGAAAACTTACATAATACATCAGAATACAAAGCAGAAAAATGAACAAACCAAAAAAATAGTAATATATGTCTAGAATGTGGGGGAGCAACAAAGGTCAAATACCTATCGAGGTCGCTTCCAGGGTCATATGGTTAAAAAAGATAGATATAAACAAAGACAAAACAAAATAAAAACAATCACAAATAAATACTTAAAAGAAAGGAACCCCCCCCCCCTAAGCAGGCATTCTAAGTTGTAAATGTGAATCTTTTCAGAATAAAAAATTTATAATTACGTTTAAATGATGCAAGTGTGTTACAAGCTTTCAAGTTGTATGGTACACTGTTCCAACATTTAGGTCCTGAATATTTTATAGTTGTATGAGAAAAGTTATATCTAAATAAAGGGAGACGCATACTACATTGTAATAGATAACCTAGTTTCATATCTGCGGGTCAAGTTGTCAGATAAAAATATATCATTGAAAGTGTCAGGCAGAGATTTTTTGAAGTATAGAAACATAAAACTTGCTGTTTGGATTTCACATATTTCTGTTACTCTCAAAATTCTATATTGATAAAAAAGAGGAGCAGTTTACAACAAGATACAGACATAAAAAAAAAAAACAGAGGCAAGTATATAAACAAAATGGCTATACAAATTATGCATATCATATGCTACATCAGATGAATATAAACAGCCGGAGGGGGGGGGGGGGCTCAGAGGGCTGACAAAATCGGAATAATAGAAGGAAGAAAATATCAGAAAGAAAGGAGGTTCCAATATTATTATTAAAAAAACCTTTGTACTATAAGCCTAAGGCTTAATTAAATGACTATCCACGACAAATTAAAGACACCAATTTCCTTTCTTTGAAGAGCAAGGTTTGATTAATCTTTTTAACAATTCAAACACAAACGCACTTTGATTGTATTGTTAACTTAATTAGCTATTAATATTTGAAATAGATATCATGATTTTTATACACTTCTGATGCATATATAGAGGCATGTTGCTTGCTGATATCTTGTGCAGCATGTTAAGCAAACATTCCATGTTCCTATGTTTTTTTTCCTCTTATAATTTTTTCAGCCTCATCTGTATATAATGTTTTGGAAGGTTACAAATATAATTATTACTACCATAAGTCACAATCAAGTATCTATATGACATTTATATTTCATTTCATGTGGGCGCGTCGTGGTTAGTCTGCTGGGCAAACCCTTCGCTCGAGTTAAGGGTCTGAATGTGCAGCCTACTCATGCCTTGTGTACTGAAGGCTCTCTCGCTCAGGGTCTGCTTCATCTTTGGAAGTTGGGCACAAATTTTGCTATGTCAATCATTGTGAGTTTGTTACCATGACATTCCCTCTCTGAACTCTCCTCCCACTAGCTGGTCATTTGGGCCAGTCACCTGCTGGGCAGGAGATCAACTGGTGTTTGTTTAATTACACGCTGCATCGCACTTATACTCCTGATTGAAACTCCAGTCTAGCATTATGCAATAGCATAGTGGCATACATATATGGCAAATGTCTTGCCATGGTCCCTGACTCCCTGATAAATAAATGTTGCTTTCTCTCTTTTTGAATCTTGATAGTTTTTTTAATTGTGCATGTTGGTATGTTTATTCTTTTGGATCACAAAGTGTTTTTTTTAAACAAAGCCCTTTTCGTTGCTTATAATTAACACTGTACAGCAAAGTTTTATCAAACAAAAATAATATTTGACAGCGCAGGCATAACATTTTATCCTACATGTATAGGCACTAGAAGGCAAAGAAAGTTCGGGAAATATTCTCCAAAACTGCAACATCAATATCAATTTTGTTGATATTATCTTAATTATCAAGTTTTAGTTTGTAGGCTTATATGGGTTTGTTTTCCCCTATAATTATTGGAAAACAGCAAAGCATTTATCAATTTACACTCACTAAATTTGATATCAAAGATACTCTCAAATAATTCATATTCATCTACAATATGCCTTTTGTGGTTCCACATGTACAAATTTGCTCAATCATATTAATAATTTTTCATAATATATGATTACAAACAGAAGGAATCGAAACACTTCACATCATAAGATAATGCAAATGAAAATGGTGTGTGACATGGGTAATTCTCTCATTTGCACGATGATCAGGAGGTAGGCCTTCATGTACAAATGCATAAACATTAAACTCAATGTTTTGTGAAAAATTAATGACATAACATTCTTACCTTAAACACCAACTCAATTACTTAAAATGGTAAAAGAAAGAAATAACATTTTATAGAAATTACACTAAAAATGAGACAGCAAAAAGCCGAACAAAGCCTGGAAAATACAAAACTACTAAAACCTATATATCAATTGAAATACTGATCGAAAGAAAAAAAAAAGAAAAAAATTAAAGGTCAAGTCCACCCCAGAAAATTGTTGATTTGAATCAATAGAGAAAAATCAAACAAACATAACGCTGCAAATTTCATCAAAATCGGATGTAAAATAAGAAAGTTATGACATTTTAAAGTTTTGCTTAATTTCACAAAATAGTTATATGCACATCCTGGTGGGTATGCAAATGAGGAGACTGATGACGTCATCCACTCACTATTTCATTTGTATTTTGTTATATGAAATAGGGAATATTCTATTTTTCTCCTTGTCAAGTGAAACAACGATTAATTCTCCCCTGAACATGTGGAATGAGCATTGTTTAATACTATATGATTCAGTCAAGTTGGTCCTCATTTTCAAATCTATAAAAAGATGAAATATTGTATATTTCAAACAGTAAAAAACAAAAGAAATAGTGAGTGAGTGAGTTGTGCATATTAGACACTGTTTTGTGAAAAATAAGCAAAACTTTAAAGTGTCATAACTTTCTTATTTTTCATCCGATTTTGATGAAATTTTCAGCGTTTTGCTAGTTTGATTTTTCTCTATTTATTCAAATCAACATTTTTCTGGGGTGGACTTGACCTTTAATGACCTGACAGTTTCTCTGTTTCCAATTATTCCCCTCCTTATATCATCTTCACATTTTTTCTCTTCATTTCTTTCTTCGTATTTTTGTCAGTTCCTTCCTTTTTTATGTACTTTTTTCCCCTATTTTCGGCAGAAGGGGGGGGGGGGTGCGGAGCCGCTCCGGCTCACTCGATCCACATAATTATCGTTACAGGGAAATACAGCAATTGTAGATTTGGCCTATAGTCTTCTTTATACAAAGCATTATAATTGTGTGAATTATTGGGCATGCATCGCGAGGGCGTAGCGCCAAGGTGGCGGGGGGGGGGTGCAGTGAAATATATTGCTGTACACATGCGTAACCAAAAAAATAAAATAGTTTAAAGGGGTGCATTTTTTAAGTTTTGGACGCGGACCGCGCATGCACTTGTTTAGGGTATCAAAAATACCAATTTTCAAAAAAGGGGTGGTTTTGAAAGACTGGTCAATGGTAAATTGCGGGGTCAAACGTAGAGTCTATTTAGGGTATGTTTTTTCCAAAGTTTTTTTTTAGACTAGCCAAACGCGTTTAGGGTATGTTTTTCCTCGGGGCTTTTCCTCCTCCTTTCTGAAAAGTGTTTGGGCCTGAGACAAAACTTGTTTAGGTGTCATATTCTGGCGACAACTCGTTTAGGGGCCAAAATGTGCAAAATGAAGCCCGCGAAAAACTTGTTTAGCGGGTTATTTTCAACACAGAGGAAAACTCGTTTATAGGGGGGTTGGAAATAATTTGGTCATGTGTACAGCAGGACATTTGACTGCCCCCCCCCCCCCCCAGCAAGGCGGGTAGAGTTATAACGTTAACCGTCTTTTACATCCTTTCTTCACCAGGGGCTCCTTTCTCTTTTTTTTCACCCGTAACTTTCCCCCATTTTTTCTTATTCATTTAGGTTTCCTTTTTGTTTAGGAGGGATGTCCCCACCAGAAATTTAGTGTAGACTCATCCTTATGCCCCGCCCATGCTTCCACTGCCTACATTATAACTTTATTTTTTATTTTCTTTATTACTGGTACCTTATTTTCATCCTAATCGATGTGAATGTGCAATTTTTTATTATAAGCAAAGTTGATTTGAGTAAAAAGAGAAAAATCCCACAAGCATAACGCTGAAAAAAAGAAAGTGATAACAATTTACATGTTTGCCTCATTTCACCTGGGAGTTGTGATGTATTTCACAACAATTGTGTGAACATCCTGGTCGGCAGTGGCGTAACTACGGGAGGGGGGGCACGTGCCCCCCAATCGGCTGACCCCCCCCCCCCAAAAAAAAAAAAAAAAAAAAGCGGGGAAAAGGAGAAAAAGAGGGAGAAAGGAAGAGAAACGTAATGGGAAAGAAGAAATTATTGTTCATTATGATGTTTTGTTAAATTATAATTATGTTATGTTATATTACATAAGAAATATCTTTTTCATAACTTTATGAAACATTAAGTCAGGGCCTATGTCTTCATTGTTCCTGGTGCTCGCATTGTCTGTTTAAGAAGATATCTAATCCTGTTGTACTAAAACCTCCCGTTTTCAAGTCAATGTACACCAAATATATTTTTTCGCACTTCGAGATATTGTTTTATGCACAATAGTATGCTTCTTTTTCATGACTACTTAAAGCGATTGCCCAATTTTAAGGTCTTAATATAAAACATTTCCTGTCCGTGCTTACGTTCGCAATTAGTGGATTGGTGAGGTATAACTGCCCTCCATGAGTTCCTATAGAATCAGTCCTTAAAATGTCCCTTTTTCTGATCTGAATGTAAAAAATTTTCAGCTCGCTCTTCGTATAATGATTACACAAATTTGATTATAATGTCCACTTTTAGGTCTGAATATCCAAAATTTTCAGTTCGCGCTTCGCGCTCGCAGTATTTGATTAGTGAGATGCGTATAATGATGATTACAATTACTACAAGCATGACAAGTGCTTAAAAAATCAGCAAGAGCTTGGCACTCGCATTAGATGACTATTGTGAGATATGTATACTCTAAATGGATTCCTAAAATATAGTCCTTAAAATCTCCCTGTTTGAGGTCAATATATACAAAAATTTCAGCTCGCGCTTCGCGCTCGCATTGTTTAGTGAGACAGGTACGTATAATGATTACAAAAATTTGAGTCCCTTTTTAGGTCTGAATATCCAACATTTTCAGTTCGCGCTCGCATTATTTGATCAGTTAGATACATACGAAGCGCGTTCACTAAGTTGCTCAGAATTGTTGCTGGTGCCCCCCCCCCCCCCAATGCCGTGACCCACAGTACGCCACTGCTGGTCGGTATGCAAATGAGGGGACTGACGACATCACTCACTATTTTTTTGGTATTTTAATATATTGACTATTGATGTTTCAAATTTCTCCTCATCGTCACGTGAAGCAAAATTTTCTCTTCTAAACATGTGGCATTGCCATGGTACTAACATTTAATATGTTCAGTCAAGTTGGTCTTTTATGTCAAATATGTAAACATTGAAATATCGTTAAAACTATTTTTTAATGAAAGAAGAAGAAAGAAAAAGTATAAAATGAGGGACATCATTGTCTTTCTCATTTTACATGCCATTTTGAGTTGTGAATATAAAGTCTTCACTGTTTTTTTTTAAGTATTTGAATTTAATTTTACTATTTATAACCTGCACACAGTTTTCTGTTGCCAACAGCCCTGGCTGTAATGACAGATTGGAATTAAAGATGTAATAATATTTAACTAGAAAAAAGAAAAGGGATTAAGGAGTAATGAGATAGAATCAAATAAATGTGGAGAATAGGGAAGAAAAATGAGAGCCAAAGAGAAATGGACTTCGTGCAAATTATATGTAATCTTAAAGGTCAAGTCCACCCTATTTTTTTATTTGAATAAATAGAGGAAAATCAAACTAGCTAGGCTGAAAATTTCCTCAAAATCGGACGTAAAATAAGAAATGTATGATATTTTAAAGTTTCGCTTATTTTTCACAAAACAGTGATGTGACATGCACACCTGGGATGCAAACGAGACAGTTTATAACCCTAACTCACTATTTCATTTGTTTGTTATTGTTTAAATTGTGCAATAAGGACCAAGTTAACTGAACCATAGTAATAAAAAAGCTGATTCAACATGTTCAGGGAGAAATTGGTCGTTGTTTCATTTGACATGAGGAGAAAATTAGAATATTTCACATAATCAAATGCAAAAAAGTGGATAGTCTCATTTGCAAATCGGACCAGGATGTGGAAAACTGTATGTGAAATTAAAGGTCAAGTCCACCCCAGAAAATTGTTGATTTTAATCGATAGAGAAAAATCAAACAAACATAACGCTGCAAATTTCATCGAAATCGGATGTAAAATAAGAAAGTTATGACATTTTTAAGTTTTGCTTATTTTTCACAAAACAGTTCAATGCGCAACTCAGCGATATGCAAATGAGAGAGTCGATGATGTCCATCACTCACTATTTCTTTTGTTTTTTATTGTTTGAATAATACAATATCTCAAATTTTACAGATTTGACAATAAGGACCAACTTAACTTAACCATAAACTGTTAAAATAATGGTAATTGCACATGTTCAGGGAGAAAATAAACTTTGTTTCACTTGACAAGGAGGAGAAAATTAGAATATTTCATATTTCATATAATAAAATACAAAAGAAATAGTGAGTGGGTGACGTCATCAGTCTGCCAATTTGCACACCGACCAGGATGTGCATATAACTGTTTTGTGAAATTAAGCGAAACTTTAAAATGTCATAACTTTCTTATTTTACACCCGATTTTGATGAAATTTTCTGCGTTTTGCTTGTTGGATTTTTCTCCTTTTTTTCAAATCAACTTTCTGTTGGGGTGGACTTGTCCTTTAAACTTTCTTATTTCATTCGATTTTGAGGACATTTTCAGTGTTATAAAATGTTGGATTTTCCTTTTTTTTATTCAAATCAACTTTTTGTTGGGTGAACTTGTCCTTGATCCTTAGCTATATTCATAATCTATTATAGGGCTAATAAAATACATGAAGAAAGTTCCGACCTATATAAAGTGAAAAATGACCCAACAGAAAGATATAAAGAAACTGGTTATTGGTATTGGAACAAACTATAATGGGCCAATACAAGAAATATACATTTCTATAGCTTACGTGTACTTCCTGGAAGATTTGTTCTAGCAGGGATGTGTGACTATTTCCTATAGTAGGTCCATGGTCCATGGTATTATCATGGACCTATTCATTTCTGCATTTGGATGTAGACCACAAGATCCCTGGAGGGTTTTCTGGGCATGGGACATTGTTTATGTTGGATTAACTACTGGCTAAATCTTATCTGAGTTATCAATTATCTTCTCACTGGCCACTGGTAGCAGTTCCCCTGGGAGGCTGATTGACAATGTTTACTAGCCAATTGAAAGTGACTCTGAAAGAAGGAGGTGGGGCCAGATTTGGAGCGTGAGAATTGATTTTTGGAAGATTATGCAGACCCTGTATTGGAACAGCAAGTTTTGTATGTGCTAGTCTTTGCGTGGAGGCACACTTGTTGATCAAAGTTCCAATGAGGGTCTGTGCCTGCAGACTACGTCGTGGTATAGTGGATTCTGACTCTCGCCTTTCAAACAGAGGGTCGTGGGTTCGAATCCTAGCCATGGCGTGTTTTCCTTCAGCAAGAGATTTATCCACAGGTGAGGTGAATGGGTACCCGGCAGGATTAATTCCTTGAATGCTCTAGCGCTGAAAGGAAGCTCGAGCTAAAGCCGGGGTAGCAATAATAAAAATGCGCCTTGGAATAAATTGTTTCTAGATGGTGCTCTTCAAATACCTACTATTATTATTATTATCATTATTATCATTATTATTATTATTAACATTATTATTATTATTACTATTATTATCATTATTATTATTTTACCTGAAGTTATATATGAATTATAAATATGTTAAAGAAATCTTAAATTATTTATATTTATGTCACTTATACCATTTTAATTACGGGAACCTTCAATAACAAGCCAGGCTTTCTAGAAGGTTCCCATTTTATTTTACACTATATTTCGCATTATCTTGTAATTGTTTTGTTGAACTTGAAGTGAAATAAATACATTCCATCAATCAATCAACAATTTTAAACATTACACAGTTAGAGACTGAATGTAAGTTAAGGAGTAGAATATGTGAGGGGAAGCAGAAGAAGGATATCGAATTGAGAGAGCGCTCGACCTGATGGCAATCTCTTTTTATTCTTCATTGAGGACAACACAAAGATGCCATATTTAGGTTACTTTTGCTTGTCCACACCCCATATTATGATTATTGGGAAAAAAAGATATAACGTTTATAGGCGACTCTATCACTGTAAAAACGCTGGTTATTTTATGTACAATGTTTAAGCCTGTCACTTTAATAAGTATCATTGAAAACTTTTAAAGATTTTTACAGGTTGAAAATTATTTTCAATTAAATGAAATTTAACCACTGCTTAAATTGAATTCTTTACAATTTACGTTACACGCCTGGTATTTAAACTGTAAAAAAATGGTATTAATCAAATAGCTGATTAATTCGTTGGCAGGGCATCTAGCGAATGAGTGCAGTCAGAAATACCAGTGCGGCCAGCTGGGTTAGTCGTAGCTATTATTCCTTTAATATGACTTGTCGCTATCGTTTAGTCTTGTAATGGGAAAGGGTGTCGTACTTTGTTAAGCATCAATTATTAATCATATGCTACACAACTTAACGCGTCACATGACATATATGTGACAATGATTGGATAAGATCAGAGTTTATTGTGATCCATGGGGCCTATGTATTACGAAGTTTGACAATCATACAGAATTGGAGGGAAATTAAGGATTTGGTTTCAGGTTGAGAACCTGCTTAACACACTTTCATTGTGAGTAACGATCTTTGCTGTATTCCGTATTATCGTATTTATGAAATAACTATCAAGTCGAAATAGTATTTCTACTGCTTCCAGTTTCTTCAGAACAACACAATTCAATTAAATTCAATTCCACGCGTATATTGATGTTAGCTTTTCCGACTGCATGAAGCAAAACAAAAGCCATCGTTTGGTTCATGTTAGTTTTCATTCATTTCTTTTCTTCAATTCTTAACTTTTTTTATCTCCATGTGTCATGTGCCTTTTCCCTCATTTTATTCTATATAGTTGATATTTGAAACAATGATACGAAGATGCGGGGAATTTTCATACGAAGAAGAAATTTTATACTGTTCATTGTGTTAGCAGCTGCTTCCACATATGTGATTATTACCAACAAGATTCGAACAGACGAACGACGACACGGTATGTAATTTGGTTTTCTTCAAAATATATTGAGGTGTGTGTTTTCAGATCATTGCTGGTGAAAAATATTTCATCAGAATTAAATTTTAAGGCGAGGTACTTATTTCAACAAGAGTATTAATCATATCAATTCTAAAAAAAAGTGTCACAACTTACCCCACCTTTCCCCATGGGCGGAAATCCCAGGGGGGACAGGGGTGACGTGTCCCCCCTACTCAAAATAGTAGGGGGGACACAATATTTAATGTAATGTCCCCCCTACTATTTTTGGTCTTTTTTGATGGTAAGAAATACATCAAAGACATTCAAAATCTAAATAAAACATGTATTTTAGGACGAGATGACCTTACTTTTGGGATGCTAACCCTTTTTTCTTTTTTTTGCTTGTCAAATTTATTTTCGTCAAAATGACCTTAAATTTGGGGTGATAACCTTTTTTTTTTTTTTTTTGGGCTTGTCAACAATTTTCCAGCCCCTTGTCCCCCCTACCTTTTGGGAGAGATTTCCTCCCCTGATGATATGCATTCAAAGTAGGAATGCAACAAATACCTTCATAAAGTGTTCATTGATGTGCTATTCTAGTCACCTGGTCTATTCAATTTCTTCATCCTGCTATGTAAGGCAATAAGCTTACGTAATATCTTGCTTTGAAATCTGCCTATCATAATGAAAGAAATGAAAGGTCATTTGACCAAAATTGTCCATGAAGTAACTACGAACTGGTCTATAATATTACCACGGGCGAATGATTATGCTGAATCTGATATGTAAAGAACGGATGAGTGGTCGCAGTGATCAAATCACAAGGAAAAGCTTCAGTGGAGGTTTTGTCGAAAATTGGTGAAACGGATAAGCAGTTTCGTCCGGCGATTCGGAGGGTTACACTTCGTAATTCCGAAGGTTCGTAATTCCGACGGTTCGTAATTCCGAAACACGTAAATTGCCTATACCTCGATGTTCGTTAATCCGAAAACGTAAAAGGGTTCGTTAATCCGAACATTTGTGGCGTTATTCCGAAGGTTCGTTATTCCGAAGGTTCGATAATCCGAAAACGAAATAAGGTTCGATGTTCCGAAGGTTCGTCAATCCGAAGACGAAATAAGGTTCGTTGTTCCGAAGGTTCGTTAATCCGAAAACGAAATAAGGTTCGTTGTTCCGAAGGTTCGTGAGTCCGAAAACGAAATAAGGTTCGTTAATCATTAGTTTTCGGACTAACGAACCTTCGGAATTACGAACCTCATTTCGTTTTCGGATTAACGTATCTTCGGAATTACGAACCTCACTTCGTTTTCGGACTAACGAACCTTCGGAATTACGAACCTCATTACGTTTTCGGACTAACGAACCTTCGGAATTACGAACCTTCGGAAATACGAACCTTCGGAATAACGAACCTTCGGAATATCCGAACCTTCGGAATAACGAAGCTTCGGAATTACGAATGTATGCGGATTCGGAGCTGCATGCATGACGAAAAATTGTCCACTGAGGGCAACACTGCCATGACTGCTGTCTTGATTCACCAGTTTTCGACAAAGCCCTCATGTAGTGATGAAGGGCATTTGGCAATAGATTCTCTACTGACGTTCCAGAAAGCGTCCGCGTAGCTATTGCGAAAGTAGAGAGGGTACTCATGCAGGTTTAGGGGCAGGGACCTCCCTATGATTTTTTTTAATGTATTGAAACAGCAACAAAAATGGGGGAGATGAGCAGAGAAAGGGGAAAATGAAAGGGAAGATATAAGAAAAGAGAGCATGAAAAAGAGAGGTAAAGTTCGTGTAAGTCTATATATATCACCGGGGGGGGGGGCACTTACATTGACGAGTGGATACCATGCGTGACCCCCAAAACACGTAAAAAGGATGTCTTTTTCAAGATAGGGCACGTTGCGTACGTAACGTAATAAGGGTGTAAAAATCACCAAACTAATTTACTATACTATTGCATGTATCTTTAATATTTCATACAATTTATAACCATCGAAACATGATTGAAAAAATGGGAGGTCGATATAGAGAGCTTACTCCGTGTAAGGCCACCGCGCACCATTGGTCTGCGACCCGCTAGGAAAGCTACGTGTTTAGAAAAGAGTTAAATGTTTTGTAAAGGATGTACTTTTTGCCTCAACAACAGTCATGTTTAGAGTCCGATTTGCGCGAGGTGTGCCGTACTAAACCCAGTGATGTAGGTAATGATAAATCCGATTTAGGGGTTCTATTCAGGGAATACTTGCCGCAATAGGTATCGTTTTGTTTCCAATTTAGGGTAGGGTTTTACACGCCAATACTTGTTAAGGGGTGCATTTTCCGAATATAGAAAATACTTGTTCAGGGCGGTGCTTTTCGAGACCACATGGTCGCGCATGGTATCCACTCGTCAATGGAAGTGCCCCCCCCCCCGGATATCACCCTACAATTTGATTGAGAAAAGGATGGTCCTTGCCCGACCCCCACTGGCGCTGCCCGTGTATGCAAGCCGAACTTCTTGCCAATATTAGTGATAGACACAGGAGTTAGCTTTAACTCTGCAGTCAATGATTTTCCCTATACCATAGGCGGAGCAAAAAAAAGGGGGAAAGATAGAAAAAAAAAAGAAATAGACGGGAAGAGAGAGGAGAAAGGAGAGAAAAAGAGGGGGAAACATATCAAGAGGAAGAAGACGAGTGAATAAAATAAGATGAGGGGAAGACTTGGAAAATAATTAAGAAAATATTTCATGTCACTATATAAAATTTTCGCTCGCGCTTCGTGCTCGCATTGCATTTTAGATGATTTACATATCTTGTTCAATATGAAGTTTAAATATCAGGTTTGGAAGTCAATATACAAAACATATTTCATCTCGAAAATCGAACTTTCATTATTTTGTGTGATTTACAAATTGATTTTTAAAAAGGGCTCTGTAAAAATGTCAGTTTTATGGTCTGAATATTAACTTTTTCTGCTCGCGCTGCGCGCTCGCAAATTTTGATTTCTCAGGTACCTAGTCTTTTCGTGTATTCCATAAAGTTGTCAAAATATCCCTATTTAGGTCTGATAGTCAAAACGTATCAGCTAGCGCGGCACGCTCGCATTTTGATTGGCGAGTTATGTATGTCTCAATATTGATTATACAACAAACTACTTAAAATCCCCTTTTCATGACAGTGTATAAAACAACTAGGCTCGCAATTTGCGCTCGCATTAATGGTTAATAATATATATATTAACTGATGCATCCTAGTGATAATTACAAAAGTGCTTAAAATGTCCAGTTTTCAGGCCATCATATCATCAGATTTCGCGCCCTCATTAGGCATTGATGAATAAGATATTAATTTAATAACTGATCCCTCTGTTTCATCTCGCATTTAGCAAGAGGAATAGGAAGACAGTCTTCATTTTCATATGATGTCCTAAAAATGTGCCGGTCCTATGTCAAAACTCAAAGTAATAATAATGAAAATATCAGCTCTTTATTAAGTGCGATCCATATCCACCTCACAATTTTTCTACAAAGTGCTTGAAATATGGAGCTGAAATTGACTCTTTTTTCAGATCGGAATATCAAATAGTTTAAGCTCGCGCTCTTCGCGCTCGCTTTGATTTTCACGATAAAAGATGTATTTAGAATGCTTATGTTCTAGATCTAAATATGAAACACGCGCGCATGTTTATTCGATACTCAACTTGTTCTCTATTCAAATCATTATCCAGTTTCAGATCACAATATCAGCGTGCTTTGTGCTCGCATTATTAATGTAGAAAGATCCCCTATTACTCATTCTATTCATGATTTACAAAACATAAATAGAGTGTCCCGTTTTTAGGTCTAAATCTCGACAAAAAAAATCCGCTCGCGCTTCGCGCTCGCATCTATCGATTAGTTATAAAGCTAGTTTGTTTACGATTATAAAAATTGATTAAAATTTTCCATTCATTATGTAGAAATGTCAAATTTTTCAGTTCGCGCTCGCATTATTTGATTGCTGAAATAGGTAATGTCTTCATGGCTAAGTGGCCGTCTTTAACAGGTACCTTTTCGATCAGTTAAAAACGCATATGAAAATTTTCTGCTCGCGCTTTGCGCTCGCATTATTAATGTAAGGAAGTTCCCCAATTACTCATCCTTTTCATGATTTACAAAACATGAATAGAGTGTCTCGTTCAGTAGGTCTAAATCTCGAAATTTTCCGCTCGCGCTTCTCGCTTGCATCAATTGTTTAGTTATATACTTATTCTGTTTAAGTTACAAAAAGTGCTCAGAATTTACATTCTTTGGGTAAAAATGTCAAAATTTTCATCTCGCGCTTCGCGCTGGCATTATTTGATTTTTAAAATATGTAACGTTCTCAAGGCTAACAGCATGCAGTCTTTAACGGGTACCTTTTCCATCAGTTCATTTCTGCTCGCGCTTCGCGTTCGTAATAATTATTTAGTTGCATACACATCTTTTTCAGGATAACAAACATTGCCCAGAATGTTCAAATATTAGGAAAACATACATAAGATCTCAAAAAAATTTAGCTCGCACTTCGCGCTCGCATTATATAAACAAGGATTTTGGTATTATATATTTATGATGATTAATAAGAATAAAGCTAAAAAGTAACTATTAGGACAACCCCTTCAAAGAAACCAAAAATCATCTTCGAGCGGCCGATCGGGGAAAATATGGCTGAAAAAAAATTCCACCCCCCCCCCCCTTCCTCTATTGGCGAAGGCTGGATCCGCCCCTGTATACGGCCGCCGTACTGCACTGCTAGTCGAGCCGTTTTAACATTTTGTATACCAGCTACATTTGCGTGGTAAGATGGTACGGCTGCTTTTTATTTCGACTCGCCGTACGGCGGCCGTATGGGAAATGTGACTGCAGCATGTTTTGGACAATTTGAACTATCAACAAATATATGTATCATATAGAGACGAAAGGTGCGGGAATAAGAGCCCTTGTAAAGTGGATGGAATAAAGGAAACAGAACACGAAATATTTCTTAATAGACAGAAAAAAATAGATAAAACAGTTAAAATAAAAGAATGGAAAACATAATTTCTGAAATGAAAATAAAGCATTAAGCCAGTTCGTAGTTCCATTCTGCGCATGATCAGAAGAAGGTCATTTGTACTAAATTGACATGGTGGTTTAATTTTCAATGAGATAAGCACCGCCTTTGCTGTCTTGATTATTTATTTATATGCTCTTTTGAAATGTCCGTTTTCACTGGATAAAAACAACAACAACAATGCGTCCACTCGCGACTGGTTTTTAACAGCTGGCCAAGTATATTGTTATAACAACATGCTTACGCGTGTGTTCATTGTTGTGCTATTCTGGTCACTATTTCTACGCAATGTCTGCATCCCCATTGCTATGTAAGGCATGCTTTCATGATATCTTGCTTTGAAATTTGACTAACGAAATAAATGAAAGATCTTTTGATAAAAATTGTCCATGTGGTAACTACGAACTGGTTCATTATCAATGAAGTGTTATGATATTACAATAGTTGTATGAAAATGAAGAAATAGAAATAAAAGAAACTAAAGGAAAGCGAAACCCAAAAGTCAACACCGCATATCATTGATAAATACAGGATATTCAAAATGAATCCACTTATACCTCAATCCGATTTCACAAACTCTTCAGAACATGACAAGATCCAAGATCTTGTCATCTGATCATCTCTCCACGGGATGTAGACATGATGAGATCTAAGATCACGTCATTTTATCATCCCTTTTACAAGATGCAGACATGATCTTGTATTTTATGTGACGAGATAATTATCTGAACATCTCGGTGGCACTTTTAAGCTTCCATAGCTAACTGATTATTTTTTTTACTATATTATTTTAGATGGTGTTTTGGGAACAAGAAACATGCTTTCACAGTTGTCCAACAAACTATTTCTGAAGAATTACTGCCCATCAAAGCAGGTAAGGTTGGATTTTACAAGGAACTACTGCTGACAAAAATGTGAGAAAATAATTTTTTTTTATTACTATGCTTTCGGGCCATTCTTCAATCACCAATTTTTCCATCAGTATTCAATCTTTGGATATACATCATGATTCTTTTGATGTTTCAAATTTTCAATATTTTCGAAAAAGTGTACAATATTGAATCTGGATATAAAATGTGTTCTTGAAAAACTGTGAAGAAATAAATAAAGAAAAGAATGATAATTCTAATGACGATGATGACAACTATGATGATGATAACAGCGATGATGGTGATGACGACAACGACGACGATAATGATGATGTTAAAAAAATATCATCGCAAATGATTAGTCGGGAAAATCTCACATTTTAAAGTGTATTTTATAATGCCTTTCCAGTAAACTTCAGATATTCTTATGAATTATTATTTTCAAGAAGTCAGTCTTTTGAATAAACCAGCGTAGGTAGACCCCCCCCCCCATGCCATTCACCCATACTCTCTCCACACACCCACTCTCCACCCCCTCCCCCCCCCCCTGTATTTTAGGGTGAGTGCGTGCGTGATGGTGCGTCTGCGAATGTGTTGCTGAAGTTGTCTATGCCTTTGCCGGCTTTAAATACGACCTTTTTCATAGCTCTCATAATTATAGAACCCTGTCCTTTACTCTCTTTTTCTTTTATGTCTCTTTTCATTTTTAATGCATGTCGTCTTCAACACAATAGCAAACTTCTGGACTAACACAGACTTTGCGTCGACACACACAACGTCATGCGTGTTCTTCGCTCGGATTCTATGATGACGAAACCCATCAACTTGGTAACATACTTGGCAATATAAGCTATCTTCGAAACATCTATGTCTCTGAAAGATACCGAATATATCTCTGTCTTATCCCGAAAGCTGGCAGCAACAACTGGGTTAGAGCTCTCTTGACGCTAGAGGGCGTGATCAACTCAACGAATACCATGAGTCCGCGAGAGATTTCATGGGCTGCCAAAAAGCACCTCCGCGTTCTCGGGCAGTTTCGCCCGAACGAGCGGATTCGTATATTACGCAATTACACGTCCGTCATATTCGTACGCAACCCGTATACCCATCTTTTATCCGCATTCCGCGACAGACTCGAGACCTACCCGAATCGGAATCCGACTCATCGAAGAATTCACAACCCGAAGATCCACCGGAAGTTTGGGAACCACTCTCCGGCTGAGATGCCCGATCCGTCCACACCGGGAGAGAGATACAACGTCACATTCAAGGAATTCGTGGACTATTATCTCAGTGGAATTACAGATGTCCATTGGCGTGAGCAATATAAAGTTTGCCCTCCGTGTCTGGATTATGATTACATCGGCAAAATGGAATCATTCTCAGAGGATTTTGATCAGGCCGTAAAGATATTCAATGCTTCTTCAAAGGTATCACTTATTACAGCTGCACATGCGACAAATAGTTCAAAGGACGCCATCTTAAGAAAGTATTACGAAACACTTTCGGATCTTCAAATGGAACAGCTCGGAGTGCTGTTAAGTTCGGATTTGTCGCTGTTCGGTTACTCGATACCAGGAGTAATTCAAAGAAACAAAGTTTAATACTTTATTGCAAATAGGTTTCAAAAGGGGAGTGAACTAACTATCTCTCATCGACTGTGTAATATGATAGTTTTAAAATATAGCTTTTTGCATTAGATTTAGTAACATAGCTAATAAAATTACCCTATTTGTAAAATGAAGTGTTTTGAGGGAGAAGTACATGTTTTGCTACTTGTCTTGGAAAAAATAATTCATTTCCTTTCTCGAATTGTTTTTGTATTGTGTATGTGTATACTTGCGTATCCGCCACAATGTGGTATATGTGGTAAATGTGGTACTATTTTGTGACAAATAATATTTTTTTAAGGAAAGAAAATGTTTTATTTGAATGAATGGAAAATGAATAATCATCGCGATATGAAATACACTGAGTAGTGAATTAGTGTGTTATCATTCAAGTGTGACGATATAGCAAGACTATACTGGTCAGGATGTTGCATTATGGGTTGGTGCCTAGCCATATTTAGCCATGTATACATTATACAAATAATGCATGCAGCCGAGTGCGTTAGTGGAAATGCAGAGCACGCGAGGTTTCTTTAGATAGGTGCCGCACTGTGCACGAGCCGCTTGCGGCGAGTGCCCAGTGTGCTCCATCTGAAGAAACCGAGCTTTCTCTGCATTTACTTTAATTTACGCACGACAGAGCATGTGCATTATTTGTTTTATAAAATAGCAACACACAAACAATTTTTTTAAAAGTTACAGTACAGTTTTGTTGGACTTCTACCGCACTGGTTTGCTTGAGCGTGCAATGTCAATTTTCGTTGCACACCTTTTGCATTACCGTGCAGTGCACAAAAAAAGTTGGATGTCATGTGACGCGTATTGACCAATCGCGATGCTTGAAATAATGCTGCTATTTTATAATATGGATTATTTTGTATATTACAAACAATGTAAATATTTTTTATAATGTATTGTGAACGCAGAAATAAAAAATAAAACAAACAAAACAATATTTGAGTAATTGAGGACTTAAGTTGATGCTATACAAGAATGCTCGTTCTTATTTGCTTTAAAGCAGGAGATTTGGCTGATAGATTATATCAATGGATTGAACAAATTTCGAGGTATATTTCTGGAGTGACTGGCCGCCGCGCCGGTTCGGTTCAGACTCGCCTTTGAAAGTTTCCCCTAGCTGCTAGGCCAAAATACACTTTGGTGGTCATATCTCTTTGGCCGTGTTTGACAGATGCTTCATTCACTACCGATTTGAGATACGACCAACAAAGTTTATTTTGGCCTAGCAGAGGGAACTTTGGCAAAGAAAGATTCAGAAATCACACAAAATCTTTTCGAAACGAGAAATGCCAAAATGAAACAGAACTCTCTAATCACATATGAGATCTGAAAAAAGAAAGGGGAACACTTCAATTTAAAATGGGAAATAAAGAAGAAATCCACCTTGACAATGCGAAGAATTGGGACTTGCAACCTTTGCTTATAGGAAAAGTTAATCATCACAACAAATAAGGAAAACTCGCTTAACCGAAGGTCTGAGCTGATTCGTACTTGTCGCCACAAAATAAAGAAGAACAAAGAGCCCCCCTCCCCCCCCCAAAAAAAAAACGTTTTCAGATTATAGATTTCACAATTATTAAACGTGTTTTTGCTATGAATTTGATACGTATGGTAAGAGTGGAATTTCATCTTTAATTTGGGACCAACAGCTTAGTAAATTATTCATGCATGGCAGATTACAAACAATAAATATTGAGGCCTATCAGAAACGATTTGTGCAGATACTCACCTGTTGATTTGAATTCACTCTCATTTCAGAGATCAGTGAGAGAAACTTAACAAAGAATACAAAGGAAATGCTTATGAGCCAATTGTTGAATAAGCATGGCGTTTTCTGCGCAACCTGGTTTCGAAATTTCAAACCCGCCTTGCTCACTAATGCGCGGAGTCACGGTGTTCGTCAAATATTAGGTATAAAAATGTATGATTAAATTGTATGATAATGATTGAATTGTATGATCATTGAATTGTATGATCATGATGATCTTAAGGAAATATCAAACTTAATTTGCCTATGAATAAAAAAAGATGTGGGAATCCCAGTTTCTTTTTTTTCTGGGACGCACTGTATCAACCAAAGGCCTAATGTGGCAAAAATTGAAGGACTCAGACATAAAAGAAAATTCTAGAAAGCTAGGAGCGAGGCAAGTTAGCAAGCAAACATTGCTCTTTTTATAGCAAAAATTCTAATTTTGTGACAGATTTGGACATATTCTGAAAATTATTTCATATATGACTCAGTTTTTCTTTTCTTTTATTTTATCCAGTTTTTTTCGTAAAACTTTTCGTGTCCATGGTCGTTATGAATTTATCGCGAATATGTCCCCAAGGGTAAAGGAAAATGTGGCATTATCATTAATATGGTCAGCTTGCACATCGCATAAACCAGGAAAACAGCTTACAACCATCAGACCTAAAATAACTAAGGCCTATAAGGCACAATTTCAGAATTCAATCATTCCATTGGATGGCATTTGGTGCACTTGCGTTTAGATGAGAACCATGTAGTCAGGCAGCATATGTCATCTACTTCGACAAATTGGCTAAGTATGATTTTTCACTTTTATGTGATTGGTGACATCACAAGGAACAACTTCCAACTTGGTGACAAATTTCTAATGGTCATCTTGACCATGTGAGAGGTCAAAATGGGGTCAATAGGGGTCAATTTTTGAAATTTGTGTCGGGTCATACATCAAATTGTTTGTCTTGTTATACTAAACAAGAAAGTGTACACAACCATATACTCTTGACCTCCCATTAAAAAGATTTAAACATTTAAAGAGTCCAATGAATGACGAGTTCTTGAATTCTCAGCCATTCTTATTTTGATATTATTATACATGTAATGATAGGGGAAGATATATACAAACAAAACTACTCCATGTAATCAATTCTTTTAGAGTTTAGGTGCATCGCATCTCTACTATTCCGGTCGAGCTTCAAGTCTGATATGGACAAGTCCTATTTTGAGGTAGAAGGTGATACAGTTTAGACGTGGGGATTTGCATAGACTTCGCAAACGCAAGACAGATATTATTTCTGACAAAGAGGCAACATCGTGCAGGCATGCTCATTGTAGTCAGTCATTGGTGATGTGATATATTCTGACCATTACTCGATCTCTGGAGCCAAGAAGGACTACACATTTCTGATTATGTGCTGCCATTAACACGGCTTGTACAATTTTATCAAGTGTGTTTTTCCAGAGCATACAACGTGAAACTAAACTCAATACCAGTTCTGTGCATAGATGCAGATTTTTTTTTGTTCTTCTGTCGTTCTTGTTTTTTCCTATTTGCTGAAGTATACCTTGATGTTGCTAGAAAGAATAATTACATAATATGTCATTGAAGTAAACCTTAGCCATACCGCAGCGGGGGGGGGGGGGCAGCTGCCTCCCAAAAAATTGTGAAGACTTGCATTTTTACTGAAAAATAATATATCTTTAAATTTCACTTTACAAAATGCAAGAGGGCCCCCATGATAAGCTCAGAACAGCACATGCACCATAAATGGTGGAGTCTTTTTTTGGCTCCAGAGATCGAGTAATGGTCAGAATATATCATCAGCATAATGGACATCCAAGACTACAATGAGCATGCCTGCACGATGTTGCCTCTTTGTCAGAAATAATATAACCGTCACACATAAGAATTAATTGAGGAGCAGTTGGAGCCCATAGTTGCACTTTTTTGCACAGATTTTAAGGGTATTAGGGTTTGTCAAGTCGTTTCAAGGTATTCCTGCAATACCATGATACCACGCTGAATGTATTCTGTGTATATCTCTGTTGATCTATTTTGTTCCTAAATAAGCACATTTGACCCCTTTATACACTGTAAAAACGCTGTTTAAAATTTTAAGCACGTTGTTTAAGCCCGTCACTCTAACAACTACTGTTTGAACTTTTTAAACAAATGGTTAGACTTTTTAAACAACTGTTTAAACTTTTTAAACAATTAAGTTGTTTAAAAAGTTTAAACAATTACAAAACAGTTTAAACAACCTGTTAGAGTGACAGGCTTAAACAACGTGCTATTTTATTTTCACTGTGTTTATAATGTCTTCTTAGATAGAGACTTTTCAAAATAAAGAACCCACGAAAAATAAGACTTCTAACATTCTAACCGCTTTTAGTGTATTTTGGCTTCCAATGAAAGTTTGTTGATCTTTCGACCTTTCCCTGACCTTGTCTTGACCCTTTATATCTTCTGGATATAAGGACTTCTGACGATGGACTTATCAAAATAAAAAATGAACAAGTCCACACATGCATAAAAACACGGCAAAATGAGCTTCTTAACACCCTCAGTGTAATTTGCCATTTACCGAAAGTTCATTGACCCTTTGACATTTCCGGTCATATCTTTTTAACGGGAGGTCAAGAGTATATGGTTGTGTACAATTTCTTGTTCAGTATAACAAGACAAACAATTTGATGTATGACTTGACACAATCGGTGCAATTTCCAAAATTGACCCATATTGACCCCATTTTGACTCCTAAAATGGTCAAGATGACCACTAGAAATTTGTCACCAAGTTGAAAGTTGTTCCTTGTGATGTCACCAAACACATGAAAGTGAAAAATCAGACTTAGCCAATTTTTCGAAGTAGCCGGTTAATCATGATATATGCTGCCTGACTAATGGGCCCGGCAATCTTTTCACCACCAAAGAGCAAAAGATGGAGAAAAATGAAAGGGAAACGGATGAGATATGATATTAGTTGCTGAATATCATATCAAAAATTTTCAATGAATTATATTTTTGCATTAAGATTTCATTTTTCGCTAGCTTCGCTCACTCGCATTTTTGTATGTTTTTGGAAAGCTTGTCCGCTACACTATGTCTGGACACTAAAAATTTTCGGATCATTACGCTACTCGTTTAGAGAGCGTGTGCTTGTTTAATTCTGTATCTATCAAAATTGTTTCGTTTCATTCTTACAAGACTTATATCCACTGGCGGATCCAGTGGGATAAAGCCGGCTCGTGCACCCCCCCACCCCCCTTTGAGAGGCAAAATTACAATTTGTAATGTAAAAATAACGTCAATACAGAAGTGTGCCCCCCCCCCCTTTCAAAGCGAAGGCCTTTTTCCCTCTTGGGAAAATGTGCCCCCCCCCCCTCCTTTGGAAAATCCTGGATCCGCCCCTGCTTATATCTACACGGACAATGCATTTGTATCGCCTATAGCCTAGGCCACTGATGAATGGTTCACATATTTGACTGGATAACATTATTATCATGAGACTGAATATAATAGCGAGATTCTGGGGTCGACCTTCCTAGGTTTCCTCCTCTGAAAAAAAAAAAAAAAAAAGATTCATAGTCATCAAAGACCTTGGCCCCGTCTAGGTATACGTCTGTTGATTGCCCGGTTGGTTAGTCATATTATATAGGCCTATTGAATAAAAAATGGTGTAGCAGAAAGGGACCCTGGGTCATGGTTACAGGTCGATGAAGATGAGCGGCCGATCCGACTGGCGATCCATTTCTTTCTCGCCACTCTTCAACTTGATTCCATAGGCCCCTATACCTATCTCTCAATACTACAATAAGGATTCTTTCTTCAGACAAAACTTGATCATATTTGTGAAATCATGCACAGCAAAAACTGCGGTGTTAACCGGTGTACATAGAGGACCACACCAGTGATTTTACACCGGTTTTAAATTGACAGTGTTAGTTTAGCACCTATAGGTGTTATTGCAACACCTTTGGTTGTTACACGTACACTCTTTGGTGTTATATTCAATCTCTAAGGTGTAATTTTAACACCAGAGGGTGTGGTCCTCTATTAGCACCCACTGGTGTCAGTTTTAACACCACAGTTTTTACAGTGTGGAAAATACGAAGATGAAGTCTATTCTAACTGACCCGGACTATTACACCAAGATGTTCCAGGCCTATGCAAAGAAGAGCAACAAGTTTTCGCACTTGCTTAAGTGGGCCGAGGAAGTATTCCCCAAAATGGTTTTGGAGAAATTGAGGGAGAGCTTCTCGGCAGAAACACAAATTAACATGCTCGGAATCGGGACCGGATCGGGTAAGTACCGAGCCAAATATACCGTGATAAAGATGAACTTTATATGTCCTCATTGTATTTAAATAGTTACGTATGTACTATAATCATATACCAAAATACATAAATCCAGTAACTTGACACCAGGAACTAAAAGATTAAGAGTATCTTCCACGCCTGTTTTACCATCACCCACATACTCTTAAAAAATAACATGCCATTATTTTCATGCGAGGAAGCATATCAGCCGAGTGGGGGAAAAGATCAGTAATCAATTAAAAGAGTAGGGGAGAGCGTGGCTAATCCGCCCCAAGGGGCAAGTCCCCCTCTGCTGTGATTGGATAGATGTATTGTTGATGATGTAATATCAACCTACCAAAAGGTAGCAACCTTGGCGAGAGGTCATCTCCCTCATCTGCTCGGAATTCCAGAAAATTTCGGCGACTCGTCCATTTCGAGGCCATTTTGTAAAAAAAAAATTGTCAAATTTCTTGTATTTTCCTATAGACACCAATGAATGCAGTAACATTTTTTTTTTGCTAGAAAGGTGTGATATTTACTTACTGAAACAGACCTTTGATACTTCAACATGATGTTGTACATTTTGAAAAAAAAATCAAGAAAAAAAGAAAATGGCGGCCCGCTGGGCTAGTTCGCTCATTTTGCGACGGGGCAGGTCCGCGCCCTACTTTTATCTACATACATGTAATAGGCCTACAAGAATATCTTCATAAACATGACATGACATGCAAAATGTCGGTATATGTGGTAAATCATGATATAAGAAAAAAATTTGGTGTCTTTGAACACATCACTTTGTTTCACTGTTTTTCCCTATGGGCTGACTCGCCCCGCTAAACGGGCGAACTTGCCCCAGGGTGGGGCAGGTTCGCCCAGCAGCGAAAATTTTCTTTACCAGTTTACGGCCCGTTTTTGTCAAAAACTGTATGCGTGTCCTCGCCGAAAATAAGGTAATAGGTGGACATTACCTATAGACCTTTACACATCGTAAAGCACGACCTTCCTGCTAAAGAAATGACGATTCTAGAAAAGCGTGAAAAAATGGGGCCGACTCGCCCCGCTCTCCCCTATACCAAAGGGTATATTAGTAAAGGAACATTATAACGTTGCTCCCCCCAAAAAATGACGTCATTTAATTTCATGTGCAGGGGAGAGAAAAGAAAACTGGCACTTTCAGCAGTGATACCAGGGCCCCGTCATACAAAGAGTTGCGATTGATCCGATCAATCACAACTATGGACGGCCAACAATGTCAACATCCAAAATACAAATTTGTTCAAAATATTTTGTAGATAAGGATGTATACTCATATATTCATTCTTCTCTAGAAGATTCTGTGTGATCCTCTTTGTTTACAAAGAAGAGTGCAAATTTTCTGCAGAAAAAAAAATGATATGGATGGATTTCTATACAGTTGGAGATTGATTGGATCAATCGTAACTCTTTGTAAGACGGGATCCTGGGCTCCGCATTGTCATAGAAAACGAGTAACAACATTATTTTGCTACCTCAATAATGATAATAATAAAAGTCAGTTCTTGTATAGCGCATAGCACATCATGAATAACGTCTCTATGCGCTTCCAAAACATATGGTCATTGAGTCCCTGGTGAGTGGAGCCAACGGAGTTCAGCGGAACAACCAATAAAAGTCCGAAGCTTTTGGTCTAGTTCCAATCTTGTCATGCGTGATGTCATGAGTAGCTTTACGAACACCTTTGAGAAACATTCACCTGGTTATTTGCTCCGACAGCCATGCCATTACATTCTAAAATCTTCCGTCCTTATATAATCATTTATCATTTCTCGTGTTTTTCTTTTATCAGGGGAGATGGACCGGAAACTGGCAGCAAGCATCAATACCCATTTCAAGTCTGTCCGAAACGTAGTGGTGGAGCCCGCGAAAAGACAGCTTGAGATCTACCGCTCTGCCCTAGAGGAGACCAAGTCCGAATTCAGTGGCATCGATTTTGACATGCGTCAAATGGTCTTTGGCAAATATCGTGAACAAGAGGGCGATTGCCCGCCCAAATACCACTTCATCAGCGCGATCCAATCCATTTACTACATTGACGACATTAATGATACTCTGCGATATCTCTACGGCTGCTTGGAGGATGGTGGAATTATGCTGATAACCACTCTCTCTGGTGAGTACAAATGTATTATAGCGTCTTTGGTACAGACCCTATGCATATGACGTCATTATCTTAAAGCGCCCCCCTCAGAGGATATAGGAATACGCGTAAACGGAGTTGTCACAGATACGCCATCTGCAGATCGCCAATGCATGCAAGGCAATTGCTTCAGCATCTAAGATGGTGGCGTGATGACGTCAGTGGATAAGGTCTATTTAAAAAAATGTTCAACGACCGATAGAGGTTTTAAATAAAGATTTGGTTTTATCTTTAGCATCTATTTTATTATCTATATTGACTCCATTAAATTTCAATCGAATGAGAAAAAAAATCCCTAAACAAATGAAACCGTAGTTGGGTCTTGAATGGGACATCCTTCAGCCGTATAAAGAATCATGAAACTTGAGTTTCACGAAAATGAAATGAATACAACTCAAATGACATCAAATGTCCACGGTATGAATGGCATTGTGTCAGGTTACATAACGGGAACAAGGTTATATATGATATTACACGATATGATATGATATTACATTAAATTACGTGATATGAAACACTAAAATGCATTGAACCTGAATATTTTTACATATATCACGTTGCAGATATGGGAGGTTTCAGACAGGTATGGAGCAGCTTCCCCCAAATACAGGACGTCGTCGGACCCTATCCGGGCACCAACGATATCCGAAAACACCTCTCAGATCTCAACATCCCTTTCGAGGAAAATCTCCAGAAATCGCAAGCGGACATCACCAGCTGTTTCCAAGAGGGGTCAAAGGAAGGACAACTCATCATCGACTTTCTCAGTCATATCATTGATCTCCGTGGGACAGCGTCCTCTGCGCTCTATCGGGAGGTAGTTGAAAAGCTAGGTTCGGACCAGTGCTCCGAGAGAAAAGATGACGGGACGGTCCTTCTCAATAACGACTGGGACGCATTCGTGGTGTACAAGCAAGCCCATATTTAATCTCGATGATGAAATAAACGTAAATTGATTTTCACTCCTTGAAAATGAGGAAAGTGGAAATATTCTTTAGAGGGCAACTTTACCTTGCCATGCACCCAATTTATTTTGATACATACCGTGTTTACACGTGCATCGGCTCGCGGTGCAGACCCGATAGCCGGTGCAGACTCGCCTTTTTTATGCGTGTAAACGCGATTAAATTGCACCTGCTCGCGGTGCAGACACGGCAATTTTGCTCCGCCAAAAATAGTAGGATCAGAACCGCGAGCGGCAAATTTTCTCCGTGTAAACACAAAGCCGATTCTACACCGGCAATTAGCGCGCATTTCATGATGTAAATTTTATCCACTGATCTGTGTTTTTGTCCCGCGAGCCGATTCTGATTGGCGATCTGGGGCAGCGTAAAAAGCGCGACTCAGGATAACCCGCGAGCCGATGCAGCGTTTAAACACGGTATTAATCGGGAAATGAATGTATTCAGTTAAGTTCGACGTAAATCCATTAACGAGTAACACAGTTTCGAATTCTTGAGGGGGTGGTGTGGGTTTACGAAGCTAGATAGAACATCTGCCCTATATTGTATTCAACTTTCTAATTTCATTTCTTATTGTGTTTTTTAAATTTAAAACAAACGGCATCAGGAAGACAAAGATTTAGCGTTTGAATACACACTGACACCAATCATGCTAATAGTAATAATAATAATAATATTAACAACAACAGCAACAACAACAACAATAATAATAATAATAACAATAATAATGATAGCAACAAAGATAATAATAATGATAAATGACGATAATAATTATAATAACAATAATAAATAAATAATAAAAATAATAATAATAATGATAATAATATTAATTTATTTCCGTTCAAACAAAAGATATAATCCAAGTACAGTGTAAATACATGTTCAAAACAATACAGACGCAAAACAATACATACAGTTCTATAACATTTCATAACAAATATTGAAGATTAAATTATCTGAACGGAGGGACTTGCCAAGAAAAGCAGAGCTTGTAAAAAAGGCAAGTCCCTAAACATAGTTTCAATACTAATTAACATAACCTATATACAAGAGACGGGTGGAAAACGAAATTAAAATACATAATCTACAAAATACCAAAATAGAGCATATAAGCGACAACAAAAAGTGGAAAGTATTTGAATAATAGGAATGATAACGATAATAATGATAATTTTTTTTTACTATAAATTATAAGAGTGGAAAAGGGAGGCAAAGGAAAGAGAGAGGAGGAAAGGGTGGTGCAAATAAAACTGAAAATGAAAAGAGGAACATGACAGGTGCACAGGTCATAGAACACTGTAGTGACATTATTTAGAATATATAATATTAGACAATTTTTTTTATAATTAAATGCTAGTTGTATATACGTTTAGTTACAATTATATATTAGCTAGACTTGTTGGTGTGGAGTATTGACAAATTAACATCTTTTTAACTTTGCGCTTGAAAATATTGATGCTTGGTGATTCTTTAAAGTCATTGGGCAGTGAATTCCAATACACTGGTCCAAAAAAGACGAAAGAGTTTTTTGCTAAAAGAGTACGGGTTGGGGGTAGATGATAACAATTACGTTGTCTCGTTGGGTAATCATGTATGGAGGAGTTTTTACAAAACATATTTGAAAAAATTGTGGGGAGATCATTTTTACTTAGTTTATACATAAATTGGGCGAGTTGGAAAAGATATAAATCATTCACTTTAAGAATATTATTTTGGAAAAAAAGGACATCTGTGTGTGATCTGAAATGAGTTTGAAAAATTATTCTAAGGGCCTTCTTCTGCAACAACAGTATCATTTGTAATTGTGTTTGGATTGCACAACCCCATGCCAAAATGCCATAATTAATGTATGGTATATTAATGTATGATATAATGTAAGTAAAGTGTGAGATGGAAGAAAATATTTGAGTTTGTTAATAATTCCGATGTTTCTTGAAATTGTTTTGCATATAATATCAATGTGTGGTTTCCATGATAGCTTATTGTCAATAGTAACACCCAAGAATCTGGTTTGTGATACATTTTCAAGAACGGTGTTATCAAAAATGAGATTGTCAGGTAATGTATGTGTTTTACTAAAAAGCATATAATTCGTCTTTTGCATGTTAAGTGATAGTTTATTCGCCTTAATCTAGTCAGTTACATGTATGAGTTCAGAGTTTACAATTCTTACAAGTTGATTTGCGATATCATGAGAAAAGAAAATATTCGAGTCGCCTGCAAACAGTATGAATGTTAGTAAATTTGAACTTTTTTTAATGTCATTGATGTAAGTAATAAACAGAAGAGGGCCAAGTAAGCTACCCTGAGGTACTCCGCATGTGATAGGAAAAGTAGAAGAAGTAGCGTTGTTAACTGATACGAATTGAGACCTATCTGTTAGGTAACTCCTGGACCACTCCAATGCCTTCCCCCTAATACCATAGAAAGAAAGTTTATAAAGAAGTATTTGTGGTTAATGGTATCGAAGGCCTTGTCCAGGAAAATACCAACAGTATGAAAACCTTTATCTATGGAAGTAGTGATTTTATCAATAAAATACAGAATTGCATGTGAAGTGCTATGATTTTCGCGAAACCAAAATTGTGAGTTAGAAAAGATATTATGCTTATCAAAAAACGTACTTGTACGTGTATGTATAAGTTTTTCGAGAATTCTAGATAATGAGGTGAGTAATGAAATAGGGCGGTAGTTAGAAACAAGTTGATTGTTGCCTTTTTTGTAAAGAGGGATGACTTTGGCTATTTTCATGAGATTAGGTACTTTCCCTGTGTTCATAGAAATATTTAATATGTGCACCAAAGGATCGACGATAGTTAAAATAATTTTCTTGATTGGGAAGTTAGGAATGCTATGGGTTGTCAAGAAAACTGTTAAATGATTTATGTGTTAATGGGATTTTGCTTGCCAGATTGTTGCCAATATTGGGAAAATATGAATTAAACTCATTTGCTATTAAGTTGTTGTCATCGGTGATTGTATTGTGTGTTTTTATTTTTGATATAGTGGAACTTTTATTCTTTTTGTTTAACGCACCATTTATAATTTTCCAAGTATTTCTCATATCATTTTTGTGCAAATCAAGTTGGGAGGTATAATATTCTTTTTTGGCAATACGAAGTAAAGAAGTAAGTGTGTTTTTATATGATGTATATTTAGAACGGGATTTGTCGCTTGGTTTGGATATGTATTTATAGTATAATTTGTTCTTTCGGTTGATTGATCTCAAAAGTGATTTAGTAATCCAAGGGTACGGGAGTGGGACCTTTTTATAATTTGATTTTCTGTTGATAGTAAAAGGAACGTGAGTATCTAAAGAAGATGTTAACTTGGAAATGAAGAAGTTGTATGCGTCATCAACGTCTGTGGATTCAAAAACACTCGACCAGTCTGTTGTCTTTAAGTCGTTAATTAGATTGTTTATATTGTCATCAGTTATTTTTCTAAATGGAGTATTGAATGTTTCTTTCATCATATAGCTTTATTTGTAGATAACCTAGCAAAAATTGGAAAGTGATCAGTGATGTCACTAATGATAATGCCGGCTTTGGGGATTTGTTGAGTTATATTGCTAAAAATGTTGTCAATTAAAGTGGCCGAGTTATTTGTAACTCTTGTCGGTTTAGTGATAAGCGGTAAAAAAAAATAGGAAAGAAACATTTCAAGAAACTCCTGAGAGGTACTGTTAGAATTGCAATTTACTAAGTTGATATTGAAGTCACCCATGAAGAAACAATCTTTATTTTTCAAAACAGGATTTAATAAAATTTCATTGAGAGATTCTAAAAATGCGTTGGTATTTGATTGAGGAGGTCTATAAAATACACCCAGTATTAAGTTTTTGCCTTTGGGGTTTGTGACTTCAACAAACAGGGTTTCTAAAAAGTCGTTTGATATGGTTATATCAGCTATAGGAGTATAATCGTATTGTTGTGGCATGTAAAGAGCGACACCACCTCCAGGTCTTTGCGTTCTATTATTAACAATTAAATCAAAATCAGAGAGTGTGAAGAGGGAACATGGATTATCAGAGAACCATGTTTCAGTTAAACCAATAAATGAAGATTTCGGAAACCGGTTGTTATCTATGAATAATTTAAGTTTATCAAAATTTTTACTGGCACTTCGAATATTTAAATGGAGAAGATAAAAACTTTCGCTTGTGTTGTCTGATGTAATAGATGATTTGAAATGTTGTTCTGTGAAATAATGTGATGTAGAGAGCTGTCCAAATTGATCATTTGCATCAAAGTTGTAATTAAGATTGGTTGTATTATTGTCCATAAAATCTCGTATGTGTGTATCGTAATTGGAATTATGATTATCTAATGTGTGAGTAGCGCCATGTTGCGCCGAGAGAGACAACAAGTCGCCGTTGTTTAAAGAACTAAATGGAAACCTAGTAAAATCAATCATTAGCAGAGGAGAGAGGGTTTGTGGTAAACCTCGGTGAAACAATGCACTATGCTGTATACTTGTTCCTGAGTATGTGTGAAAAAAGAAAGATATAATAATAATAATTGGGATTTATCCAGTGTCATCTATCTATAAATGATTTGTTACGCGATTTGCGTCCTGGAGTCCAATAGTATACAATAGAAACATAATTGTTGGAAGTCAAGGATAGATCCCTGCGGGACTCCACAAACAAAACAGGAGAGAGTAGCGTTATGGGTATCGGTCATTTAAATAACTTTCAGACAAAAATAGATGACTACCACGTTCCCCGTAATAACATGAATAAGAAAAAGTAGGCCCTATTGAAAAATCGTCAATGGCAAATAATATTCCACTGGTTATTGAATATATCAGTTCAATATCAGTTGTATTTATTGCTAATCTTACGTCATCTCATAAATGGGTAGCGCTTTAATTTCTAAGGCATAGTAATTGCAATCAGAAAGTGTTTCTTTTTTCGAAGCTAACTATACAGAGGATTAACAATTTTCCTTCAAAAAGGTTCATATACAAGGTAACTCAGATAAAGGTATATAACTGTAAAAATTAATGGTACTCGTATCTTCTATGAACTTGATTTTATTAATAACTTCATTCACTTGATGTACATTATTTTGTTTTATGATATTTATACAATGATAACATGAAATAATTTTAACAGTTTATATACAGTACATACAACAGAAATGTATCCAATAATTTGTATCACATACAGTTTTCATAGATTTCTCACATATCGGTATAATTCTACCTATTTAAGGTACCGGATGATAATTATTCTTTGAAAATATACACAACTTTTTTCATAATGGCATGAATAATCCTATTAAATAGTTCAGGAAATATTGTCAAATTTACAATATAGTTAATTCCTAAGTAATTTACAGACTTTAATTGTGTACTTTCATTAAGCAATTTGGCAAAGTGCTAGAGCGCAATTAGGATTTTTTTCATTTCACTTCATTTATTGGTTTCTGCAACACTTTTCATAAACAAATTAACAAAGAAAATACAGTAATAATATACGTATAACTGACAAGCAAAACATTAAACAAATTTTATTCTATTAATACATATCGATTTTTAAAAGGTTACAGGGGTTGCCACTATAAGCTAAGCTTGACTGCGTGGCAACCCTAAATTTAGAATTTTGAATTTTGACATTGAAAAAATGAGGTTGTAAGGAAGATCTAACGACATTCCGTAGATTATAGATTATGTTTTACAGGCTCCTATAGTGTGGTTAATAACATTTTCTCCTAATTTCAAATTTAGATATTTTTTTTCTAGTTTCATTCTTCATTCCTATACTTTTAAAAATTTACTTTAGTTTGTAAGCGACCAATTTTGAATAAATAAATTATGTGTAATGTTTTTTTTTTTTTTTTTTTTTTTTTTTTTGGGGGGGGCTTATTGATACATCTAAACGCATTCGGGTGTCCAGGGTTTCTTTTATTTTAGCTTTCCTGACTGTTTTTTGGAACAGTGGTCAGCATTGAATTACAAGTTATATCAATAAATATAAGACAGTTATACTTTTGTTTGTGATTTTTTTTCAACTAAATGGTTAAACAATATATTTGCTCTCACAGTTATTATTTATCAATTTCTCAGTTTCAATTTCAAAAAAGGGAAAAGGCTGACAGGTGGTCTGTGACAACTTCACAGAATGTTCCATGCACACACTGCAAAAACTCCGGTGTTGATTTAACACCAGCCCGGAATCTATGTGTCTACACCAGAGAAGTATTGAAACAACACCAGTTTGGAATCAAACCGATGCTGTTTTGATACTAATTGGTGTTGTATAAACACCTATCTGGTGTTAGACCAAAACGAAACTGGTGTTGTTTAACACTTCTCTGGTGTGGACATATATAGATTCCGGGCTGGTGTTAAATTAACACCAGAGTTTTTGCAGTGCATATTTTGAATTATTAGAATTTATTAGAATATTATCAAGTAATGTAGCAGTAATAAATGTTATACGGATTCGAAATTCCATGCTCTTTTATTTATATTTCTGTGAAAATATTGGTAAATTTTACCTCAGGTCCCTTTTAAAAAAGAGTGGAACAATTTACCTATTGATATAAAAAATACTAAAATTCTTTCCATGTTCAAAAGATTATCCAAAACTTGCTTTCTTGACAAATGATGATTATTTTCCTTCAATATGTAATTTAAGTTGATGTATTTGCATATAAGTTGATGACCTTCTCAGAATTTATGTTTAGTATGTGCATATGTGGGTGGATGTGGTTGCGTGTGTGGGTGTGTGTATATATGTGTGTTTGTAATAGTTTTCCATTCTATTTCTAGCATCTTAACCTTATTATATATATTTTTTCTCTCCTCTTGTATCTTGTAGATTAGTATATCCTATGTTTTATGTTAATAATTATAAGTATTCCAGGGGCCTACTCACAAGCTTTGCTTTTAAATGGGTCCTGAAACCAATTTGTCTATGCTATAATCTAATGTTTATGTACTCATGTACGTTGTATGTATATCTATTTTGATTATGGTGTGATGTTTTTGGTTTTGAATAAACTTGAACTTGAAACAAAGATCAATTACATTAGTAAGAAAAAAAAACAATAGCTCGAGGGCCATTTTACCGTGACAAAATCAGTTAAAATCATCTTTAAATTGTAAAAAAAAAAAAAAAAGAGGAAATATAATTATGGTACGTTGATTATAAAGTGGTACCAAATAAAAACAGATGAGGAATACATGAATAAGCAGCGAAATTATTGGAATAAAACACACGCAGGACAATATCTACATTATATCACAAATTAAATAAGTACAGTTAATGATGTCAAAGCGGGATATATATGGAAGTTTGCACACATGCCACGACATTTGCTCCTGCGACAATTGCTCCCGGCTTAATTTCAACTAAGATGTATAGGGTGAGGGTTGCAATAGGGTTTTATGTTTGGCTTAGGGTAGGGTATAGTGCTAAATCCAGGGTTGAAGTTGGTCATTCGATTAGTGTGTGGAATTTACAGCGGAGCAATTGTCGCCGGAGCAAATATCATGTAACCCGTGTATACATGCATAGGAAAAACATGAAAATTCAAGACATCATATTCAAACGGATGTTATACGCTTGGCTGAAAATAATATCTTAATAAAGAAAAATTATATGGGAAAATGTTTTAAACAATCTCATTAAAAATTTTGATAAAAATAACAAGGTTATGACATTTCCAATGTTTGCATTAGTTCGATGAACTAGGCAATAGGTGGGCTGATGACGTCACGTCCTCGTTTTTCCTTTTTTTCTTATATTATTACATGAATCATAACTTTTTCATATTTTCACACTTGTTTGTAAAAGCTTGTTTCTGTTGTATCAATTCAAATTTTAGCAATGATTATCTTAAATCAGAACAGTTGATTTTACTGATACATTTTGGAGGACGAAATTCGGAATTAGTATAGGGGCAAAAGAGCTCCCTCATTGCATTATTCATGAGGACATGCATAGAATTGTTCCATGGAATCCTTTGAAATTTCATAACTTTGTTATTACTTGTCAAGTTGTGATGAAATTTTTCAGTTCTTGTTTGTCTGATTTTACTCTGTTCAAATCACATAATGTTCAGCCCGGAGTACCAGCTTAACTCTTCTTGTTGTACTATTCAGTCACTCTGCATATAGATTCTGTCCAATATAGCCAGCTCTTCCAAAAGATCCTTGCGCTCTTGCAGCTTCTAGAAAGAGAAAAGTTGAAGGAAAAAAAAATAGGATCAAAACGGACATTTAATCTTACGAAATATAAAACAGAATAATTGCCGGGAATAATTTAAAAAGTAGGCATACAGTACACAATACAAATATAACATAAACTACATAAATTTTGGTATAATCAGCATATCATTGAATACTTCTGTTAGTTTAATAATATTTTGCTGGAGTGCTTCCCGGGGAATGGATTAAGTGCATACATTGTATACTGGGAAAGCCTGAATCCGATGACCAGGCTAAAGGAAGTATCTCACTGAGCTTGCATTTAGTCCTGGATTACATGTAGTTTGTGACTTCAGATTTGACTAGTTGCAGAGACGTCTCCTTATAATCAGCCCGATGAATCCGAGGAAGAAAATCGAACGTGCTAAATTTTTCCAGTCTTCGAGATGTATCTGCGAAATTTCAGAGACATCTCCATCAGCAAAGACGTCGAGGGTACTATAATTACATCCCCAACTGCTGAGACGTGTTCGCGATGTCTCTACGAATTCTCAAAGTCATCTCCATCAATTGCAGAGATATCGAGGATACTATAATTACATCCCTAACTAGTGAGATATCTTGGCGATGTCTCTGCGAATTCTACAAGTCATCTCCATCAGTTGCAGAGACGTCGAGGATACTATAATTACATTCCTAACTGCTGAGGTGTCTTTGCGATGTCTCTGCAAAGTCTACAAGACACCTCCATCAGTTGTAGAGACGTCGACGATACTGTAAATACATCCTCAACTGCTGAGATGTCCTCGCGATGTCTACGAATTCTCCCAAGTCATCTCCATCAGTTGCAGAGACGTCGAGGATACTAAAATTCCATCCACAACTGGCGAGATGTCTTGGCGATGTCTCTGCGGAATGACAGAGACCTCTCAGAGAAGTCGCGTACTGCAGGAGACCAGGGGAGTGTTTCATCAACATTTTCATCCGACAAGTTGTCAGATCTGACATCTTTCTCTGATGTTGATTGGCTGAGAGGTACTGTTACTATGGTTAATGTCGGATAAAATGGGACTTGTCAGATAAAACGTCCGACAAGTCCTTTCATGAAACGCCCCCCTGAAAGACCGATGAAACGCAAGGGGCGTCTACTTGATGTTTGACCTACTTTCATGCCCATATCTTAACAAGGAGACGTCTCTGTTACGTCTCAGCTACGTCATCTCGTCGTGTCGGCGACGTCTCTGTCACATCTTAGAGCCGACGCCTCGGCGACGAATCCACTTGGACAGTTAAGGTAACAGACAATTTGCCCGACAATCGGGAGGATGTTGCTGCAAAATTTCTAAGTGATTGCTGCGACGATTCGGAAACATCTCCGCGATGTCGCTGCAACCATAATGATGCATTACAGACACATAAGCCATATTACCTGTTGCAGTGCTCGTTGCAGGCGCTGAAGGGTTGCGTCTTTGTCATCAAAGGTGGTGTCAGTAGAGGTAGCCATTGTGAGAGGGCGTCCTTTTGTATCTGATGCTGGATCATTAATTGCCATCAGCTACAGATAAAAAATAAAAGAAGGAAAAATTGTCCTTGAATTTGTTTAACGAATATATCTTCAGTTCAGAACAAAAAGCTTCTAATTTCCTGATTTCCGTCATTATTTTATTCCTAATTTTATTTAGTGAGTGTTTGACAATGTGTTAGTGTATTTAAAATATCCTTAAATATTCAGCAACAATTCAAGTTTATTTATCAAATACAAGGAAAGGTTGTACCAATCGTATCGAAGTAATGTAAAGGTCACATGACTGTAAAAATATGTCAAATTAACATGATCAAGAGGCAGCTCATCTTATTGCATTACCATTCCGCTAATACGCTATTACCATGATTACCCGCGCTATTATTTCTAGGTTTGCACGAGATTCCGGCCCTGCTAAATAAGCATGATAAGTTCCTTTTTCCTCTACTATAACATCATTTATGTGTGCCTATTTCTAATGGATAATGAATTTCCACATTTTAGATCAGGTTATCACCCCAAGATTAACGAACAAAAATGTGAATTCCAATTCTTACTTTCGGCACGAACACCAAACACAGCACAACGGTGGTTGCAAAGACTATGGCGCCCCCAACGAATGTAAATACATAGTTGATGTCTCCTCTGCTGTAGAAGATGTATGCAAATGGCACTGCGATGACGCAAGTCAGACAGACAGTGTAGACTGATAGGGCGATGTATTTACCTTGGAAGGGGGAGATGTATTACGCAGATGCGTAAAGTTAATGAATAAATATGAATAAATATATAGTGTCCCCTCTCTAAATCACTGAAAAGGTTCATCTGATTCGTGTGTAGACATGAGAAAACGTTCTTTAAAACGCAATCTTATTAAAGGTTTCAATGTCCCCTCCCACGTGATGTCTAAGTAAAATTGATATTAAATATCTCATTACGGTAACCAAGCCCTCGCACAATTAGTCATCGGCTCTTTGTCGCCATTTCTTAATTATTCTTACTTATCACTGTATGCTAAGGATTAATTTGTAGTTTGTAATGCCCTGTTCTTTATAATACAAGGACTCTCAGAAGAAAAAAACAGTATTTGGCCATTCAACCGTGACTAAGTGAAATAAATCAAATCAACCAATCTTCGTTAATTATATGTCTACTACTAAAACTGCCGATGCCTACATAGTGAAATTAATGCATTCGTAACACATTCTGAGATATTTTGGCAAACAAGTTTTTTTTAAGGTAGACTAGTCAATTATGTCCCTTTTTCAAAATGCAATTTCTCTGACACACTTTATGACGTATCCCTAAATGTAATTCAGTGGCGTAATTACACCCAAAAATACGAAAAGCTAATAATGTGCAGATTTCGATCTCGAGTTGCACTTGCAAATAATTTGACAATCGAATTTGATATAATATATTCATTTCTAACAGACATATAATGATATCAATATTGTAATATAGTTTACGATTGGTAGCATAACAAAGAAAGGAATACCCTATCACACTCATGGGTAACAAATTTGCCTAATTTAAGCAAAGAACCCAGACTCGGTTCTTCTGACTCACTGTCATTCAGCTCCATGATGCGGACTTTCCGGGTAGACCAGGCGAGGAAAACGCCAAATAAAAGCAACCCACCCTTGTAGACTCCGAGAGCTCCCATGAACGGAAGCATGGATGCTGATGTACAGATGTTTAGGGTTGGGACGAAAGAGATCTCTAGCTCAGGCGCCGTGTCATCCAGCTATCAAAAAAAAGGAAATATCGGTGGAATCAGACTTAGGTGGTTGCAAAGTGGTATAACTTAGGGTACTCCTATATGAATGATTATTTGTTTGAAATTCCCCCAAATAATGTGAATTTTCTCTGTGGAAAAAAATCCTCTTAATAATAATAATATAGGGTATTTATATTGCGCACATATCCACCTTGTTAGGTGCTCAAGGCACTCCTATATTACCCGGCTAATCTAGGCGTTCATAGCGCACACAGCTCCTTCTTACAGGCTCCTTCTTTCTTTCTTTCTCTCTTCTCTCTCTCTCTCTCACTTTATTACGTTACCTCGCTCATTGTTGTGCTATATTATTTTACTTCACTCTGTTTCCCATTAATGAACGAAAATATACATTCTAATGTTCATTTCAGCACTGCTCGTCTTCACAATTTGATTAATACTGAAAATAGGCAATGTTTTTCGTCTCTCTTGGTCACTTTGGTGACTATGGGCGTCAGCACAGATGACTGTCTTTTTTGGGGGGGAGAACGTAATAATAGATGTCCCCTCCCCCCCCCCCAAAAAAAAAAAGACGCCCATGATGGCGACTATATTTCACAATGACGATCAACTTGTGGTAACGCCGCATTTCAATATTGGTTCATTATTTTGAAGATATTATTTTTAAGAATTCTTACGATTGGTTTGAAGGTTCTATTCTCCGTTGTCATTGGATCGTAGCTCATCCAAAAAGCAAAGAAAGCGAGATCGATGATAATAAACCAAGAGATCGCAAAGAGAAGACGGGAATCGGTCAATCCTTTCTACAAAATTGGAAGATTAAAAAAAAACTTCACGCACCAAAACGGTGACACGACATTTGCTCATGCGACAATTTATCCGGGCTTAATTTCGTTGGGTTAGGGTTGCAATAGGGTTTATGTTGGGTTTAAGGTAGGGCTTAGTGTTTAGTGTTAAACCCAGGGTTGAAGTTGGTCATTCGATTGATGTGTGGAACTTTATAGGGCAAATGTCTTGAAATCAATACACGAACGCAACAATTATTGCTGATGTTATTTTTTTTAGCAGATCGTGACAACAAATTGGAATCACAATATGAATTATTACCTCTTTAGTTCTATATTCCGTCTATGTTTTTGTTGATTAAATGAATAATATCCAAGTCCTTTGGAAGCGCATAGAGACGTTATTTATAATGTGTTATGCGCTATACAAGAACTGACTATTATTATTATTAATGAATGGAGGGTGTGTGTATTATTATGCGCTATTGAATCTTATTTAAGTTTGAGTTTGATTAGATCCTGAGTTCGATATCCATCATACATTGATTTTAATGTGAGTGTAGCAAAATATTTGAGTTTGATATTTTTGTTCGAGTACTCTGTTTTAGGTTCTGGATTTGGTTTGAGTTTGAAATTGATTTGACTCTTGTGTTCGATTTAAGCCTGAATTCGATTTTAGTCTGATTTCAATCTTAAAAGAAGCGTCCATGATCGGATGGATAAAGTTTTGTCTGTCGTTGAACACTTATTCTACACAGTAAAGTGATCACATATAAGAAAAATACACAAAAATTCTCACTTTAAATAAAAAAATTCATATCCCATGTATCCATCAAAATGGTTTTGTTTTTTATATCATCATCCACAGTAGGTTTAAGACAGACGCATTCATGGAAGTTTTTCGGAAATTACCCAAACTTAAGACAGACCTTAACTTTACAGCGACCGGGCGGGAGGCGATGAATCTATCCTCACCCCCCCCCCCACCGACATTTTACTTTGAAGTCTCCTCCAACATTTGAGACCAAATTTTCGATGCCCAGCTATACGCGGTTCCAAAATTACGCATCAGTTACATGTCAGACAGTGTTTATACACTTTGATAATCTGTAAAAAAAAACTTTCTTTCACAATAAAACGCTATAACTTTGTTGCTTTGAACATGATGAGAGCGAAAGTAAAATTCAAACCTTGAACATAAAATCATTACCTACTCACCAGAACTTTTCTGACTTTCATAGCGCTTGTATAGATTTGATGAATGCGATATGTTTTCATAAAGAGAGCGCCAAAAGACATAGAAAGACCAACCGAAGCAACCAGCAGAGCAGACTATAAATGAACAAAGAGGTAAAAACAGAAATAATTATAAATAGAATATGATTTGTCTCAAAATCTCTTTAGTATGTAAGCAGTATGATAAGAATAATAAGGATAATAATAATACTATGCAACCTTCCAAGCGCTGCATACTATTTCACCGGTTAACACGGCTACCCTGATCGGGCGCATCGAGCTTTCAATGAAGTCCTTCCTACTGGGTACCCATTTACTACACCTGGGTAGAGAGTGGCAGATGTAGATAAATGCCTTGCCAAAGAACGCGAGTGTCGCGGTGAGATTTGAACCCTGACCTTGTGGTTCAAAGTCAGAAGACTTATCCACTAAGCCACAACATCTCTACTCTACAGTATGTGAAATGGCATTTAGCTTTCGTAAACCCTTTATATAATGATTAGTGTTTTTATGATTAAATGTACTCACCTGACACTCAATATTAGTGAGAACAGAATTTTCTTGTGGCTGCACTTCCAATGATTCACTCAAGAGATAAGTCGAACAGTAGAGGAAGATGCCCCCAATCGCAATCACATTATTTAACATTGGACTGGAGATCTTTAAAGCTCTACATGGCGGAAAAGAAAGAAAGTAAAATGAGTGATAACTCGATATTCACGAGATAACAGTGCTATTTCAAGTATGAATGTTTTTACCCACAGTTTACCCCCCCCCCCCGAATAAGTACAACTTAAAACGTAATTTTTATTTTCATTTTTGTAGAGAAAACTATTATTATTTCAAGCCATTAATAAACCGCATTAATTCCTGATGTCCAAACCAATCAATACTGACCTATAAGAATAGAAACAAATGAAGCGGCTGATTAATTTACCGTTTTTTGCGGTGCACAATGTTGACCAAGAGGAATATAATTGCCAGTATTATCCCTAGACCCGCCAGAGCGCTGATCACGATACGATTTGCATTGTTGATGTGGACGTCCAATAACTGTTCAGTGGGACCGTCGACCGGTATGAAAGAACCTGAATGACAAGATCAAGAACCTTTTTTATCCATTAGGGTGACAAGACATTTGGTCCGGCGACAATTGCTCAGGGTTTTAATTAGTCTGAGATATAGGGTTAGGGTTGCAATAGGGTTTTATGTTAGGTTTAGGGTAGGGTTTTGTGTTAAACGCAGGTTTCAAGTTGGTCATTCGATTAATGTGTGGATTTAACTGCGGAGCAATCGTCATGGAATCTCCATAAGACCTTATGCATTTGCGTCATAACACCCTTGGCCATGTTTGTCTTGTTTTAATTGCTGTTTTTTTTTTATCTGAAAAGTTTTCATGCCTTCCAACTCTCATGACTTTCCTTATTTTTTGCTTTGCCGATGACCACAATATTATTGTGTGACCGTTTCGATATCGGATGAAGCAGACTTTGCCGGCTAAAACATCCAACAAGTGTTTTCTTAAAACATTGGTTTTTTGTCTGAATGTATATAAATGCGATCTGAAATAGTTGGAAATTAAGAACATAGAAACCTAGACCTTAAAAGATAAGTCCACCCCATCAAAAAGTTGATTTGAATAAAAAAGAAAAAACCCAACAAGCATTACACTGAAATTTTCATCAAAATCGGATGTAAAATAAGAAAGTTATGACATTTTAAGTTTTCGCTTAATTTCACAAAACAGTTCTATGTACATCCTGACCGGTATGCAAATGAGGTAGCTAATGAAATCCCTCACTATTTCTATCGTATTTTATTATATGAAATATTCTAGTTTCTCCTCATTGTCCTGTGAAACAAAGTTTTATTTCTTCCTAAAGATGTAAAAATTGCCATTATTTTGAACAAGTGCACACCAAGTTACCAATAATGCACATTTGAAAGCAGGATAAAAGAGCATTGTACATTTAATGCCTTGCTCACGGGCATAGGTGCCGCGCCGGGGACCGAACCCCGGACTTTCTATGTATAGCCAGGCGCCTTAGACCACTCGGCCAAGGACATCTCCACACTGAGTGAGGGACATCATCGATTCTCTCATGCATGTGACTTAATTGTGCATTTAACTACTTTGTGAAAAATAAGCGAAACTTTAAAATGTCATAACTTTCTTGTTTTATATCCGATTTAGAGTAAATTTTCAGCATTACACTTGTCTGACTATTGGTTTAATTAAAAATTTTTTCTGAGGTGGACTTGAACTTTAATGCCAATTGAGAAACTTACCTCCCCACTGGAAATCCCGTTTGAGACGAATGGTATCCGTCTCTCGATCAAACACGAATATTTGCTCCACTTGCTGGTCTGAAAGAGATTTATAAAGCATAAGAAGTTACAGATCAGTGGCGGACCCCCCCCCCCCTTGAGAGCCATAATAAAAATATTAATGCAAATATGCCGTTTTACCCAAGTGTGCCCCCCCCCCCTTGAAAGTGAGGACCCAATCGTCAAAAACACTGCCATACGAATGGGGGCTTGGGTGCCACCCCCCCCCCCCCCTCAAGAAAAAAATCGCAACTAAGAAAAGGAAAGAAAGAGAGGGAAAGGAAAAAGTGTACATGTATATTTACATAATAATTTTCTGAATTCAATCACAAAATTTGGTTTTGTACTAAAGCGTCACAATTTTTAGTTTGCTGGCTCACAACTTTATAGTATTCTATTCTATTAATTAAATTAATTTTGTTCCACATCTATATACTTATATATTCAAACAAAATTATTCACAACCAAACTTGTAACTCACTTTGTAACTGTTGAATCACAGCGTTGCTCTCTCTACTTCCAACTGAATCAAAAGCCACTGGACCCTTGTGGAAAAAGGGAAGTTTATTTCGAAAAAAATATACATTATTTCGGACTCCTCTTCTTGAATCACAAACTGTTCATCACTAAGATTATTTGTTCAATTGACGACAAAAATATTGTTCCTTTACGAGCAGAGCTTCACAATGGACCTCTCCATTTTCCAACATGTTATTTTAAGCTACAAATATTTCATGATCCATCCAAGTTTCAAATGTATAATTAAGATATATGTATATATCGTGTTACACGTTTGTTATTATTCTTCAATTGTTTATTATAATGGTATTTTATGGATTTCTTATACTGATCTGTTGGAAATGAAGAAAAAAACAGACTGAAAAAATGAATAAAACTGATGAAAGTTTAGATTCAGAGAAAGGAAAGATAAAACTACATAATTCCTCACAAACGAATATTGGCTAGACAGTAAATGCAAAACATTACTGTCGAGAAAGTAATGGGTTTTTTAAAATCTATTTTTGGACGAATTACCTTAGTACGGGTCACGTTGTTTCTTTGTGTGGGGGGGGGGGGGATGAGACACTGATCTCTCCCTTATTGGAGAGATCAGTGGGATGAGAGGGTTTTGGTGGGTACGTGTTTCGGCGTGTGTATTCTTTAACTTTCTTTATCAGCTTCTATTTTATAGTACTGTCCATATTGCTATATTCAGGGACGGGCTTGAGTATAATTTTGAAGCTACAGTAGACGTTTACGAAGATTTTTATAAAGGAAAGAAAGATAGATAGATAACAATATAGATGCTGACAGAAACAAGATGACTTACTGTGAGGCCGACAAACTTGACATTCTTTGCCTCACGAAGAAAGATATCAGCCATTTCAGTGTTGGTGTAAGTAAAGTCCGCCAGGGTGCTGCCCGGGGAACGGGAAGCAATCACTTCAGTGGAAGAATTCAGAGCTAAAGCTATCGTCATTATCTATTTTTGAGAAGAAGATGACAATTATTATATTCAACAAAAGCTACGCAACTAATTAATAGTAAATTTGATTTGATTTATTGTTCTGCATTCATATCATTCGTATATTACATTTTCATGACATAACAAACATAATATTTTAATTACTGTTTAGGCCATGAATCATAAAGAAAAATGGACAAAAAATATAATTCTAAACAAATATGATCTACCAAATAATTACAACGTTCAAATTTCCAGGAGGACTGTCATGATAAACAGATTGCTTGAAAATATTACAAAAATGATAACGGTTCGTCTCTTCAAGAGAAATAGGTCACAATTGGCTATCCATATAGTTAAACCACAACATTAGACCAGAGCTTGAATTAAACCCGAGTTCAGAAAACGGGCCATTATGTTTGTTAATACGGGATTTAAATACCCTTGCAATTTTTTTAAAATCATACCCATGAAAAAGAAAAACTCTTGGAAACTCAAGGAAAACAGAAAAGGTGGGGCACTGAAAATGTCTGGGATTTGTGTGAGTGTATGTGTGTGGCTTAGGCATTTTTTTTTCATTTTTCTCCGACCCGTCGCCAGTAAAGTCCCCGTTCTGAATCGTTAATTCCCGGCCTATTTACCTGGTCATAACCATAGGAGTCACAGGCTCCAGAGAATAGAAGCTCACCCTGGAGATGATGAAAGAACTCCAGACGATCTTCATCAGGGTACTGGAAATAACACAGAAAAGATAGAAGGAAATCGTAATAGTAATGAAAAATAACGTATGTCGCGTTATGTAACCACGTGATCTGGGGTGTTTGACAAAGAGTCCAGTTCATTTGACACTGGTTATTCGGATGAATAAACCAGAGTAGAGCCAAAGTTTTGAGTAGCAGACGTTAAGAAATGCCCCTGTTTTCCCTAGCCAGAAAATCATTCTAGGCTAAACAGGCTAAGTCGAAGAATTTCTAGATGGTACACCAAGTTTGCTTTTCCCAAAAATTCTCTGTTAAGCCCAGTGGCGTACCTAGGATTTTCCACAGGGGGGGGCAAAACCGTCCGCCAAAAAATTTGACAAGCAAAAAAAAAAAAAAAAAAAAAAAAAAAAAAAAAAAAAAGGTCTTCGATCACAAATAAAGGATTTCGTACCAGAAAAAATTTGACAAGCAAAAAAAAAAAAAAAAAAAAAAAAAAGTCTTCGATCACAAATAAAGGATTTCGTACCAGAAAAAATTTGACAAGCAAAAAAAAAAAAAAAAAAAGGTCTTCGATCACAAATAAAGGATTTCGTACCAGAAAAAATTTGACAAGCAAAAAAAAAAAAAAAAAAAAAAAAAAAGGTCTTCGATCACAAATAAAGGATTTCGTACCAGAAAAAATTTGACAAGCAAAAAAAAAAAAAAAAAAAAGGTCTTCGATCGCAAATAAAGGATTTCGTACCAGAAAAAATTTGACAAGCAAAAAAAAAAAAAAAAAAAAAAAAAAAAAGGTCTTCAAGCTCGTCAGGGGACCATTGAAGGTCTTAAAGCTCGTCAGGGGGGGCAAAAAAGGTTTTTCAAGCCCGTCAGGGGGGGCCAAAGATACGTTTTTGCATGGGTTGTGACTCGTCAGGGGGGGCAGAGTGCCCCCCCTGCCCCCCCCCCCCCCCGTAGGTACGCTAGTGGTTAAGCCTGTTCGGACCGATTCTAACCGAAATTGGTCTAATTCGCTGGATTCAAATGTTCCCGAATCCTTCCTGAATTTTCTCGCATTCGCGGAGGGAGAACAAATATACTCTCGAAACCACCTGAAAACGTGCATTCGGATGGATTCGCAGCTGATTCGGTTCCGGTGTTACCCGGCCTTTACAGGCATTTTAATGCATTTCACGAAATCTGGAGTCGGCAAATAATAATAATCATGAAAGCAGAATTTAAGGTAAAATCACTAAAACGATAACTCACGATTCCATTAAAGTTGATCTTGGACAGATCCTCTTGTATCTCGAACCCTCTCATGCTGAGATACCCCTCTACCGCTTCATCCATCTGATCAAAGGTGCAGAACTCTTCGCCTCTGTCCCGGAAGTTGGTTGTTTCGATCCTCCACCAGCCAGCGTGATACCAGCCGATGAGGATCCAGACATACCTGGGTCCATAAAGCCCCTGCCGGTAGGCCTGTATGGATAACGAAAGGGGGGGGGGGGGCGGGGTAGGTGAGAAGGTTTTATTTTTCAACTGGTCTAATGCCAATTCGTACAATTACCAATTCGTCTACTATCATTTGGTCTACCATCAGTTAGTCCATTATCCACATGGTCTAATTGCCATTTCGTCAATTTCTGAAACTTAAAAAAACAAACTATAAACATATCTGTTCGATTCTTAATTTCCTTAAGAATTTCTTGGAAGCGCCATGAGCACTCTACGGAGCAGATTTGGCGTGATACAAGTCCGATTTAATGTTATTATTATTATTATAGACTTTGTCGAGAATGATATTTTTGTCTTACCTCACAAAAGACCTTGGTCGCCATATCTTGGTAGACACTGAGAAAGATTATTCTGGCATCATGCCTCTGTAAAAAAAAGTAAATATGAATAATTTCTGTGAACTGAAGGAGTAAACTGACAAGCAATAAGTGTTGTCTCTCATTGACTGTGTGTTTTAAATGGCTAGTCTCAAAACATAGCTTTTGAAATTATGGCCGTACGCAGATATTTTTCGACGGGGGGCAGCACGCGTAAACTGTTTTGAAAAAAAAAATCGAAAGTGAGGAAGCATAGCGACAGAGCTTATTATTGAGGCGCTTTTGCATTTTGTAGAGTGAAATTGATGGATATTGTGCATCCTCTTGGTGAATTTTGTGAAAATCTTCAATAAAAAAGATAAGTTTTCAAAATTTATGGGGGGGGGGGTGGGCAACTGCCCCCTGCATCGGCCGCGCTGCGTACGACCATGTTTAATAATAATAATAGGCATTTATATAGCGCCATCTATCTAGAAATATTCTATTCCGAGGCGCGATGTTATCATTATTATTACCCCGGCTTTAGCTAGAGCTGCCTTTCAGCGCTCATGCATTTTTGATATCATGCATGTTTGATATATTACAGATGACAAGTTAGCCTATTATTACATCAGTGTAGAGAAACTAAAGTGTTTTTGAGAGGAAGGTAGGCCTACCCTGTTTTGACATTTGGTAACGTAATTACTGCAGTAAGAATGTTATGAGACGTGAAGTAGGGTGTTTCAATTTAAGTGGGTCTATAATTGCAAGACTACAGTGCTCAGAATGTTGCACTGTGGGTCGAGAACCTGACCAGATATGAGTAGTTGAGGTGCAGGGGCTGAAGGCAGCTGGTTCGTACGTCCTTTAAAAAAAGTCGTAGCGGTGTTTGTCTTTTGTAGCAGTGAGCATAGTGGTAGTGGTGGCGGTGGTGATAGTGATGATAGTGGTATGACTGATAGTGTTGATGGTGGTGGAGGTGGTGGTAGTGGTGCAAGTGGTGATAGTGATAATAGTGATAATAGTGATTTGATTGATGGTGATGCACGTGGTGGTGGTGATGGTGATAGTGATGATAGTGGTATGAGTGATGGTGGAGGTAGGTGGAGATGGAGGTTATGGTTGATATGGTGGTGGAAGTGGTAATGGTAGTGGTGTTAGCGGAGATGGTGGTGATGGAGGTGGTGGTGGTGATGGTGCTAGTGGTGATAGTGATGATAGTGGTATGAGTGATGGTGGTGATGGTGGTGGTGCTGGTGGTGATAATGATGAACGTAGTATGAGTGATGGTGGTGATGGTGGTGACATGTGCATGAGATGGAGGTTATGGTTGAAATGGTGGTGGAAGTGGTAATGGTAGTGATGTTGGTGTTGGAGGAGATGGTGATGGTGGTGGTGTAGGTGGTGATGATGATGGTGGTGATAGTAATGGTAGTGGTATGAGTGATGGTGGTGATGATAGTGGCAGGTGGAGATGGAGGTCATGGTTGAAATGGTGGTGGAAAGTGGTGATGGTAGTGGGTGTTGCCGGAAATGGTGATGGTGGTGTTGGAGGTGGTAATAGTGGTGGTGGTAGTGAAAGTGATTATATTGGTATGATTGAGATGGAGGTGATGGTTAAAACGGTGGTGGAATTGGTGATGGTAGTGGTATTGGCAGAGATGGTGATGATGGTGACGGTGGAGGTGGTGGTGATGGTGGTGGTGATGAAAGTGATGATAGTGGTATGATTGAGATGGCGGTTATGGTTGAAATTGTGGTGGAATTGGTAATGGTAGTTGGTGTTGCCGGAGATGGTGGTGGTGCATGGAGGTGTAATGGTGATGATAGTAGTGGTAGTGGTGGTACATAGTAAGGTTGTGAAGGTGGCAACGGTACTTTGGGTGGTGATGAAGGTGGTGTTAAAAAACATTTTAAAAATATCCTGAAAGTATTTGATTTTCCTTTCGTGAAACCATTTAGTTTCTGTTTATTTCTTTAATATCTGGATTTTTTTTCATTTTCGCAAGTGGTATTTATCAATATTTTTTTTTTTAACTACTGTATAGACCGGACTTTGAATTAAACCCAACTGCAGAATACGAGCTCATATTTCCACTTTGGTATACAATTAAGAGAAGTGTATTCGACTAGATACCTTTTTACCGAAGAACCCAAGGCAATGTAAGACTTGCGCACACTAATCTATTGTTGAAACACTTTTATTGCAAGCTCATCTTATACAGCTTGGCCGCGTGGTATCATACAACGGATTATATAAATTGCCTAGCGAGGAAGCCTGATTAAGATGGATGAATGCAAAATTAGATCACGGAAAATAATGGCGGAGGCTCTCAAATAAACATTCATGATAACGTCTGCATTCGTACATCTGGGTTAATTTCACATTAAACAACTCTTGATATGTATACATAAGAAATACCCTGTCATTCCACTTATTAGCGAAGGTATAAACGGGCTATATATACACTTGGCATGTCGAGGAAAGGTGGATGTCGTTTTAATCAAGAGGATTGGTACATTATGATGAAAATAGTAGATAATTGCATTGAAAGATCTCAGGAAAAAAATGAAGACCCTCCCCGTCTCCATATACCATGTATGCATAATCATTTTTTCACCACTCGCTCTCTTGATGCTTTCCCGTTTCCAATTTCTTAACCTCTCCATTTCTTATCCCAAAGAACATGACAAAAATGGGCTCTTTTACAAATTATCACAATTTCAATTAAGCATTTCCCCCTTCCCGGATACCATCTCGCTAAATCAGGAGCAGCGCCCCAGTATCTAGATCAAAGCGAGAAGTAAAATGACCTTCGATTTTCCTTTTTTATTTCTAATCAAGAATTACAGGGTTAATAGAGTTACACAACCTGTAGCTATTTTTTTAAAACTCTTCTTTCTTCTTATTTTCCCTTTCTCCCATATTTTCGGGGGTGTCTCTTTTGCCCCCCCCCCCCCTCCTATATGGCGCCGCCTCCGCGCCAAAGACAATCCGAATCCAAGATTCCGAATGCTACCTTTGCCTGTGGTAACGTCCATCTGGGGTCCGTTTCATAAAACTTGTTATAATAACAAATTTCCAATAACAGTTAAAAGCTACCGAAATCCTTCAATCTGATTGGCTGATTTGTTATAGCATCTGTTCATTTTCTTATTACAAGTCGTTATGAAACGAGACCTTGGTTACATACAACACTGATCGGTTACAAAATCAACGCATGACCACTCGGGTTATGTGATAATTCTATCAGTGAGGCGAATAATCTAATAACGACGCCCCCGTCTTATATAGATAAGATTAACTGCAGTCGATACGTTGGACGAGTAAAGGTAATATTGATTCAACCTGGCGTGGATGTCTCTTTTTATCATGCATTGGCTATTGTAAGAGATATGAATAGGACAAAAGAGAAATCAAAGATAAATGGATTAGCCGATGAGACCGGATGGGCAGCTTCGATATAAGATCGAGAGGCCGACTTTTTAATCATCTAAATTGACCGCCTCATTCGCCCGAAAAAATAACCACTATAAAGGACGTACGAGTTTATTATTACATGGGCAGAATTTCAATCTACGTTGATAAATCGAACATGTCACGAAGCTTTTCGACACGTCCGAGCATGTCGGAAATCGAACGGGATTGGAAAATAGAATAATGGGCGTCGCTATACAGGGCAGGGGCGCTTTCCCCGCCGGTTTTCAAGTGATGAACGAGAAGTGAAGAAGAAAAAAAAAAGACAATGGAAGTATATAGAAGAAAGAAAATGTAAAGACAAGAAGCAGAGAAAAGAGAAGACATGATCATGAAAGTATACATGTACACTGCACAATGGTATGTTTTGTTAAAAACAACGGGCCCTTAGATCAAACTTACTTTCGAAGTATCCATCACCATAACAAAATACCCTTGTTCCACTTCCGCTAACATTGGTATTAATTCTTTCCAACGTATTCACCGTCCATGAACATGACACGGATAAGTTTACTATACATTAGTACAAATTATGAGCCAACTGACGGCATAACTTCATGAAGCCATAGAGAATGTTCACTACTTTATATCAAGGCACGTATTTTGGATTAATGTATTTCGAATTACGCTTTTAAAACCTCCTACCAGTTACTAAGAGTACAAGAAAGCTGTCATCCGAGTAGAAGTCGTATTGATTTTGGCATTACATCCCGATTTATTAAAATAAGACACATATCAATCACATTTCAAGTAGCTGGCCACAGTCAAGACAGTATGTTCATATCAAAATTAGATTCGACAAACTCCAGTAATAGCTTAGGACATTCTCATGCGCATACGGAGGGAAAGAAGTTGGATATGCAGAAGTTGGTCATTTGAGAATTTAACAACAAAAGTCCAAGATTTAGGTTATACTGATAGCCACTAGAAGTTGAGTAAGAGATTGTAAAACTTTCAATAGAAAGGCTTTCCATAAGCATGCCACCCAACGTATTTAAGAGTTGACTTAAAAAATAATTTAAATTTGAAGAGTATACGAGAACAACAGGAACTATAGTATTGTCTTCATAAATACGTTGCAACAGTACCCTTTCGACACTGATATATAGAGGAGGATACCCTGATGTTCTGTATGTAAGTTTTTCGAAGTTTACATATCTAATAATAGTAATAATAATAATAGCAATAATAATAATAGTAATAATAATAATAAAAGTGATGTCTTATTGAGCGCACACACCGTCCATAGACGCTCATGGCGCTAGCGCAGCAACAGTTCCTTTGGATATAAATATTTCATACATTTTATACAAATATAAACAACTGCAAAATATAGACTGGATGTAAAGTCGACAAAGATATATTAAATCACTACAAGTACAGTATTGTATTATCACCCACTGGAATTTGTATGATTACAAATTAAACATGTTAAAATACATATACTTTGTACCTTCTGGCTGAGAGTTTAAAGGTAATAGATAGTTCTGCATGATGGCCTGAAAGTCAGTATAACAACGTGTGATAAAGAAGTTACCATGGTTACTGTTTATGTGTCTAAACTCCGTATGGTTCTCGTTTAATATCCCGTGTTTCCTTGGACATGTTGCATTATTATGAGCTTACACATGCATTGATCAATATTCATCGAATGCATGATAAAAGAGCAATTCAGATAAAGCATCCAATGAGGACATAAATGATGATAATGACATCAATTGCGTTTTTTCATCGTTCTTCAATTCAATTCAATTCAAATTTATTTATTTCACTTCCATCAAACAAAAACAAATTGTATACCATATATAAATATAAATATTTGTATCCGTTGCAAAAAAAAATTAATGATACATATGTTGTGAAAAAACACTTAGACAATTTGGGCAACACATTGTAGGTTTTAAATATGTATACTATTTTTCAATAGAAATTAAATTAAGATGGAAATGGAGGGACCCACTAAAAAGCAATGCTTGTACAATGTGGGCCCCTATAGATAACACAACAAATAACAAAGTATAAATACAGACAATCAAATGAGAAAAAAATTAAATACATGAAAAGGGAAATACTCACAAAATAAATACAAAGTTATCAAAAATATATAGTTTGATAAAGCACAAAACAACCCGTTCTTTCAAAAGCTATCAGCTTTTTGAAGGCTTTTTAATCCCTAAAATGGATTAGGTCTACGCACAAATAGACAAAAATACGAATATAAATCTTTATCCTCACACGTGCAGAAAATTTCCTGAATCCATTGATAACATTAGTTTCTTTGGACTAAGAATGAGTTTACGGAAATGAGTTTGTTACTGTGTTGAATGTAAATAAAAGAAGAAGTCACGAGTAGTATAGTGTCAATCATGATAACATTTACGAGGTAAGATATAATGCATATTATTAGATGTATATAAAAAAATCGATAAAACTATTCAATAAAGAATTTTGAGAATAAGATACATTGCCTACCTTTAAGCTTTGAATATTCGTCCTTGGATCCTCGTTGACAGTTTCAATAGAAATTGTATTCAGTCCTTCCCCTTGCATCATTGTTGCTAACTCAACCATCTCCTACACGTGAAAAATATAACAAAATTCCTTTACTATTGATTTTAAGATATGACTTTTCTTCTGGTATTTTCATACCCAACAAATCAAGTGTCTAGAATGGTATTGACCATCATACATGGGGATACTTATGTAAGAAAAGGAGGAAGCGGTCATGAACTTGAAGTTGTATAATGCAAATTTCTTGTTTTTTATGATGAGAAACATGAAAACTAAAATATTACAGGCTCAAACTGGAGTACATCGTATTATGGAAAAGACAAAGAGAGAGAGAGACGGAGAGTGAGAAAAGAAAAGATCGCATCACAACGTGAAATATTATCATCACCACTGTCATAATGGACAAGTTTTGTGCGAAATTACATTTCTTTTTCTACTGTGATAATTCCTTTAAAAAACCGATTGAATATGTTAAGAAAAAGAACACATCAGAAATACAAGTTTCCTTCTGGTGTACGAGTCGTATTCTGAATAATGGGAAATACAGTACAATAGACAACACGCAAGGGACATGGTATCAATTCTTTAACTAATTGAATAGAACTAATAACACATGTGCACATAAAGTGTGCTATGCAACTACAAGATTATATGCTATGCAACTACAAGAATATTTATTAGGAGGCTGCACTCTACAAGCTCCGCTTTTTAGCAGCCTCCTCCATTTCCAACCTGATATGTAATAATCTTGAATATGATTTTTGTACAGGAATACTTGAAATATGTTTTGTTATTTATATGTTAAAATGTACAAAATAAACTGTAATTGTTGAAAATGGAAATAAACGAAATGAAAAAGTAACATGACATTTTGAAGGATGTATAAAATTTGAAACGATGATTAATATACGTTCATGTCAACACAGTATTTATATCCACGGTGGCTTTCATTTCGCTATAAATCAACAGAGGAATAAGTATACATGACTAGTTCCACTTGTACGAACCAAATGGTTTTTTTTCTTTCCTTCCTCATTCCCCTTTTTCTTATCTTTTTATTTGTCTTTACTTGAAAATCAAAATGGGGTGGTCGCCACCCCATCCCCGCCCCATGACACTGCTCCTATATATCAAGCAAACGTTTTGGCTGCTATTACACAAGCATTTATTTTGCTTATATAGTTTGCAACTGCATTTGTTTTTCACTACTTTGTCTTATCCTTAAATTGTATTCATGTCTAAATTTAGTTATGACACTGTTATAAATTTGTCACGTTGCAATGTACTCTAATGTCATACTACGATTATGTTTATGTATTGTAAATTTATTTTGACTTTACAATAAATGCAGAAACTCCTGCAAAAAAACTTACATCCCTAAAGAGATTGACGTTTTGGTACATGATGGCCGCTCTTGTCCATTTCATTTCTCTCATCAGGGCGATCCTTGCCGGGTTGAACACCGAGTTGGCAGGGTAGATCTGAACGGTGTAGGGGTAAGTTTCGACCAGTTGCTCATTCGCCTGGAACTGGGCGATCCCAACCTAGAAGAAGAAGAAGAAGTCAACACCACAGTCACACCTACGATACCGACTCCAGGGCCCGTCTTATACACAGTAAAAACGCTGTTTAAAATTTTCATACAACGCTGTTTACTATATGAACCTTACAGTAATTGTTTAAACAGTTTAAACAAGTGTTCAAAATCTAAACAACAAAGTTTAATTTTCAATATATAATCTTCAATAAATTAAACACGATTGTTTAAACTGTTAAACAACTACTGTAAGGTTCATATTGTAAACAGCATTGTATAAAATCTTAAACAGCGTTTTTTACTGTGTACAAAGAGTTGCGATTGATCCGATCAATCGTAACTATGGAAAGCCAGCAATGTTTGTTCAAAAAAAATTTAGATATGAATGTATATCTATAAATTGATTGATTTCTTGACAATTTGGTGTGTTCTCCTTTGTTTACAAAGGACATTTTGCAAATTTCCTGTAAAAAAAAATATGACACTGATGAATTTCCATAGAGTTACGATTGATTGGATCAATCGTAACTCTTTGTAAGACGGGACCCAGACCGATCAAATCTATTACGTTATTACCAATGACATACCATCGGTCGGTTTGCATGGAGACGATTTCGTTGGTGTGACTGTTGCATAACAAGTGAAGAAGTGAGAGCAGGCCCCCGTCTGACAAAGACTTGCAATTGATCCGATCAATCACAACTATGGACGGCCAGCAACGTCAACATCTTACACTGCTTCTAAACGTTTCTGTGTAAGCAGCTACCACCTCTTTTGTTCTTCTTCCATTCTTATTTTCGTCCTTCTTCTCTTCCCCCTCTCCTCTCACATTTCTTTTTTTTTCTCTTCCCATCACCTAAATGTCTAGTTCTATTGCTTTTCTGATCTTCCTGTTTGTCTGTGTCTGTAGTGTGTTTAGTTTCTTTTTTCGCTGTCTTGTCCTGTTCTGTTCTGTCCTGTTTTGTTTCTGTTTGTGTGTGTGTGTCTTTTTTTTTTTCGTCCTGTCTTGTCCAAGTGATTGTCTGTTCCCACACTCCTGAACTCAGGGTTTGTTTTATACAGCAGGGTATGATATAATATTTTTGTTGTTATTGTCACATAAGTGAGTAGGCATAAACAGCTTGACCCCACTAGTATTCTTTTTCATTGTACAAACCTTTTTTAATTTACGATTTGAATTTCATTGATCAAAGATATACTTTAATTAACTATTCTGATTACAGAAAAAAAAAATGGCTGGAGAGGGTAGCCATTGTGATTTATTTATTCATTTTTATTTATTTATTCATATATCACCAGGGTAGCTCATTCAACAAAAGTTGATCCTCCATGAGGCCCTGGATAACAAACAATACAACTATATACAGTTAAAAACGAGCAATGATGATTATACATATACAATCATCAGGTCATAAGATATTGTTAAAATACATTAGGTATAAAGTGACAGCAACATTATATAAAGTAATACATCAAAAATGGATTAACCAGTATGATAAGAAGGATTAGATCATCAATTCCTTTGTGGGCTCAAGGTTTTAAAGTGCTATCCATACACCTACCTGTACCAAATGATATTGAGCAGCTACACGATTGAGGACTTCCCCTACCCGGGAGTAGGTGGGCCCCCACGCCATGACCACTTGGGGGGAATTGTATACCATGTCGTAGAAAAGCTGAAGGGCTGGACCCGGAAGTGCCTGTGAATCATCATATTGACATTATTATTTTATTTTATTTTATTCAAATATATTTATTCAGGATGACAAGATCAGTTAAAAAACTGTTTTACATCATGGTCCTGACATTAAAAACATAAATACATGTAAATCAATAATATATTTAAGATGAGATAAAAATCAAAGTAATATTTAAAAAATTGTGCTCAAAGTGAAACAATGCAATACAAGAAAATTTACAATATGTTATACAAAGAAATAAAATAAATGTAATTAACTATAGTATTTAACAACGAATTAAAGTACACAATTAAGAGACAAAGTGTATGAATTAATGGTTACAGAACTATATAAAAATCAATAAAAATCAGGATAATAAAAAAATATTCAGAAGTTGAACACTGATAAGAGATAGAAATGAAAAAAAAGTGGTATAATTTACATAAAAGTATGAGAATACATAAAAAATTGTGTTTCATGTATTTATGAAGCACTTGAAATAAATAAAAAAATGATACATAATAAATTGTAACGAATAACGACAAAGATATAGGTACTATAAAAAAAAAACAATGTTTGGATCTAAGTGCATTAAAAAAAGTATTATCCCTATCCTCTTTTACCATCATTTTCATAATCTGTAAATGGCTCTTATAACCCCATTCATTCTTACCCCATTGCAGCATTGTCACTTTTAATAAAGTGAACCAAATAAGACGGCATAATTTAATAATGTTCAACGCCCTCTGTAAAGGGTGCTTTGTATAGGCCTATATATTTTTTTTCTGGGGTGGGCTTTTTTCAAGAATTATGTGTGATCGAGAGAGAGAGCGCAGGTACCTTGCTGGTCACTAGGGATATTTTTACAAATTTGCATTGAAATGTCAAGATTTGATGCTCATTTTTTATGTATTTGTATTCTCAAAATACATTAATAGTAGGCTTTGGTTTGGAAATATGCTAGGTGGGGCCGACTGACCCACCAACCCACCCCCACCCTTTCCCATCCCCGCATCCACTGCATACTGCCGTGATTCATACCATCACAAAGGTGTTGGGAAGTAGCAGCACGAATGGTTTGATAATATGAGGCAGGTTTGAACAAAATTCTCGGGTTTTAATTAGGATGGCCACACAGCTTTCTTAAGTGAATTCACGGTCAAATAGAAATTCGATATGTGATTGACGGTTGTCCAGCGAATATACTTCGACGACATTGACCTCCAAAGGCAATATTAATGTTTCTAGATATGACAGTGCAGATTTTACACTGTACCGCCGGCGGTTGAAAGGGTGAGAAGTGGACCTCTATTTTATATATATATAACCTTTTATTGATAAAGAGGGAAACAATACGCCCAGGTTATCTGTTCTAGACAAACAGTATACAGGGCAACATAAAATGAATATACATAAACAAACATAAAGCAAGAAATAATATGCACATGGATTATAACGAGTCAATTCAATTCATAACAAAATTCATAGTAAAGTAATGAGAAGGGGGAGGAGGGGATATGCTATAACGCGTGGTTTAACTTAAGTTCTGATTTTTTTACATGAATTCATATTATATATATTTCCACAAAATGTACACGGTATAGCTTAATATTCACATGTCATGCACGTAGGCAAAATTCCTAATTGTTCTTATCTATATAGAAATAATCTATTCCGAGGCGAATTGTTTATTATTATTATTACCCCGGCTTTAGCTCGAGCAGCCTTTCAGCGCTCAGTGCATTCAAGGAATTAATCCTACCTGTACCCATTCACCTCACATGGGTTGAGTGCAGCACAATGTGGATAAATTTCTTGCTGAAGGAAATTACGCAATGGCTGCATGGGATTTGAACCCACGACCCTTTTAAAGTCAGGAAACTAATCCACTGGACCACAACGCTCAACATTGATATGAGTCTGTATGTTGATGGTAATGATTTATTACTTTAATTGCTAAGAAGGAAGTAAGAAACCAAATGACCGAAGGCTTAAGGTCCTCTACGACATGTTCGAGGGACCTGGCAATGAGGATGATTGCCTTAGCAATGGGCAACAGCGCACGAAGTGGAAATCGGACCCGGATCATCGGAATGCGATACCACCGCTCTACCGACTGAGCTATCCCGGCTCATATTTATGTTCATTTCAGAAACAATAATTGTATATTCTATTCCATTGTTCATGCTGAAAAGTATGGTTATATACTTTCTTTGTATTGTATCGGAAATGAGAAATAAACCAAAGCTAACAGATAATCCCCGCGAAGTCACCACACATACGAACGTCCGATGCCACTATTTTTTTAATCATATGCCTATATTTATTTATAATTCGAAAGTCACAGGAACAAACTTAATGGCGCCCTTACCCTCACACAAACGCCCCTTTTACTAGTTGACCTGTGCTACGCCACTGACCATTATCTAATCATGGTTATTCCCAGCATGCACTTTGTATCACTTGGTGAAAAAAAACCGTGTAGCTCCTTACTGCCTACAGAGATCAATAGATACTCGTGTTTAGTACGACCTTGAACACGCATCGGTGAAAATTATAATTGGATCGAGACCAAATCAAGATTGTGTATCGAATTATATGAAGATGCCCTTACGAATTTCCGATATTTAGTTTCTTTTTCAAATGCATGTCGTGCGGGGATTTTCTTTATTCGCCATTGAGATACTTTGCGATCGAGATACTGAATTTCATTACACGGTTTCATTTCTTCGAGTAGGTCTTGAACAAAAAGCTAAAAAATACAATCGGCTTCGAATGGTGCAGAGAAATTAACAAATTGCCCATTTCGAACTGACTTAAGGATTGTATTCTCAACTGATACAGAGGGAAACCCCCAAGAAAACATAAAGAGGTTAAATGATATAATGTCGTAATGATGCTATGTGACACATTTTGCAAGAAAATATAATCTTTTTTATGTTAAAAATTATTGTATGGGGAATGTCTTTTTTTATAGATAAATGAACTAACATAAGCCGTTTCATGGCAAACTTTAAAATCGTGGGTTATTTTATACTTTTTTCACCTATATTACATAGGCCTATTGCCATGATTGTACACATTCGAGATACGGAGAGAAGTTTAATGAAATTGTGCAATAATGTATGGCTGTCGAATATAACGACTCCTCGATAGTCAAATGCCTTTGAAAATTGAGTTAGTGCAGATATGGCCGATTTGTCCAGTTTTCACCAAGGTTCTGGTGCGGCATCCTCCAATTTAGTTCATAACCTTTTCTAATTGCTGAACTGGCGTAAATCCGGTCCGAGCAGTGGGGTGTGATAGCAATTATATTGACCTGAAAAATCAAACTTATGGGGACACCCAACGCCAAGGGCTATGTATACGGGTATATAACCGTGTACATAATAATACCATCGTTCAGTTATTGGCCTATCATAAATTTTTCGATGGCTATATTGTATTGGTTTGTTGTGATATAAAATAATGAATTACAGTTAATATCAACATGCCAGTGAGCAAATTTGCAGTAGTTGAAATACAGAACGGTGTTAAAAAAACGTTTGTCAAGTGGTGTGTAATTGTCAAATCACGGGCAAATCACGGTTTGTAATGATTATGGGAGATATGCGGAGAGTGTGCGAACCGAGCTAGCCTTGAACAGGTTAAAAATTCATTAAAAATTATATGCATAATTATGATAAGGGTAAATTATCAATAACTTTAACTTTAGAAGAAGAGGAAAGGGACATATAGAGAGCAAACAATGGTTAAACAGTCCAGATTTGTTCACTGAAAAGTAATTTGCTCACTTATTAAAGGTGAGATGAGAATGAAAAGGATGAAGAAACCATAGGTGTGAACCAATATGGGTGCCTTGTGAAATTATTATAGGCCATCACAGGCCCCAATATTTTATACTAAAAATTGATTGGAAATAGCACAATGAGCAAATGAAAAGGAAAAGATTGCAGAAAGGAAAGATAGTTAATAATCTTTATGATTATATTGGGAGATGATTTAACATTCAAACCTTTGTGCAAAATTCATATTTAAGATATTTATTAGATTGTTGTGTTGATTACTGTGATTGAAAGTTTCATATAAACGGATAAAATTGTAAAGTGTGTGAGAAATATTGCTGTGTTCACTTGCCTCAGTGCTTCATTAACGGCATTGGTTTGGATAATGTCATTCAATTCAAATCAATTAAACATTTATTTTCTTTCGATTGACATTTTATCAATTTTTCATGTAGAATATACAAATCAATAATATCATGATCATATACAAACACACAGAATGAAAAAATACAGTATGTAAATTATGTACATGGAAGAAGGTGTACAAAAAAAACAAGAAAGCAGGTGCTTGTATCGGGATACGCCTGTAAAACTACATGATTAAACAACTCAGTAACTCATCGTACACTAAAATTGAAATGTAGGGTATGGCTATATTTTTTGTAGAAATTATACCCCGCTTCCACAACGATGCCAGGATATGAACCACCCCCCCCCCCCACCCGGTCTTGTTTACAGCCGTTATCTCCGTACGTGGGAAAAAAAATCGACATGATATCTACACCTATCATCATTAAACTGTAACGCATGGAATAAAATAATTTCAAATACCTGAGTCCAATTCCAGATGAAACGAAGCTCATAGTCCGCCAGGAGATTCGGGTCATCATTGACGTGTTCCACGGCCATCAACACGGTGCACACCAACTGGTCAAAGTATTCGCTGCTGAAGGGCAGGAAGCCGGCAATGTAGAGCGGTATCTTGCCCGAGGAGCTAGATGTCGTCGACGACGATGACCAGCGAGCCGAGTCTTGCCAGAGGTCTTTGGTCTCGGAACAGTTGGACCAACGTTCGAGCGTGGTCGCAGTGGTTGGTGAGAGTATAACCATGGCGATGAGGGTGAGGATGATGATGAGGATGATGATGATGTCGAAGTGTTTGGGATTACTTCCTCGAAGTCGCATGGTGAATTGATATTCTAAATTCGTTTAGAGATCATGGAGATCGTACCTAGTCTGTATAACCTTAAACCTTAAAGAAATACTCTCCCAAAAGGTGAAGACGCTATCCTAAAGATGATTGTCCCAGGGAATTGAGAGTTACTTGATTATTCAGGCTGTGTCAGCTGCTGCTGGCGACGCGGCGACCATGTGCAGTGTGCTATCATCTGGGGTACACAATAACAGCAAAAAAAAAATTACCACACTTGCAAATGTCACTTTCCCTCTTTGCTCGCGCTCTCTTACATTCTTCCAGTTAATCACTCTCATTTTTGAAGAAAAAAGATATATCGATTACCAGCAGAAGAAATTACAATTTTTATAAGTAAGGTGATTATGCATATTATGTAACATATATGTTTGTACAGTGTTTTTTCATTCATTTTTGTATGTTTTTATACCGGACAGCGCCGCGTTCACCGGAGCAGTGCCCCTATCTATCTCTTGGTGATTGATTTTGATAACAATGATTAACGTATTCTGAAGTACATGTACTCCAAATGTAGACCTATCATGCCTATAGAAGATGATGTTGTGTGTTAAATGGTTAAGGTGCGTGATTGTGTTGTGTGGGGTTTGTAGTAGTCGGAATATTTGGTGCGTGTGAAAGTCTGTAAGAGAAAGGTAAGAGAGAGATAACTAAATCGGGGTTGTGGGTGTGGGTTCGATGAATGTTTGAGGATGAGAAGTGAGAACGTGTGTGGGTGTGGGTTAGATGAGTGAGGGTGTGTGTGCATTGGAGGATGTGGGCTGAACAAGTGTTTCATAGTGAGTGTGTGTGGTTATGGGAGAGTGTGGGTTGTTTGAATGATTGAGGGTTTATGGCTATATGGGTTAGATGAGTGTGTGAAAGAGGGTGAGGGTATGCGAGTATGGGAGGACGTGGGTGTGGGTGGGACGAGTGTTTGAAAGTGTGTAATGGTATGTGATTGTGATTGTGGGAGAGTCTGTTTTGTATGAGTGTTTTGTAAAAGATCTTTCTCTTACCGAGCTGCCTCTGAATTCAACAAAATCCCTTTGTGCGTGCGTAATGTCTCCACTTTCAATTCTTTTAAAAATAAATTTTTGAAATATATCTGTGCTAAATGAAATTAAATCACTGATTTGTACCGGGGGGTAGGTGTAGGTTATATGATTTTTCTTTGTTTTTAATGATTTCACTTTTATGTCTGATGGTCAACTTCCTATATATATCATGGTAATCATATAGCCTTTTTGTAAGTAAACTGGCTCCATGGAAGACCAGCAGCAATGCATTATTGCAGCTGAATATGGACTACCAGCCGTATAAATTACTTTATTCCTTACCTTTCATCATTGTATCTTAACATTGACCTCATCATCTCATGTTATATGTATTTGTAAGTACTTTGTATTTGTTATTTTATATACGGAAATAAAACAAACAAAACAAACAAACAAAGTGTTTGGTAGTGAGTGAGGTATGAAAGGTTGTGGGTGTGGGGTTTGATGAGAGTGAGTGGGGTTTGTGTGTATAGGACAATGTGGGCGTGGGTTGGGTGAGTGTTTGAAAATGCGTAAGGCTATGTGATTATGGGGAAGGTGTGGTTTGGATGAGTGTTTGGTAGTGAGTGAGGTATGAAAGGTTGCGGGTGTGGGATTTGATGAGTGTTTGAGAGTGAGGGGGGTTTGTGTGTAAAGGACAATGTGGGCGTGGGTTGGGTAAGTGTTTGAAAATGCGTAAGGCGTAAGACCATTATGGGGAAGGTGTGGTTTGGATGAGTCTTTGGTAATGAGTGAAGTATGATAGGGTGTTGATTGGATGGATGTTTAAGATTGAGTGAGGGTGGATGTGTAAGGTAAAGTGTGGGTGTGTGTTTGTTGGATATGGAATTGCTCAGTATTAGCTTTTGCATTTGCTTTTGATATCTTATACCATTATTTTGTTGTTCCTTCTTTGGAAGTTCGCAGAAGCCGTGTTATCACATTTTGTCCGTATTTTTACACTTATCATTAATCTAGAGGTTCATTTACAGGCTCTGTGTATAGGTAAACAATTATCATTTCGACATATATTCCTGTGGCTATTGTGTCTATGTAATCAATTCCCAACATTACTTCAAAAAAGAGATCAATCATAAAACTGTTTTAAAAGATATGAACTAGAAAATATGAGCATTTTTCCTACTGACGGTGCACGTGGCAAGTTATACAAATATTGACAAAATATCAAAGTCATATACAAGTGTCATAGGACGTTCTATATTTATTGTGAGTGCCTTTCAAAATTGACATATAAGTAGAAAGCATATACCGATTGCCTTCTTCAACTAAAATGGGTTTCTGCAAAAAAAGGAACAACAATAGACAGATAGAGAAGGAACGCTTTATAAAGATCATTCTTTAAAAAGATCAATATTTATTTTGCCTCTAAAACAGGAGATGGAAATCGAGACAAAGATCTTTTGAAATGGGTCAGGAATTCAGAGAGTTATTACTATCTGGTAAAAAGATGAATGGCAAGGTCAAAGCTTACAATTTCAGCGATGAATGGAGAAACGGACATGCAAAAGGCCGTACGCAGAAATTTTTTTCAGGGAGGGGGGAGGCGCGAAACAATTTGTGAAGATATTCGAAAGCGACAGAGATAGGAGAAAATGATATTTTTAAATCATTTAATCGAATTTTAGTGGATTGTGTGAATCTTTTCATGAAAAATTAATTCTACAAATTTCTGGTGGGGCAACTTCCCTCTCTTCCCGCCTACCCCCAAACGCGTAGGTGACACGACATTTGCTCCTGCGACAATTGCTCCGGGTTTTATTTGTCTAAGATAGATAGATTTGTCTAAGGGTTAGGGTTGCAATAGAGTCTTATGTGAGGTTTAGGGTTAAGTTTAGGATATGGTATAGTGTTAAATCCAGGTTTGATGTTGGTCATTCCTATAATGTGCGGAATTTGCAGCGGAGGAATTGTCGCCGGAGCAAATGTCATGGAACCGCTGCGTCCTGCCATGCAAGAGGGAAAGATAGGAGAGGGGAGGAGAGTGGGAGAGAGAGAGTAGGAACTGCCTGGAGGGCGAGTGTCGTGACTGTGTTAGAAAGAGAGTGGGGGAGAGAGACATAGTGAGTGAGAGAGAGAGGGGGAGTGAGTGAGAAGGAGGGAGAAGCCGTTATCCTTGTATCCATAAATCCTTCTGTAATTGTTCCCTCCATAAATTCTTAATAAATAATTTACTCAACGCACTTAATTATGTTATTTTATGTTATTCTTAGTTGTATTTTTACTGGTATAGTAATTTACGTATCTCTGAGTAAAATCAATAATTTCGTTCAGGTTTGTAACGAACTATAAATATTCAAACCATTTGGCAATACAGATTTATAATAAACAGTAGCCTTCCGCACTGGAATGATAATGAACAGGATTTAATACATCTTGAATTTAAACGTGACTATACCCTGTGCAATTTGATTATAAATTGTGTATGGTATATCGGGGCTAGTATTATTGGAACCGTGCGTGATCTTTGTCATTGATTTAATTAGCGCTGGTTCAAGCACTGCAATGGGATGCGTCCATATGCAATATTAATTCCTGATTTAATTAAGTCCAGATTAAAGTTAAGAGTTCTGACTCAATATTCCGGTTACTTTACCATGTGCAAAGTTAGCATTGCATAGAGAGTTGGCAGTAACTGAACCTTAACCCTTTAATAATTTTGAATTTAGCTTGATTTGGAAGACATTTTCGTGGACAACAACATTCCCCGTGTTCTATTAAAAAGAATAAGTAGAATTACAGACCGTGTGTAGGTTTCTTCATGTATACAAGGTATACAAGGATCTCAAACTTTAAACACTGTTAAACTGTACATGTAAACTGTTGAATCTTTATCTTGAATAGACAAAATGAGTATGATTTCTATTAACTTATATGAATTCAGTTCAAATTTTATCAATAAGGAAAACAGACATAGGAGTACAAAAGAAAATCAATGATCACATAAAAACTATATGATATATCCCATCTAGACAGTGACTGTGCCGGTAGGTATAGGGGCGACGATCCCCTATCAAATTTCAGTACGACAACGGGGTAGGGTAAAGAGGAGGAAAAGGGAAGAAAGAATGCATAATATAAAAATGATAGGTCTTGTCTGTGTAACTCTATTTATAATACCTCAATAATTCGATTGATGAGAACGTGTCTCCATCCCCTCCCTCTCCGCATCAAAACAAATCTTTTTTTTTCAATTCAAAATATTTTTTTTCATTTGAAATTGACTGAAGTTCAAATTATTTTTTCCTATCTTTCGATTTGATATGAACGAATCTCAAGCGTTTTTACTTTCCAAAAAAATTTGAATAATGAAGGGAATTAATATTATTGTATGATGATTAGCATCTAACAGATTAAATGTCGCACGTGTGAAATTATTGTGAAATTAATGGTAAAATCTTCCACTAAAATATAAAAGAATAGATTTCGTATGCTTGGCTTTAACCCTTCTTTATAATTAATTATATCAAACCACTTCTCAAAAATTAGAAGACATTTCAGAACATCTTCACATGGGGCTGACTGATAATGTGAAGAATAAAGTTTCCAAGGGCCTTTAAAAAATGATGGAATAAACTTTAGATTCCCCTAAAACGGCAAAACTTTACACACTTTACACACAAGTTTGGGCAACACACTGTCCACTGTGTTGGGTAATGTTGGTAAAAAATATAAATGTATATTCTGGGCAATTATTATCCAATTGAGCAAATGTATTACCCAATTATTTGTTTTTATTACCCAATTTGGACAGATTTTAATCAATATCTGTGTGGACAGTATGTTGCCCAGTGATTGTTAAAAATTGGGCCTTTTTTGCCCAACCTTTTTAAGAGTGTAGATTTTTGCAAAAAAAAGTAAAATGAAAAGCGATATTGCGGTATATACATTTGTAATGATATTCCTCTCTGACATGCACTGTTAAACCTTTATTAAAGCTCTAGCCTGTTTAATCAGGCTTTGATATTCTCAGACTGCTTCTCATGTCATTTATTGATCGCATCGCATAATGGCGTCAAATCAAATTTCCATTAGTGAGACCTTTGATCTTCTTTTTTTTTCTTCTAAATGTGATTAATAAAAAAGATCGATAATGCTGAGCAACGAAAGATTGATTATCGTTTTCACTATGTTTGCCCACTCATGAACTTGCAAGTATAATGTTCCAACATTAAATTTTCAAAATGTATATAGAGAGATGTAGAGAGAGAGGGAGAGAGAGATATAAAGCGAGGGAAAGAGGGGGAAATGAGAACGAGAGACGTATTATAATCAATGTACCATCGGATAATTCGTTTTTCTGATTTTGAAACGGAGTATTGGTCCAAAATTGATTTTGATTTTGTGATTGTAAAGAGAAAAACGGTCATTCGTCAGAAATTTATATCGGGAAGGAATAATGCATCAGACATTTGAAGAAAAAAAAGCGAACCTTTTTTTCGGTTCGTTGCAGAAAAAAAAGTCATTCATCAGAAATATATTTCGGGAAGGAATAATGAAACATTAGACATTTGAAAAAAAAACGTACCATTTTTCGGTTCGTTGCAGAAAAAAAATATATTTTTCCGCATTATGGAATATTGACAACATTGATTTTGTGATTGGTAAGAGATAAAAACGGTCATTCATCAGAAATTCATATCGGGAAGGAATGATGAAACATCAGACATTTTAATAAAAAACCGAACCATTTTTTCGGTTCGTTGCAGAAAAAAAAAAAATTTTCCGCATTATAGAAAATTAACAACAATTTTCTTTTAATCTAGAAAATTTTAATTTGAATCTAACTTTGAATTAATTAGCCTATTTAATTTCTACATCAATTTTTCAACATACAATAGAAAAAAATACTTAAATGGGTGCTCCGGGCTGATAATATTATTATCTAAATAAATGAAGTAAAAATCATAGAGCAAAATGCTGAAAATTTCATCAAAATCTGATAACAAAAAGCAAAGATATTAAATTCCAAAGTTTAGTAATATATTGTGAAAACAGTTATATGCACATCGTCATGAATATTCATTAGAAGGACTGATGATGTCACATACCCACTTTCCTTTTTCTTATGTTATTACAAAATATATGAAATCATAATTGTTTCAGGTTTTCATACATGTGTGAATGATGTCTCCCTTGTAATGGAATAAGTTGTAGCAATGAATATTAATGCACTTAATCAGTTATTCCAATATTTTTGGTTCTTGAAGGAAAAAAAATTGAATAAACTTTAATTTCATATAATAAAATATAAAAGAACAAGTGGGGATATGATATCATCAGTTTATTCATTGAAAATTCATGAAGACGTGCCTATATCTTTTTCATCGGAATAATGCAAATCTTTAAAAACTTTGTTATTTCTTGTCCGATTTTGATTACATTTTCAGTGTTTTGTTTATCTTATTTTTTTATATGTTCAAATCATGTTATTTTTAGCCAGGAGTACCCATTTGAATAAAAATCAATTATGTAAAAAGAATAGACAAAATATAATGATCTTACAGTAAAATTAAACACTTTGCAAATAATTTTTAGTTTTTGCATTAGAAAAATAGACAATTGAACACCTATGATTTTCCTCTTCTGTTTTTTGGGGGGTCATTCTTTCTTTCCTTTGTTTTCCTTTCTTTTTTCTAAGTTGATATTTTGACAATATGCAGTCATCAATTTTACTCATTCATTATGATTATATAGACCCTATATAAATCTAATATATGTTTGTCATATTTTTAAGCCATTTTGCTTACAATGAAAATCCATCTTCTGCAAGTGATTTTATGTTCAATCATATATATTTTTGATTTATTGTCAAAATGTATTTATATAGTTGTGTTACCAAAAGAAATGCTGTGCCGTTGGCCTATACTGGTATCACATATTTTGATATTTATTCATTCATTAAAATAATCATTTATGTTCTTCCATTTTCAAATATCACATTTTCAATATAATTATTTAAACAGAATCATTTTTAACAGATAAAAAATATATAACAGACTTGTGAACAGAAGGAGTAATTCCCTATAAACAATAGCTTGTGGCGGGATACGCTTCTGACAAAAGGTCCATGAGGCACAAGACATGCAAGACAAGAAAAAAAGAAGGGCTATTTTCGTGTCATCGATAAAAATATAGACTTAATGTTCAAAATGAATTCATATTTCTTTTTTGTTGCACTGTACGATTCAGGAAAAAATATCACACACTCACCGAAATTAGCAGGTCATGGATCTGGCTATATCAGAATTAATAGAATTTTATTGCACCTTTAGCCTCCTGTTTTACTTTTTAAAGTAATCACAAATTTTTGTCTTCCAATCCAATACTTTTCCTTCCAGGTCACAACAAGTGGTCGCAAAATATTCTTCACAACATGCTGTCAGAATTGACGTTCAAATTGCAAAGTTTAACGCTCAAAGTATAACCTCGATGATGAATGATATAAACGCCGTGGCGCCTCTTCAGCCATTCGGCGACGTAATGCGCAGGCGTACACTGCATGCCTTCCGCATTGTGTCACGGAGGGTATTAATACCAGTGACAGATCCAGCCCCCCCCCCTTCCCTCCTCCCTCCCCGCCCCCACCCCGAGTAGGAATATGGTTGTGTGTGTGAGGGTGGCACCTATTACAAGTAAGGGTGGGTGAGGGTTAGTGTGTGTGTTTTATTATTATTACTATTTTTGCAAAGACATTAATAAAAATAGGGTGTAAAATTTGGGGATGGATGAAATAATGACCTTTGTTTTATTTAATTTCCTCCCTTTGGGGGTCCTTTAAAATAATTTTTGAAAATTTGATGACAAAGTTGGCATTTTTGCCCCCAACTTATTGCGAAATCGCTGTTGGCTTATGCAAAAAAATAAAATACCCCTGTAACAGCCATATACTGTCATCAAAAGCATCATTTAGATTTGATAGGCCTATACAGTATAAGACCTAATACTTTCCAACGAACTATTGTGCCGACATGTTTAATCCTTGTTTAATCGACCCAACACTTTTTCCGGAACACTTCAAGTTTTAGTGGAACATTTTTACTTTAAATATGAGGAAGCTTCGGGCACACTTGATGTAATCAAATTTACAAATCTCTATTCAATGAGCCTAAATCTGTTCTTTTCATCATTCTAAGGTATAGGCCCTACACTAGCCCAGTGCACCCTCGTTCAATTTTTTGATTATTTAGTTCGATTCGATCGAATTCACCTACACACACATTCTAATTATTTCTTTATCTAAATCAGGGATGAATCAAAATAATATTTCATAATTTGGATGCAATAAATGATCAATTTTAATTTCTTTGAAGGTCTTTGAAGGTAGAACATGGGATTCCTATTGCCTCGTCCCTGTGTAAAAGGCAATATTTCAAGGGCAAAGGCATTTTCTTTCAGAAACAAATGTTAGCCATATGCAAAGAAAAAGTCTTGACTCCCGAAATGAAGATGGTTTATATCACGAACAAATCAAGCCCCCCACCCCCCCCCCCAAAAAAAAAAGAATGCATATGCCCTACATTTTCCAATACAAATAAGTGTATGATTCTCAAATGGGGTATGCCCCCTCCATTCGCCACTGGTGTTATTTCTATCCTTACTTTCACAAGGCAAGGCAATAACGAGTTTTCGCAATTGCAACGGGGAAGGCTTGAAATCATAATGAGCACCTGAGAGGCCTTTGTCGAAAATTTGTGTACAGGGATGAAGTAGATCGTCCTGGGGTCCGTTGCAGAAAGAGTTGCGTTTAAACGCAAGTCAAAAAACCAATCGCAAGTCCCAAATGCGCGCTGTTGATCATGTTGATTGGTTGAAAATCAAGTTGCGCATGATTTTTAGAGTTGCGATTGATTGCAACTCTTTCTGCAACTAGCCCCTGGGGTTTGGAGCTGACGAAAAAATTGCAAATATGTTTTGTCCAGGCGCGCCGGGGCGACTATGTTTTGATGCAACGATTTCCGACAAAGGCTACTTTGTCATGAAGGTCTTTTGATAATAGATTTTCAACGTTCCAGAAAGCGTCTGCGAAGTGTTGCGAAAACTCCCAATGACAACAGAGAGGAATAAGGTATTGTGTATACAATTTTGTTTAGGTAATTACAGAATTAAAGGACAAGTCCACCCCAACAAAAAGTTGATTTGAAGAGAAAAATTCAAAAAGCATAACACTGAAAATTTCATCAAAATCAGATGTAAACTGAGGAAGTTATGACATTTGAAATTTTCGCTTAATTTTACAAAACAGTTATATGCACATCCTGGTCGGTATGCAAATCAGGAGACCGATGACGTCATCTATTCACTATTTCTTTTGTATTTTATTATATAAAATATGAAATATTCTAATTTTCTCCTCATTTTCAAGTGAAACGATTAATTCCTTCCTGAACGTGTGGAATTAGCATTGTTCAATACTATATGGTTCGGTCAGCTTGGTCCTTATTGTCAACTTTGTAAAAAATTAAATATTGTTCAATTTAAACAATAAAAACAAAAGAAATAGTGAGTGATGGACATCATCGATTGACTCATTCGCATGACACTGAGTTGTGCATATCACTGTTTTGTGAAAAATAAGCAAAACTTTAAAATGCCATAACTTTCTTATTTTACATCTGATTTTGATGAAATTTTCAGCGTTATGCTGGTTTGATTTTTCTCTATTTATTCAAATCAACATTTGTCTGGGATGGACTTGACCTTTAAGGTACATGCAGACGGTACCTCGCTCTGCGCAAGCTGCATCGATCCGATTGTTCTCTTCACAATGGCAGGTTTCCTATCAATGAACCAGCTCTTGTTTGTGGTGTTTTAATTAATCAATAAATATAATTGATTAATTAGCGAATTGAGATGGTAGTTTTCTTTTTTATCCCATTACCTTTTAATTTAATTTGTTGACATTGACGATGCTTTTGTAATTATTAATAAGTGTGTTTTTTGTTTTCTTTGCCATATTATTACCCATGACTTGAGGACTGAGAGTACGTCTTATAGCCAGAGTATAAGTGATGAGGTAATTTTTTGGGGGGTGTACATGTTACGTGGGGTCGAGGGGGGCTGTATTCCCTTTTTCAGTAAACATGAAGGCCTAAAAAAGTGAAAAGTTACTGTACTACATGGTAAGGACTACCAGTCAATGAAATATATCTATGTCACGTATGTGTGTCTCCCTTATTCCATTTATTTATTTATTCATTTATTCATTTATTCATTTATTTATTCATCTATTTATTTATTTATTTATTTATTTATTTATTTATTTATTTATTTATTTATTTATTTATTTATTTATTTATTTATTTATTTATTTATTTATTCATTTATCAATTTATTTATTTAATTATGTATTTGTTTGTTTGTTTGATTATTCATTTTTTATTTTCATTTCATTTTATATTTTATTATTATCATCATTATTATTATTATTATTATTATTTTCTTTTCATTTCTTATATATTTCTACCATTTTTTATTGCTTATACTGTGATTTATATTATTTTACTCCTTTGTGTTGTATCATATTATACTTGTATATATGTTTGTATGTTTTTAAAGGATGTCATATAAATGAATTGAATTTAATTATTATTATTGCATTTCTATTAAAATTTCAAATGGCTAATCAATATGAGGTAATAATAACATTTCAACCTTTAACTACTTGGGGGGGGGCGACACATGCGCCGTGCACAGGCTCAGTATCTGTCTTTAGTATATCATGCCCCTCACGACATGTTCTCATACCCGTTTTATGCAGTTAGCAAGTGCCCTTTGCCTTCTAAGTGCCCCTTCTCGAATCAATGCCCCTTTTTACCCAAGAAAACTGCCCCTCACGAACGTGTTCTGTGCCCCTTTCATACCCGTTTTATGCAGTTAGCAAGTGCCCCTTTGCCCTATTATAGGTGCCCTTTCTCATATCAGTGCCCCTTTATACCCAAAAAAAGTGCCCCTCGCGAACTTGTTCTGTGCCCCGTTTTATGTGTTCACGTGTGCTCTTTGAAACAAAAAAACTATATTCTCATTTTAGACATGTTAGATGTTACTTATGAAGGAAAAATCATACGTGCTTTATTCATGAGTCATGTAAGTGGGGAGATAAGCAGTGGCGTACAGATTGGGGGGCTCTTCAGCCAAAAAAAAATTTTCACGACCAAGAAAAAAGGAGGGGGTAAAATATGATATCATTTTCTTAATATTATGTTGAAATCTATCACAAAATTGGAGTTTCGTTTGAAAAATGTCAAAATTTTTGCTCGGTCGCTTCGCTCGCTCGCAGCTCATAAATTTAACGTGATACAACATATATACTAGCCCCCTCAAAATTTTTGGCTCATTACATTACTGTAGATACGTCTTCTTTTTTTTCTTTGTTCTTTAAGATAATGCCCTTTTCGAAACTATAGGTGCCCTTTTCCCCTGTGCCTCCCCCCACTTAACCTCGCCCCGCCTCCCTGACGTCACCCACTCACTATTTCTTCTGTATTTTATTATATGAAATAAGAAATATTCGAATTTTCTCCTCATTGTATGATGTGACAGAAAAGTGTTATTCCTCCCTGAAAATGTGAAATTAGCATTGTGTTAATGTTTATGGTTCAGTCAAGTTAATTACTGTCAAATCTGTAAAAACTGAAATATATAATAAAAAAGAAAAGAAATAATGAGTGTGGGACATCATCGACTTTCTCATTTGCACGTCACTGAGCCATGCATGTTTTGTGAAATATAAGTGAAACTTTAAAAAGTCTTGTGACATCCGATTTTGATCGCAACTTTTTCTGCAACGGGCCCCTGAACCTGAACCTCACTGCACCCACTGAAAGGGATGGTCCAGGCTGGATACATTTAAATTTCAATAATTCACAGAGCAAAATGCTGAAAATTTGATCAAAATTGGATAACAAATAACCCCGGGGGCCGGGGCAGTCAAATAAGTTGCTGTACACACGCGTGACCAAGCAATTTCCAAACACCCCCAAACGAGTTTTTCTCTGTGTGCAAAAATACCCCCCTTAAAAAATATGACCTCGGGGAAAAAGCTGGGGGAAAAAAAATACCCTAAACACGTTTGGCTATATAGTCTTTAAAAAAGCTTTGGGGAAAAAATATACCCTAAATACGTTTGACCCCGCGATTGAACATTGACCAGTCTTTCAAAATCAACCTTTTTCTTAAAATCTGTGTTTTTGATACCCTTTACGAGTCCACGCGCGGACCGCGTCCATAACTGAAAAAACACCCCTTTAAACGCGTTTTTTTGGCCACGCGTGTGTACAGCAATTATTTGACTGGCCCCCGGGCAAATAACGAAGTTATTGAATTTTAAAGATTTGCATTATTCCGGTGAAACAGTTCCGGCTAGGCATGTCTTCAGGAATATTCATTAGGTGGGCTGATGATGTAATATCCCCACTTGTTCTTTTATATTTTATTATATGAAATCAGGTTTGTTCAAAAATTTTCTACCAAGAACTAAACAATTGGATTGACAACTGATTAAGTGCATTACATATTTATTGCCGCAACTTATATCATCATAATAGGATACACATGTATGAAAAAATGAAACAATTATGATTTCATGTAATAATATAAGAAAAAGGAAAGTGGGGGATGTGATATCATCAGCCCACCTAATGAATATTCATGACGATGTGCATATAACTGTTTCTACAAAATATTGATAAACTTTAGAATTCAATAACTTCGTTATTTGTTATCCAATTTTGATGAAATTGTCAGCATTTTGCTCTGCCGTGAACCTTACTTTATTTATTTAGATATAAATATTTTAGCCCGTACCATCCCTTAGAGAACTATATGAGGCCGCCATCATTATGAAGCCTTATCGCTCACGATAGTGGTCTCCTGCATTCTTTTGAATTATCATAATTTTGTTTAATGAGCACTAGCTGTTAAAAAAAATAATTTAAACAACCCTGTTTACTGTGTGAATCGCACAGTAGTTGTTTAAACAGTTTAAAGAAGTGTTTAAAATCTTAAACTGCTATGCTTAAATTACTGATAATTAAATATTTGAATTTATACTTTGTTGTTAAAGATTTAAACACTTGTTTAAAGTGTTTAAACAACTACTGTGCGATTCGTGCATAGTCAGCGTTGTTTAAATCATTTTAACAGAGAATTTAGAATCTAATACATTTTTTTTATATATCATTGATCCAATGCCTATACTACAACAATATAATTAATTTGTTATATTACATAGGTTATGTAGATTCGAATCAGTGATAGGTCAATACACCATCACGTGATCATAACTGCGAGGATCGCATTTGTTATATTCTAGGTTTTGACGTCACCTCAGGGAATATACTGCGTTGTATTGTCAATTGCGGCGTTATATTCACTAAGGTGACGTCACTCGCTGCATACAAGTTGCGTAACAAGGTAGTTTATTTGATGTACGCGCTAATGTTAACGCGTCGATTGCATGAAGTACGCGCTTGATGTATTTTCAGAAAAAAATCTATTATGACGTAGATGGATTAGAGCTGTAGCAATAATTTCGGGTTTGAGCCAGATGATGAATGCAATTTCTGATGGCGAATCCACATAGACTATATAATATAACAGATATTGCCTGGTGTATCGTTTTAATAAATAACATTTCAACTCCCCTCCGAAGCTATATTTTTCCCTCGGGATAATTCCCTTGGGAAAAATATAACTCCATCAGGGAGAGGAAATGTTATATTCAAACTCTAGGTAGGCAATATCTGTATAATATATCACATTTGTACATATTATCTTGTAAGCTTATATATGATGCATCGATTGCAGAAATAAAAACAATCAATTTTATTATTTTCCTTCTATCATCCTCCGGATTAATCCGGATATCAATTGCCGCTCAATGCGTGATAACCGACGCGTATCCGGTCGGTCAGGCGCGCTATTGCGTAATCGGGCACATCGGGAAACCTGGCTGAACTTCTGAAGTCTTAACACAGTAAAAATGTTTTTAAAAGCTGCATATTTGATCATCTTTTACGTCTGTGTTAAAAGAGGTATGTTTGTAATTCCGACAGCTATGTGTAGCATCTAAACGTCTTCTAATGTTTACTTGGGGAAATCAATGGAAGTTAATGAAATTAATTTAAACTCGGGAATACTCTGATCCTGCCTTTAGTTTTACCTGGCAATTCGTCCGTCACCCGGCTCCGTCGCGTCGGCTGCTCCAAGATCCAGGGCAAGGCGCAGGCGGGGCCGGGGAGGTCCGGCGTGAAAGAGGGAGACTAGTATGTGATGGAAGAAGAGTAGATAATCTAGATCTAAGCTAGCTTTGATCTGTGTACCTCTTGTCTTGTTGTGGTAGGTCCATGGTTTGTATAGACGTTTATCATTCAGATATGATTATTACGTCTGGGGTGGTATTCTGAGGTCGTTTTATCTTTAGTTTAAAATATATTATTTTATCTCTTATTAAAATGAAATTGGTATTCTGACTGAGATGACATTTTATCTCTGACAAAATTAAAAATTTTATCTTGCGTATCTATAGATGATATGCGACAGAGCAGTGCCTGCGTAGACTCTTAACAATCTCGTATTTTACCATTGCAACGCGAATGATGTGCTTGAGCCCATGTTACTTTGAAGAAAAAAATAAAAGAAACTTTAAAGAGGGTAGGGGCTATTTTATCTCTGCGACGTTGATTTCATCAATATTTCTTGGTGAAGTAATTCCAAATTTTGACCAAAAAATGAAGAAAAAACGTTATTCCTGTACAATCAGGAAGTATTTCAAGACTTTTCTTGACTAATATTGTCTTTGAAAATATGCGATATAGACTTCGAAAAAAAGATAACAGTATTGTCATTTTTTTTTAAAAGAAATCTCTGTAAAGATGCGCAAGCGTATTTGAAGTCAATAAATTGAGGCAATCTCACTCCTTTGCCACACCTGGCGAAATGGATTTCCATTGGTTGAGTGATTATCAGAGAGCTATAAAGTGGTTTCTAATTGGATATTGATTAAAAAATAGGTGTGTCTTACAGAGATAAAATTAAGATAAAATTGTTCTCAGAATACCTATTCGGAGAGAATTTAAGGGTATTTTATCTCACTTATTTTAACGGAGATGAAATATTTTATTTTATCTGAGATAAAATGGATCTCAGAATACCACCCATGACCTTTAGATACATCACCATCCAAAAAAAATACATGTAGGCCTAACTTCAGGATTAGGAAAGGAGACGAAAAAAAAAATTTGGTTACTTTGTTAGACTTCAACGTTACCTGATCTTAAATTTCTTCTTCTTATATTTGTTTTCTTTTTATTCTAACTGTTATTAAAAAAAGAAGAGAGGAAGTAAGAAGGATGTAGAGAGGATATGGATGAAGATAGAAAGTGGTGCATTTAGACAGGATCTGGAATGATTTATGATCATACATTTAGTTCTTATTTATTGCCTTGCTTTATGGTTAAAATGTGAAAATTAGCTGAATATCGTAACAACAAAAATAGCCAAGTGCAATGAAGTACTATGTGGGTGAGTGTTTTTATTTAAATCCGTTAACAATCTTTCAACAGGATGCCAAATCAACAAAGGTTGTTCTTGGGTTCCTGAATATTAAAAACAATATCTTGCAGTTCAAAATAGAAAAATTGATAACAAAGTTATGTCATTAGAATGTATATAGAACATTTTAATTGAAGTCAGAGATAACTGATACAACATTTAATAGAAATGAAAGAATATACACCTAGAACATTATTCTTGAACTTGACCTGTTATATTTAATCATTGAAAATTGAACTGTAGCTGCACTTTTAAATATTGTCTTTTAAATATTTCTTTAAATTGAAAGGAAGTTTATGTTTTGAAGTTCAGGTTGAAGGGTAGGCCTATTCCATAATGAGATGGATTGATGATGAAAGGAGTGTTTGAATGATTCAATGTGACATTTTAGGAAGTGTAATGTCTCTTGAGTGACATTTTTGTGCAATATGAATGAATTTATTTCCTAAAAGTAAATAACCTACCTAGATGAATATGTGGGAGCAATACATATCATAGAGGGGATACCTTTATATTCAGGGAATAAGTTTGCTTTACAAATTTGAATAGCATTTCTGGTCATAAGAGAAAAGATCTCAACTAAAAAGTAATGTACAGTCCTATGTAAAAATATGCTATACAAAATGTGGAGCAAATTGCGATGCGATACCAGGAAAATTATTCTCTGATATTACAAAATATCTTGCTCATTTACTAATTTTTAAATCAGAATGATATATTATGGTATATGAAGAACTTGGCCTTTTTATGATTCTGAAGGAATATGTTTTATGATGGTCACCACAACTGGATTTTTGTCTGTAAAGTAGAGCTTCAGATTTTTTTTTTATATTCCGGAATCTTTTCCTACACGTAGGAGCAAGTGGAGAAGTGCAATCAGTTCATGATGTAAAACAAACTCTTCAACCCTCAACACAAGATGAAGAATTTCTACAGAATTCTGAGAGAGGGAGACAGACTATAAATCAAACCACTCGAGACATGCCAGAGAGACCTCTTCAACTGGTCAGACCAGATGTCACCCATAAAAAGCTTGAGTTGGTTCAAGATAATATTCAGGTAAGAGCAGGCTGAGAACTCTCTCATTTCAGTTTATGACATGAATCTTTCATCATCATCATCATCATTCTCACCATTAAATGGATACCATAATAGTCATCATCAACATCACTCACCACCATCATGTTCACCATTGTCATCACCACAACCACCACCATCATCATCATCATCTCTGTATCATCTTCAGAATAGCCACCATCCTTATCATCATCATCATCATCTTTCTCACTATTACATCGCTACCATAATAGTCATCATCAACATCGTTTACCACCATCATCATCTCCGTCGGCAACAGTCTTATTACCACCATTGTCATAAAAGGATAACAATCATCTACTGTTATCATCTTCAACATAGTAATCATTATGATCATCGTTATCACTCATCATCTATCATTATCATTCTCACCAAACCATTGTCGTTATCATCATGATTTTATTGTAACTACAATAGTCATCATTCAGCACCATCATCACCACCATTGTCATCACCACCATTATCATTATCAGTGTCAGCAACATTCTTATGAACCAAGTTGTAATCATAAAAGGAGAAACTTTTCCGATAGTCACCGATTGTTCTCATCCTGAAGGGAGTATTGGTTTCCTGTCAAATTCTTTTTGATAGATTTCCTCTCTCCGCATTGATCACAATTTACTTTGTTGACTTGCACTCTGTAACAAGGTCTAATCATGAATTAGATAAAACTGGGATCTGTATTATGTTCTCTTAAAGATTTAGTAAAGATGCATATCCAAATAAATGTGTCCCTAAGTCCAAGATAATATTAGTACCTTCTGAATTACTTTTGTAAATGATCTGTATTTTGATCTCTAAAGATTCTAGTCATTTCCATCAAACTTGCTGTGTCCCCAAGTCATTTTTTTGTTCAGTACTCTTAATTTTATTGCATTTTTATGATAAGGCTGGCAAGATTGTTGTTGTTGTTTTTTATTTCCAATAGTGAAAAAAAAATCCATTATTTATTGATTCCTTGTAGAAGTGTTCTGCAAGCAAAGATAGCAACTATTAAGACGTGTCTCAGTTGTACATGTAGTTCAAACAATCGAAAGTGACTATGAGCAGAATCCAAATGACTTTGGAAGAAAATGTTTGATTGCTGAGAAGTTGGCAAGATAGGCATGGTATTCCAGCCAAGAGTCAGGTCATTTTCCAAGCAATAAAGATACACTGTCCCACATGCTTTTATCTGTGTAGGCGATTTTCAGTACATTATGTTAGCCTGAAGATTTCATGATATCGCAGAATTTGAAATTCATAGCCAGATCTAGATCTCTGATGATATTGCAACAATTAACCCTGGTTTCAAAGACTTTCTTGTGAAATTATTGCTTGCTGCAACAATAAATACTTAGCTTTTTATAACATTTTTTCCATTTTATAATACAAATCTGCAGTACCTTCTAAAGATGGACCAGGCAGTGGCAGTGGTAGCTGTCGTGGGAAAGTATCATTCGGGCAAGTCCTTTCTACTCAACCAGCTGATGGGCAAACAGACGCAGCTGGGGTTCAGAGTGGGACCCTCTCTCAGACCTGAAACCATGGGCATATGGATGTGGGGAAAGGTACAGAGGTTTGGTTACAGTCTCTCTTAGCCGACCAATAGGCAATGAATTAAAATTGAATGTCTTATGAATATTGTATAGTGTTGTTTTTAAAAGGAATGCTCTAATGAACAGCTGAGATGATGTTGATAAGCCAAATTGGTGTCCCTTAAAAGTTTATGCCAAAGTGAGGTATGACTGAAAATAATGAATCTAGGGCCCTGTCTTACAAAGAGTAAAAAAAAAAAAAAATATGCTGATAATAAAATTATCAAGAATTTGAGATTCTTCAAAGAATATTGAACTTTACTCATTCCAAGGGTTTTAAACTTAGGCTTGATTATTAGAATTGAAGGCTAATAATTTCTGTTTTTATACTTCTCCCTTATTCCCATGATGACACTTAACCGCATCAGCCAACTCAGATGACGCTTTCTTCCGGAGAGAATGTTGCTGTGATATTTCTTGACACAGAAGGTAGGCTAATGTAGATATTCTATAGATATATTATGAATGTTGGGGGAAAAAATGAAATTCTTGTTGTGAGTTAACACTTCTTTTCATGATATTTTGGATAGAATATTGATCATATCAAGATTATACTACAAAGATTGCTCTTTAAATTGCCCAATATTCATATAACAAGTGATAGAGTTGTAGCTCTCTTGCAAAATGTTTTTATCTATAGTCCCATACAGGCTTTTTTGTGTATACGTCATATGGCTCTGTGAAGGCCAGGGCCCCGTTGCATAAACGTTACTATTATAGTAACTTTGCCATCAAATGGTAACTACCATGGTAGCAATGCTCAGTAGCCAATCAAAATCAAGGATTCCATGAAAATACCATTGGATAGCAAAGTTACCATAATGGTAACTTTTATGCATCGGGGTCCAGACCATATGTGTTTTTTTTTTTTACTCCAAAATATTAGACAATACACCAATGTCCAGTTGTATTACAATGGATATTTCTCAATTGCTGTAAGGCAGTTTCTTCCACAGTTTGATTTGATGCAAGAGCTTATATCTATCCTAATTAATGTACATGTAGTCATATCAGTTGGGATGTGACATTGTGCCTTTACATCAAACTGCACAACTAAATACTAGCTTTTGGACCATTTCAGGGTATTTGTAGAGTTGTCAATCACTTTACAAGCAACTTTGTAAAGAAAGTGGGGTTATTATTCATCTTAGCTCAAGTTATTCTAACGTTTGGTATATTCATTTTTTTCTATCTGAATACCTTCACCTGCTTGGCAAAATTCTGGAAGCGTACCTTTAGCGGTTCTTTCTCGAGACTCATAGTCAAAGGATCGTGTGTCTTAGCATCCTTCAACAAGGCGTTAATCCACGCATTGCCACTCTCCACCCAGGTGTTAAATGGGTACCTGGTAGTATGCCTAGCAATTGAGTCTTGGAGCTCTTGTTGGAATGCTCCTCGGGGAGTGGAGAAAAAGCATTGTTCATACATGTACATTGTGTGCGGGCATGTTATGATCCGATAATCGGGGTAATAATAAAATGCTTTAATAGAGATGTCATTCCGATGTGCGCTATATAAATCCGAATATTATTATTCTTATAGTTATTGAGATGGAAAATGAATTTCTTTTCTTCCGCCTGTAGGATGTACTGCTTTCTGAGAATTTACAAAAATGATCAGCTAGCCGAAAATACCCCTCCCCCCCAAAAAAAAAAGTCTGACATTACAATACTGTAAATCAAGTTAAAATAGAAAATAACGATGTACTTTTCTGCTTGTAGGTTTTGCTGCTAATAATGTATCTGAGACCTACGATGCCAAGGTATTTGCAGTGTCTGCTCTGTTGAGTTCCTACTTGATCTACAACTCGGTCAAAGTCATTGATCAAGCTGATCTTGATTATTTGGAGCTTCTTGCAAGGAGAACGCAGGTAACAACATTTGTATGAAGCAAATGATATTCACTGATTATACACTGTTATAAGCTACTGAAATCCTGGCATCTGATTGGCCCTTTTCAAATTTGTCAGTCAAAATTACTGACATTATGCTTCATGAAACAAAAAGTAGAAAGTTAAACAGAGAAGAAAAACTGTTTGAGTGAAAGTGATTTGATGAGTTGTAGGGGTTTCAAGGTCAATGTCAAAGGTCACAATGCTCATCATATACCTAAAATTCTCAATTTCTCAATCTTCAAATTGACTTAAAGAACTGTTTGACAGATCCAGTTCTAACTTCACTCATGTATAGGATATTAGGATTAAATAGTATGAATAATACATTATCAAGGTTTCATGTATTTTAGATCTTGCAATGACAGACTGAATATCATTGAATCTTGGAACTCTTGTTGAAATGCTCCCCAGAGAGTGGAGAAAGTGCATACGTTGTGTATGTGCATGCCAGGATCCGATGACATGTAATGATAATTGCAATGTAAAGCGATTGGAAACATAATGTATTAAGTGCTGTATAAATGTAACTATTATTATTATTATTATTGCTATTATTATTGAGAATCCATCCAACCGCCAATTACATACTTCTGTTTTTTAATTTTTTTTTTCTCTTTTCACTCAGTTGTTTGCTTTGAGGTCTCAGCTGTCAAGAGCAAAGTGGGCCAAGGACTTCAATCACGATCTACTTAGTTTTCCTCCATTATTGTGGGTAAGCTGTGATTGCATGATGTTAGTAGAACCAGACAGTAAACAAAGCACACGTTGAAAATAACTTTAGCTACATCGGGTACAGATTGATTGATATTGGCTAGCAGAAGCAGATTCAATACATGAATTGCCATGAACCAAGTTAGATTCTTGCAATTAGCTGTAGGAAGGACCCCACAGTTTCTTTTCTGATTTTGGGAGGAATTGTATATTTATTTAAGTAATCTTATGCTCTTCCTGTTAGGTAGATCAGGGCTCAGTCTTACAAAGAGTTTTGATTGATTTGATTAACCACAACTATGGAAAGCCAGCAATATCAAAATCTAAAATGCTTGATTTGTTCAATACATACATACACTCCCCTCCAAAAGTTTGGGAACACCTGCCTTCAGTGTGTGTTTTTCGAACTTTGGTAGACTTTACTGAGGTTAAGCCTCATAGTACAGCTGTATTTTTGTTTTAAAGTGAAGGCTATACACCAGTGTACATTTTATCATTGATTCAAACAAATTCAAAGCACTTAAGGGACGTGCAGCTGCCAAAGAGGGCAGGCCACCAGTCAAGATGGCATTCTCTAAAAAATGCTAACTTCTTTTAACATTGTTCTGTTTGTTGTTCTTTTCTGAAATTTTTCCCTTTATTTGGTGAATGTTACAGCAGATGTCCTCAGAATTTGTTGCTCAGATTGTTCATAAGACAGTTTATTTATGGAAATCTGCATCTTTATACTGGAAAACAACTGAACTTGACAAATGCCAAATCCTTTTTTAAGAAAATACATGGAAGTGGAGTAGACATCAGTGCAATTTGAAATTCATGAATTCAAAAGTTATTCAGAGTTTTTTACACTTATTCCAGTGCACCTTCACTCATTTTGCCTATTCAGTTTTCTTAGTCAAAAGTCAGTCACAAAATTAAAATGGCTAAGACAAGACACCTTTCTTTGGAAACACGTCAGTCAATTGTAGTTTTGAGGAAAGAAGGCTACTCCATGCAAGAAATAGCCAGGAAACTCAAGATCAGTATCCATGCGGTTCACTACAGCCTGAAACGCGAAGAGGCCACTGGGTCTAATGGGAACAGGAGACGAAGTGGTAGGCCAAAAACAACATCTCCTGCTGAAGATAAATACATTCGGGTGAGCAGTCTGCGCAACCATTGTCTGACTTGCCCACAAATTACAGCTGACCTCAACAAAACCCGTGAGATGCCTGTATGTTCTTCAATTGTTAGAAGACGTCTCTGTGGAGCAGGGCTGATGGGCCGAGTGGGTTTAAGGAAACCACTGAAAGAAAAAAAACCGGAAGAAAAGGCTTGATTGGGCTAGGAAGCATAAAGACTGGTCTTTGGAGCAGTGGCAGAAGGTTCTTTGGTCTGACGAATCAAAGTTCGAGGTGTTTGGCAGCAAGCAACGTACCTATGTGAGACGGCGAAAGGGAGAAAAGATGCTACCCCAGTGCATCAAGCCAACTGTGAAACATGGTGGTGGCAATGTCATGGTTTGGGGTTGCTTTGGTGCAGGAAAGGTAGGCAGCTTGCACAGAGTAGAGGGTATCCTCAACCAGCACGGCTATCATTCAATCCTACAGCGGAAGGCCATCCCTTCAGGGAAACGCTTGATCGGAGAAGGATTCGATTCGCAGAAAAGGTAGGCAGCTTGCACAGAGTAGAGGGTATCCTCAACCAGCACGGCTATCATTCAATCCTACAGCGGAAGGCCATCCCTTGAGGAAAACGCCTGATTGGAGGATTCGTTTTCCAGCAGGACAATGACCCAAAACACATGTCAAGACTATGCAAAGACTACTTGAAGAAAAAGGAAAAGAAGCAAGTCCTGGAAATCATGGATTGGCCACCCCAGTCCACAGATCTCAATCCCATCGAGTTTTCCATCGAATTTTCCATATTAGTGAAACACTGAGTATTGTTTAATTTTATTTGTGTGTCTGACTTCTGACTAGGAAAAGGAAAAATGAATGAAGTTGCAAATGTTTTAGTGTAAAAGCTCTGAATAACTGCAATAACTGCATGTAATAAAAGAAGTTCGCATTTTGAAAGAATGCCATCTTGACTGGTAGCCAGCCATTTAAGAGAGTATAAATTTGTTTGAATCAATAACAAAATTTACACTGCTGTATAATCTTCACTTTAAAACAAAAATTCAACTATGCTATGAGCCTCAATATCAATAAAGTCTACCAAGTATAAAAAAAGCACACACTGAATGCAGGTGTTCCCAAACTTTTGGAGGGGAGTGTATATATTTTTTTACATATGATGTATATTCATTTATTCATCATTTTCTTGAAAATTCAGTGTGCTTTTTTTTGTTTACAAAGGACATTGCGCATAAATAAGAAAACATTGATGGATTTCCATGTACATGTAGTTGAAGTTAATTGGATCAATTATAACTCTTTGTAAGACCAGTCCCAGAACTTTGTCCAATCCTTGGATGCCGATGACATCACTTCAGTTCCTAATACTTTCCAATTTGTTTGTTTTTCGTGTAGGGAATTCAAGACTTTGATAATGGCAATGCTTCAGTCCTGTATACATTTCCCATGTGCTTGTCCTCCTCTAGGTAGTTGATAATAGTATTTAATTTTTGGACACTTCAGTAGGTCTTCCGGAAATTACTCAATGGGTGGACACTGATGATATCGCTTGAAACCCTTATGCTTTTCCCTTTTAGTTGTTCCCTGTAGGTAGTTCGTGTAGGGAATTCAAGACTTTGATAATGGCGATGCTTCAGTCCTGTATACATTTCTCATTTGCTTGTCCTCCTCTAGGTAGTTGAGGATATTATTTAATCTCTGGACACTTCTGTAGGTCTTCCAGAAACTGCTCTATGGGTGGAAACTGATGATATCGCTTGAACCCCTTATGCTTTTCCCTTTTGCTTGTTCCCCCTGTAGGTAGTTCAGGACTTCGTCCAGTCCCTGGATGCCGATGACATCGCTTCAGACCCTAAGACATGGTTGCATCATATGATGCATTCCATGGCTTGGGAAGGGGACGATCACCCAATAAGTCTCTTAGATGTCTTCCAGAGTGTCGACTGCAGGACTCTCTTCTTTCCTGCCACAAAAAAGGAGATTCTCCAAGATTTGTCAAAGGTATGACATGTTTATTTATGTATTTTTTTTTTAATTCATGGAATGGAATGATCACCTATTAGTTTCTGGATGTCTTAAAATGAGTAACAAGTGTAGGACACTCTTCTCTTAGAAGGAGTTTCCTCAAGATTTGTCAAAGGTATATTTTATTTGATTTTTTTATTTCAATGGAAGGAATGATCACCTATCAGTTTCCTGGATGTTAAGAGTGTCAGCTGGAGAACACTCTTCTCTAAGGAGATTCTCCGAGATTTGTCAAAGCAAAGAATTTTTATGAAGTTGAATTATCGGCACCCAAATGGTTATAAAGCTGGTGATAACATTGTTCTATATCCTGCCACATTGTTCCTGTGCTGTGTAACCTATATTCTTTCTGTGTGTTGTAGGCAACAGAGGATGACCTAACAGTTGACTATAGACAGGAGAGAGATCAGCTGATTATGGGTCTTAAAGCTGGGCTTGTGCCAAAAGAGAAAAATGGTTTGTCATGTTTGATAATATTTCTGTCTATTCAGCTCATTGTACTCTTTCCTCGTCCCCTTCTCCTCCTCCATTATCATTGTTTAGTTTTGGAACTTACATAGTTTGAGGAGATTTCTAACTAATTCTTTTGAGCCAATAATATCAATAATCACACTTGCTTGACACTTACGTTATCGCAATTTTCTAAGCACTACAGTCAGCAGCATAATTATCCTGGCTTAAGCACAGCAGCCATTGTGCACACTTCATTTCAAGAGATATATTCCTACCAGGTACCCATTCACCTCAGCTGGGTTGAGTGCAGCACACCGTGAGAAAACACGCCATGGCCTGGAAATCGAACCTACGTCCCTCAGATTGAAAGACGAGAGTCATAACCACTCGACCACCACGCCCCCATTTCATTTGCATTATGGGATTTGAATGGGATTATTCTTTGTTTGTACAAAAACCGGCAAGCTACTTGGGGGTCTGGAGATGGAATCTTGCCATAAATGCATTAATGGGGTAATTCTTTGTTCCTCTTTATAACAGGCAAACTTCTAGGGGGTCCAGAGATGGCATCTTTGCTTAACGTCCTGGTGACAGCTGCCAATGAGGGCTCACTTTCTCAGGTAATTTTATATAATCTCAATTAAAAAAAAAAATTGTGGCAACTTGTGGTTCGTTTCTATTCATGTACAATAAACACCTGTTAACACTCAAAAAATAATTCTGACACCATTGAAACCCATGCTTTGATTGACTCATCAATTTTATTTGCCAAGTCACAAAAGCATATAAACAATATCATTAAAAACAGGCTTGCACGGGATAACCCACAAAAGCTCGAGAGCTCATTTCCAGTGGGGTCCTTGACGTTAACTTGCCGGAAAAGGTTGTCTATCATGAGCGAAATCATTTTCTAGACAGTAGACATGTATGAGAGAGTAGCATGTTTCATTACCTACTGTAAAAATTTTAAAGTCGTAAATTTGAACTAAAAGTGAGGCACAAGAGGGAAGGGGGGGTGATTTTGACAGTGTCAAAAGTGATATTCACAGTAATGCACATTTCGTCCCTTTTTATACACCCATCCTAGACGGGACGTACATGTCTTATTACTATTAAGGTATCACGCTCGGTGTTCGTCTGTCCGTCAGTTAACTTTTCCTTGTTAACACGATAACTTCAGTTTGATTTAACCGAGGCTCATATAATTTGTTGTGTGTGATACTATCATTGATCCCAGGAACCATATTGATTTTGAGGTCAAAAGGTCAAGGTTACAGTGACATGTTTTAATCTTATCCTTCTGAAGTCCTTGTTAACGCGATAACTTCAGATAAACTTAACCTCGGCTCATATGATATGGTGTGTATGATACTTGCATAGATCCCAGGAATTCTATTTATAATGAGCTCAGAAGGTCAGAGGTGAAGTCGCCACCTTCCACTTCTCTTTCTTGACCAATAATTCCATTTTCCGCGTTACAGGCGGGCATATTATGTGATCGCCTTAGCAACACTCTTGTTATATTTTTTTTAGATACCCAGTAGATGGTCTTCCTTCATCCAAAGCCTGGAGCAGTCTGCAGTGGAGGATTGTCTGAAGTTTTATGAAGCAGACATGAGCGTGTTGTTTGGTATCCATGACAACGGTCCCATAAACACAGAAGAATTGAAGGTTAGTTTTTATGTCGTCATGAACAGAAATCCATGCTTTTGGTTTATTGGCAATTATTGATTATTCGTGGGTTTATGACAAAGTGAACATAATTTATAGTATTTTACGGAAAAGAGGTTAAAACAATTGCAGATACAATCAACAAATTTAACTTTGTTTGCAAATCTCTATTAGCACTAATCATAATATCGTTTACGGTTCCATGACATTTGCTCTGGCGACAATTGCTCCGCTGTGAATTCCACACGCTAATGGAATCGCCAACTTCAACCCGGGATTTAACACTATACCCTATCCTAAACCTACATGTAACCCTAAACCTAACATAAAACCCTATTGCAACCCTAACCCTATATCTTAAGGCTACCGCACATTTTACGACTGTTCGCGATCCGATTTTGGAGCAAATCACATTTTGCTAATTTTCTGAAAAAGTGAATGGAACATATCATTTTATTTGAGGCTAAAATTAATTGAAAGAATACTAATATAACCATTTTGAAAGATTACAAGCCTTTATTTTAGAGTAAAGGCCAAATTAGTTTCAAATCGTAGCCAATCATACGACTGCTATGACGTCATTACGACTAGATATTAAATTTGCTTTTATTCTAAGAAGGATGATAGCATAGTCACAGATTTGAACATAGGTATTCGTACGATGATTTAGAACATTTCACAGTAAGATATTCCAAGTCTCAATATTAGCATCAAATTCTACTACATTTTATTCTGATATCGGGTCGCAGACCAATCGTAAGGTGTGCGGTTGCCTTTAGACGAAATAAAGCCTGGAGCGATTGTCGTGTCACCATCATTTACAGTATACATGTCAGAAATGTTTTGTTCTTTCTTTTTGAGGGGGGTATTTCTGTGTGAATGATATTTCTTTGTTGGCTCTCACATGCTCACTCTCGGGTAAGGTGGGGGGGGGGGGCAAATCTCCCCCCCCCCCTCCCCCGGTATAGCCTTGTCAATAGGCCCAGCCTGATTAGTTTAAGGAGAAAGTGTATGTTTTAGAGTGGTAATCATAATTAATTTTAATAGATATTGAATCGACTGAATATTTTTTCAAAATTACTTCATCTAATGCTGATATGAACATACTGAAAGTATGTACATTGCAATATATATATATATATATGCTAAATAGGTTCATTATTGCGGAATGAAATAATCGCTGGAGGGTATTCATTAGTCTCGCAATCTACTATGGTCAACAAGGAAATTCTTGATAACTCTAGCAAAAAGTGTTCACTAGCTTTCTAGGAAATTTGTGATCACTCTCGCAAAAAGTGTTCACTAGCTTACAAGTTCACGAGCTTTCGAGTGCCGCTGCTACTCTTTATCAAGTGACGAAAGTTATCTGATACGGTAGTCTATTTATACCAATCCCCAGGACCGTACGCACGTACGCGGGAACAATAGGTGGGCACTGATCCGTTATGTGATTGGTCGGGTGTATATGCAAATAAGCCGGAGGTATATGCAAATACGCCGCGAGTCGGCAATATGCAAATAAGACAAAATTGGCGGGCTCGCTAGTTTCCCGTGGGTGGGGGTTGACTAGCTGAGCGGTCCCTCGCTCGGTCGGGTCGGCGTGCACTGCCAGGTAAGGGCGTATTGTGCTGTCGGATGGTTTGCATCCAGAAATTGGGGAAGGGTGTACATTGCGTTGCCAAAGAAAGACATTGGTATACACGCAGGATTAAGGAAGCTATTAGTATACGTCTTTGTCCTAACAACTTCAACAGATCCACATCCCCAATTTCTGGATGCGAACCATCCGACAGCACAATACCCCCTTACCTGGCAATGCACGCCGACCCGACCGAGCGAGGGACCGCTCAGCTAGCCAACCCCCACCCACGGGAAACTAGCGAGCCCGCCAATTTTGTCTTATTTGCATATTGCCGACTGGCGGCGTATTTGCATATACCTCAGGCTTATTTGCATATTCGCCCGACCAATCACATAACGGATCAGTACCCACCTATTGTTCCCGCGTAAGTGCGTACGGTCCTGGGGATTGGTATAAATAGACTACCGTATCAGATAATTTTCGTCACTTGATAATGAGTTGCAGCGGCACTCGAAAGCTCGTGAACTTGTAAGCTAGTGGAACACTTTTTTGCGAGAGTGATCACAAATTTCCTAGAAAGCTAGTGAACACTTTTTGCGAGAGTGATCACGAATTTCCTTGTTGACCTAGTAGATTACGAGACGAATGAATACCCTCTAGCGATTTTATATATATATATATATATATACATACATATATATAGCCTTTATTTGTGCATTCATTGAAACATGTAGCTGACTGCCGGCTTAAATTGAATAAAGCTACTACTAGTAATAAAGACTGCTTAAAGGGGATGATTATAAGTGATTCCCCATAGAAAGCTACTGTATCTTGCCTGGAGAGCACTTCTTGCGGGTATAACTATATGCCAAGTCACTAGTTTCTGCTATACTGCTTGGTTAGCAGCAGTACATGTAATTTCCAAGACATTTGAAGCTGAGAATCATAGTGTAAGATATTGACTGCTACAAAGCATGTATAATATTCCTTCATGGTAGCTTATCTATGCTATCTTATGCAGATATGAACCTACTAGAAGAGGATAAGAATGTAATATGACCCTCCACCACACTGAAACAAGATGATTAGAGCCTCCCAAGGCTGTGTATATTTGTTTATATTGACTGGAGCAAGTGCAGATAGTAGCTTTCCATTGTTGCATGTTCACTGCGCTATCTAATGCAGATATGAATGTGTTATGTGGGAGGAAATTACCACATTTTATGAATTTGCTCAATTGCATTTGATGAAGAGCTCTTAAAGATACTAAACGATATTTATAAGCCAAGAGCTGCCAACCAGAAGGATTTTTTATCCTAGTTGGTAGGATTTTTGCAAGAGATTAGGACAGTATTATCTCACTAAACTGATTTTTCTGAATTCAGACTGTTTGTTACTTGTGCTGTATTAAGTGTGTAAACACTGTGTTTTGATTACGTGTATGAGTGCTTTGTAGTAGTTGTGTTTCCCAATAGCAAAATAGCAAAAATCTTTGCATCAAAACGGACTAAGTCAACGGTAATTGCTAGGACACTTGGACAAGATGCTAATACAGGTGGCACACATGCATGTAGACTGTAAAGTTAGTTATTTTTACCACTGGTGTGCTAGATTCTGTGCGTAAATTTTGCTAGTGCCGTACATGTAGCCAAAATTTTTGGTTTGAAAGTAGGATTTTCAGAGAAAATAAAAGGATTTTTGGTCCAATTGGGTTGGCAGCTCTGATTCAAGGAATGAATTACTTGTACCCATTTACAACACCATGCGGGTGTATCATGAAACTGTTCTAAGGTTATGCCAGAGCTGCCAACCAGTACTTTTTTTGGCGTATTTAGTACGTTTTTTCTTTTAAAAAATACTATTTTGACCACCCCAAAAAAAATGTAATTTAATTATTTAGAAAAATCATCTCTATATGTTTCTATTTCATAAAACTTACCCAAATATGGTTATTGGATCAATTTAATTTCAGGAAACTTTTTTTTCAATCATTTTGTTAAAACCAGGGTGAAATATACACATGTATCAATGTTTTTTTTATCTGCAAGAGCAGTGCGCATTTTAGCTTGCATGCAGCTTGAGCACCGCGATGAGCGCGTGAGCGCCACGCATTTTATTATGAAATACAGTTTTTTGGGGAAAAATACAGTTTTTTTTATCACAGAATACAATTTTTCATTGCCAGAGGTTGGCAGGTCTGTTACGCACGTTTGGTAACCCTTTCTTGTGCCCTACCATGCCCACGTAACTGACTTAGCACCTGAGAATATGTTCCAGTTGTTTGTAAAGTGATACACATAATGGGTGATTTTTGTTGAAGGACATGGTTCAGAAGGACATGGTTCAGATTTGAACCCACGGTCTACTAGTTGAAAGAAGCAACTGAGAAAAATGAGAAGAAGTTGATTTATTTGACTGGCCATTGAATGGGCTTTGCAAGTAAAAACTGTTTTCCAGATGTTTGGTATTTATTTTGCATTCTCCTTCAGGATTTTTAATTGTCTCCGAGAAAATAATAATAATACTTATTACTTATACAGCGCTTTTTCCCCGTATAGCCCAAATCGCTTACAAATGAAACTAATTAATTAAAAGGAAATATATAATGCTATTTGAAAACTATAAAACTACAAAAGAGATTTTTATAAAATTTTTAATACCTTTCTGAAAATTACTATTGATGGAGACTGATGGAGGCAAATCATTCCAGTATTTTGAAGCTGACACAGTAAAAGTTCACTGTAAAAAGATACATTTAGCCAACAATGGCAGCAGTCCTTCAAGCACAACACTAATTTTCTTGCTATAATATTCCTTGTTTCCTTTTCCCATTGTGTTCTCCATCCAGGCTTGGCAACAGCAAGCTTTCGGTAAATCTGTTAAGCTGTTACATCAGGTTTTATTTGGGTAAGTACATGTATACTCTCTATACAGGGCGTATCAAAAAAAAGTTTACACTTAGAAACAATCCTGTAAAATTATACATTTGTAATATCCTGAAGATTTTTCCACATTTTAACATTGGTACAGATCAATTTAAGCAAATAACAATACAATATATAATGACAATATATAATAGTGAGCACCACTTACTTTTGGAAAGTTAGTGAAAAATGATTTGTGCAGAACTTTGAAATAGTTATGCGAATAAAAGTAGACCTTAATCATGAAGAACATGTGGAATTTAGCTAGTACAATTGATTTGAAGATATCTTTTACCTTTTTAACTTGTTTCCTTGCCCAAAACACTTCGAAGAGTGCATTGCGCCTCACCCCACTCCCCCACACAGCAAGGCCACCGTGACGAATTTTGCTTTACACTGAGCTGTGATTTACATGAAATGGCTTAGGCTTGATTTTCATTTTGGTAATCATTGTCAAGCTTTGGAAAAGTGTGGAGAAACAAGTATTAAATGAAAAATGAAATGTAAACCCACTTAAAATTATAAAAACTTAGTGAAAAAATGCTGGAGATGTCTGATATAAACTTTTGTTCAGATTCAGTTATGTCCTCAGATCCAGCTGGCACAAAAAGGGTAAACGTTGTGCTTACTAAGTGTTGAAATTTCAATTTGGGTGGCAAAATCGTTACAAAATGCTTGAATTTATCCGTTTTATTTCAACTGACTATTAAGTGCAAGGGAAATGTATGAGAAATGTTTCGCAAGGTTTGATTTCGCCCTTTCCCCTTGACACAGCATGAAAACGAGCATTTCCGCGCAAACAGATTTCTGCGAGCTTTACAAAAATGGACAATGCTCACTCAAGTGTGACATTCTGTCACAACTTGCTTTCATTGGATAGATGAGACCCAAACCCAAGATCATATGTGAAAAAATTACCCACATGTTGTATATTTTTTAATTCCCAGGGCTTTTTCAAAGTGTAAACTTTTTTTGATACGCTGTGTATAGAGAGGAAATCAATTATTCTCTCCCACGAGAGAGCTAATAGAAAGTGTGTTGAGACATTTAAGATAAAGCTAAAAACCTAGCACTATAACTCCTTTTATCAATGATTTCTGCGTTCCTTTGTTATTTTGTTTGCTCCCCCCTCCACTTGTTCGCTTTGAGCATCTCTAATAAGATGGAGATGGCACCTAATAAATTGCATTTATTATTGTTTATTATCATCGTCTGTCTCATTTGCATTTCACTGAGTTGTGCATATACCTGTTTTGTGAAAAGTAAGTGAAAGTTTGAAATGTCATGATTACTTTCTTATTTTACATCCGATTTTGATGACATTTTCAGCATTATGCTTGTTTGATTTTTCTCTATTGATTTAAATAAACATTTTTTTTGCTCCCCCTTCACTTGTGCGCCTTGAGCATCTGTAACGAGATGGATATGGCATCTAATAAATTGCATTTATTATTATTATCATTATTGCAGTATTATTATTATTATTATTAAAAAAGAGAGAATTCTTGGTTGTGGTCATCAGTTAAGTGTTACCTATGTCACCTTGCCCAGTCCCCTCCCCTCCCTCATTGGTATACCTTTGATCCGTTACTGCTCGGCTTATTATCTAGTCAGTAGGAGAACATAGGAAGATTCTAAGATCTATGAGGTTTTTGCTCGGCAAGAGGTAAAAAGGATTGTAAAGCTATTGTGTAGTATGTTGTTAATGTTTATATCTCTGCCCACGATAGGTGGTTGCTAGAGGCATCGGGCCATATTCTGATAATTAAACCTAGGTTAAACCCTAGTCTAAACTAGAAATTTAAACCACACTTCTGTGGAATGCTGGGCTTTGTACTATTTCTTCTATATTACGGGCAATTATAATGTATCATTTGTTCTATAAAAATTCAGTTTATTTTTGTACTTTCCTATTCTTCACAGCACATAACTTAATTAATTTTTTGAAAACATTTTCTCAGCAGGATAAGAATATCTTTTAATTGGTGATTGATTTGATAACTGGCACACCATAAAATGTTGTCTACGCTGTCTATGGCTATCAGAATGGCATCCATTATGGTTTTGGGTTTGTCCCGTCATATCATTACCCGCAGCTGAATGAGAACTTCTTCCTTTCCTTTGTAGCCTGCATGGTATCCTAGATGATGCATCTAAGTCTCTTGAAGGCCAGCTTGAGACCAGAGCTGAGCAAGTCCAGGATCTCAATGACAAGAAGATTAGACTAGGATGCAGTGAGATACAGCACAGATGCGAGGTACTTACCCCAATAATCTTAAAGCCACTCTTAAGAGAACTATCATTCAATCTTAAGCATTCCACATTCCAAACTGACGTAATCACATATATGTTCACATTTGCCAGTTGATATTCTTATTTTACTAAACTGCTATCTACAGCATCCATACCTGCACCTGCATTGCATCCATTTGATCAGTAAGTATCAATCTCAGTCACAAACTTTTTTATAAGGCGCCAATCATTTCAAGCTTAACCGCTCACGACGGCGGTCTCCTGTGTTTATTAATTACATGGGGTTTTTTTTTATGTGAGTGAAAAGTTTATGCTCATATCGCTATTTTGTATACTATTATGTATCATGTCTGTATCGTTTACATTATGGATTATTTTGTATATTGTATATGTACAAACTCACATTTTATATTATGTATTTGATTATTTTGAATGCAGAATAGCAATCAACCACAGTAAACAACAATAATCTATCTGGGTTATGTTTGAGAAAGATTTAAGTATGACTTAATAATAATAATAATAATAGGCATTTATATAGCACCATCTATTTAGAAATATTTCTGAGGCGCGTTATTATTATTATTACCTCGGCTTTAGCTCGAGCTGACTTAAAATCATGCTTAAGTGTTGATGGTCACATAATATTAAACATGGAATCTCATTGATTAATATGCAGTAACGCAAATCCAGCATGATCTGACCAGTGCGATGATGCGTAATATACATGTACATGTACCACATCCAAATGAACATCTTCTTCATCCATTATATTCTCTTGTCTCTGTTCATCTGTCCTCTTGTCTCTGTTCATCAATTCCTTACAGTATATCTGTCTTCTATCCGTATTCATTTTTTTTTTCACATTTCACCTTTTTCAAAATATGAAATTCATATTTCACAACTAGAGCCCATCATTTCATCCCTCCAAGCCCATTGACAGTGCCTAGAGAAGATAAATGACATACGTTATACTCTATGCATTCAATTTGTGAAGCATTTCCAAAATTGTCCTGATGATTCTTTTTAATGTTTTGGCGCTGTTGCTGACATACGTTATACACTATTCATTCAATTTGTGAAGCATTTCCGAAATTGTCCTGATTATTCTTTTTAATGTTTTGGCGCTGTTGCTGACATACGTTATACACTATTCAATATGTGGAGCATTTCCAAAATTGTTCTGATTATTCTTTTTAATGTTATGGCGCTGTTGCTGACATACGCTATACACTATTCATTCAATTTGTTAAGCATTTCCAAAATTGTCCTGATTATTCTTTTTATTGTTTTGGTGCTGTTGCTGACATACGTTATACACTATTCATTCAATTTGTGAAGCATTTCCAAAATTGTCCTGATTATTCTTTTTAATGTTTTGGCGCTGTTGCTGACATACGTTATACACTATTCTTTCAATTTGTGAAGCATTTCCAAAATTGTCCTTATTATTCTTTTTATTGTTTTGGCGCTGTTGCTGACATACGTTATACACTATTCTTTCAATTTGTGAAGCATTTCCAAAATTGTCCTGATTATTCTTTTCATTGTTTTGGCGCTGTTGCTGACATACGTTATACACTATTCATTCAATTTGTGAAGCATTTCCAAAATTGTCCTGATTATTCTTTTCATTGTTTTGGCGCTGTTGCTGACATACGTTATACACTATTCATTCAATTTGTGAAGCATTTCCAAAATTGTCCTGATTATTCTTTTCATTGTTTTGGCGCTGTTGCTGACATACGTTATACACTATTCTTTCAATTTGTGAAGCATTTCCAAAATTGTCCTGATTATTCTTTTCATTGTTTTGGCGCTGTTGCTGACATACGTTATACACTATTCTTTCAATTTGTGAAGCATTTCCAAAATTGTCCTGATTATTCTTTTCATTGTTTTGGCGCTGTTGCTGACATACGTTATACACTATTCATTCAATTTGTGAAGCATTTCCAAAATTGTCCTGATTATTCTTTTCATTGTTTTGGCGCTGTTGCTGACATACGTTATACACTATTCATTCAATTTGTGAAGCATTTCCAAAATTGTCCTTATTATTCTTTTCATTGTTTTGGCGCTGTTGCTGACATACGTTATACACTATTCTTTCAATTTGTGAAGCATTTCCAAAATTGTCCTGATTATTCTTTTCATTGTTTTGGCGCTGTTGCTGACATACGTTATACACTATTCTTTCAATTTGTGAAGCATTTCCAAAATTGTCCTGATTATTCTTTTCATTGTTTTGGCGCTGTTGCTGACATACGTTATACACTATTCATTCAATTTGTGAAGCATTTCCAAAATTGTCCTGATTATTCTTTTCATTGTTTTGGCGCTGTTGCTGACATACGTTATACACTATTCATTCAATTTGTGAAGCATTTCCAAAATTGTCCTGATTATTCTTTTCATTGTTTTGGCGCTGTTGCTGACATACGTTATACACTATTCTTTCAATTTGTGAAGCATTTCCAAAATTGTCCTGATTATTCTTTTCATTGTTTTGGCGCTGTTGCTGACATACGTTATACACTATTCATTCAATTTGTGAAGCATTTCCAAAATTGTCCTGATTATTCTTTTTATTGTTTTGGCGCTGTTGCTGACATACGTTATACACTATTCATTCAATTTGTGAAGCATTTCCAAAATTGTCCTGATTATTCTTTTCATTGTTTTGGCGCTGTTGCTGACATACGTTATACACTATTCTTTCAATTTGTGAAGCATTTCCAAAATTGTCCTGATTATTCTTTTCATTGTTTTGGCGCTGTTGCTGACATACGTTATACACTATTCTTTCAATTTGTGAAGCATTTCCAAAATTGTCCTTATTATTCTTTTTATTGTTTTGGCGTTGTTGCTGACATACGTTATACACTATTCTTTCAATTTGTGAAGCATTTCCAAAATTGTCCTGATTATTCTTTTCATTGTTTTGGCGCTGTTGCTGACATACGTTATACACTATTCATTCAATTTGTGAAGCATTTCCAAAATTGTCCTGATTATTCTTTTCATTGTTTTGGCGCTGTTGCTGACATACGTTATACACTATTCTTTCAATTTGTGAAGCATTTCCAAAATTGTCCTGATTATTCTTTTCATTGTTTTGGCGCTGTTGCTGACATACGTTATACACTATTCATTCAATTTGTGAAGCATTTCCAAAATTGTCCTTATTATTCTTTTTATTGTTTTGGCGCTGTTGCTGACATACGTTATACACTATTCTTTCAATTTGTGAAGCATTTCCAAAATTGTCCTGATTATTCTTTTCATTGTTTTGGCGCTGTTGCTGACATACGTTATACACTATTCATTCAATTTGTGAAGCATTTCCAAAATTGTCCTGATTATTCTTTTCATTGTTTTGGCGCTGTTGCTGACATACGTTATACACTATTCTTTCAATTTGTGAAGCATTTCCAAAATTGTCCTGATTATTCTTTTCATTGTTTTGGCGCTGTTGCTGCTGTTATTATGTTTTACCATCCTCTCTACCTGTCTGAATGTTTCTGTTCTTGTTATTGCTGACTACAGTCGTGGGGGCATCATGGTCTAGTGGTTATGACTCTTGTCTCCTAATCTGAGGGATGTGGGTTCCAAAACCAGCCATGGCGCATTTTCCTTCAGCAAGAAATGTACCCACATTGTGCTGCACTCAACCCAGGAGAGGTGAATGGGTACCCAGCAGGATCAATTACTTTCAAATGCACTGAGGGCTGGAAGGCTGCTTGAGGTGAATCTGGGGTAATAATAATTATAACAATGCGCACCGGAATAGATTATTTCTGGATAGATGGCCTAATACAAAATGCCTGTTATTATTATTATTATAGTTGGAAGTTGAGACTGCCCTCTCTCAACAAGAGCTGCCGATGAGAAGCCAAGATTTTACACAGACTTTCCATTCCATTAGAAACAAGGCATCCTTGTCATTTGAGAATCAGTTAGCCAGGTTCAATGCTAGCAGTCATTTCAGGGATCATCTCAGCAAATTACATGTAAGTCAAAGTCAATGCAGGGAACATCTCAACAAGTCTCAATGTCATTTGGGATTAAGTTCAGTAAGTTCCCAATCAAGGGAAGTCGTGTTTATTGTTCATTACATCTTGGTCTTGAGAGAAGATGCCATATCAGAGATATCAAGGATCGTCTCAACAGAATTTTAAAGTAAAATTGAATTATACTTGGACATTGACAAAGCAAATTACATGAAAGACAACATCATTTGAGTTTACCATAATCGGGATCATCTCAAGAAATTTCAAAATTTCTTTGTCTTATCCTGGTTCACTTGATGGTATTTTTGTCAATTTCAGTTCATTTATTGCAATGTACCAAGTCAAGGATTATCTCAACAAAAGTCATTTCAATTTAAATTTACTTTATTTTTTTTATTGTAAACTTGGTTCAATTGTAAGATACCATTACGGAAACAAAGTAATCAGGGATCAGAAATAGCCAGTATTTTTCTACCTACCCCACTTCTCAAAAAACTTTTTTTGTTACAGAATAGTCTCCAGAAGATGAAGGATTCTTATACACTGAAGAACACCAGAGCATTGGAGAATGTCTTACTTGTTGCGAGAGAAAAAGCATTAGGTATTGTTATTACCTGGCCCCAGTAATATAAAGCTTTGTTAATGATCATAATAATAATAATGTGTCTTATAAAGCGCCAAATCCACTCTGTAGAGTGCTCAAGGCGCATAAAGAGCTAAGAGTTAAATAAAAAAGTTTTTAGAAGATTTTTGACAGTTTCGACAGAGGTACATTTTTTTATGTCTTCAGGAAGGCTATTCCACAAAGTGGGGCATGCAAAAGCAAATGATCTTTCCCCCAGGTTTTTGAAACTTTTGGAATAACAAGGAAGCCAGAAGTGGATGAGTGCAAAGACCTGCTTGGTCTGTATTGATAAATGAAATAATTGGACTGATTTCTATGATTGCATTGGTTGTTGTGCATGATCAATTTTAAAACCTGCCCCAGATCAATTGCTCACCTTGATGTTACGGGGTCCAGGGTTAAAGATACGCGACCCTGTCTTAATGGAGAAACTTACATCAGGGGTCTGTAACATAAAGCTTGCAATTGATCATGGCGCTGATTTCTATGATTGATTGCATTGATTATTGTGTATGATCAATCATAGATATCAGCCTTATGATCAATTACAAAGCTTTTGTTACGGGGTCCAGGTTGAAGATACGCGACCCTGTCTTAATGGAGAAACTTACATCAGGGGTCTGTAACATAATGCTTAGCGATTGATCGTGGCGCTGATTTCTACGATTGGTTGCATTGATTATTGTATATGATCAGTCGTTAAAGGAGAATTAAATCAATGGAACAAGTTAACTTGTGTGAAAGTAGAGAAATGGAAGAATATTAAGATCAACAAAAGAGTTTAGTAAATTTGAACAAACAAAAAGAAAGTTACAAGCATTTGAACGTCACTATAATTCGATGGAAATCCTCGTATTGGCAGTGCGATCAAGATCTGTGATATCATTCGACTATAACTTTACCTTTTGGATGCCAAAGCACCAAATGCCCTAAAGTGTGTCTTTTTTTGGTTCATTCAAATGATAATATTAATAATAATAATAATAATAATAACTGTATATTTACCCAGGGTAGCCACTTCAGTTCCGAAAACTTCCCAGCGGGCCCTGCTTTTATTATAACCCGGCTAAGCTAGGTTACCTATTCAGGTGAACACAGCTTTTTGAGGAATTACTTCCTGCCGGTACCCATTTACCTCACCTGGGTCGAGTGCAGCACACTGTGGATGAATTCCTTGCTGAAGGAAATTACGCCATGGCTGGGATTGAACCCACGACCCTCTGTTTCAAAGTCCGGGGACTAATCCACTGGGCCACGACGCTCCACATTGTGTCCCAAATGATGGGACAAACAATTCATCCATGAATTCAAGTGGTTTTAGTGTTTCATTCTTATATTCAGCCCCACAATAAATTGCTAAGTTTTGTATGCTATGGGTCTCTGGTATTATTACTATGGGGCTGGTATGGAATGCCGTTTGTACAGTAATGCTTAACGTCACACACATGAGAGGAATATGGCATGCCAAATGCGTTTCAGAATTATCTTCTGATGGTGAATGTTGATTAATGCCATTCTCATTGTTGAAATAAATTTTGATTGCAAAGTCCATTTGCACTGCAATTAAGATGGAAAGATTTCTGTGTACCCAAAAAATTCAACTGAGGCAAAGTTACCTTACTACCTCAAACGCAATTTTTCCCAAGTCAAACAGATTTCTGAGGTACCAAAAGATTTGAAAATAGGCAGAGTTACCTGTACCACATCTAAAGTGGTCTAAGTGGTCGTGGTCTATTGAGAACGCTGTGGTCTAGTGGTTACGACTCGTCTTTCAATCAGAGGGACATGGGTCTGAGTCCCAGCCGTGTACGTTTTACTTCAGCAAGAAATTTACTCACATTGTACTAAGTTGAATTTCTCTTAAAACAGCTTTCTGAGGTTCCAAGTTACCTTTCGTTGCATATCAAGGATTAAAAATCTAATTTAATATGATCTTACAGGTTTATACCGTGAGACTACAACAAACGTAGGCCCTGAGCCCCTGACCCCTAAGGAACTAGATAGACTGAACAAAGTAGGAGAAGAGAAATCTATAGAGACCTTCTCCAATGAAGCCGCATTGGCGATAGATGAACCAGGGTATAAGCTGCATACGGCTGCTCTTAAGGTTGGTGTGTTTTCTATGGGGAATATATTTACACAGGTTTAGGATGACCCGACGTTTTGATGTGATTATTTCTCCTGCCTGTCTTATTTTCCTGGAAGAATTTGGGTGAATTGGTGTTCAGAGGCACGTGTAGGGTTAATGACAGGAGCAGGAGCATGTAGGTTACAGGTAAGATTTGAAGTCTGGGTTGATTTTGCAAAATTTGCAAAATTTTCTATTGGACTAAATGTATGTCAGCTGTATGTAATGATGGTCCTGTGTCTCATAAAGGTTAAGTTTGTCTAGTGGGCTATAAGTTACTGTCTTTCTTTATTATTTCTATTTCTTACAGTTGGAGATGAAAGACGAAGAGGAGAAAGGAAGATTGAAGAATGAAAATCTCCTGAAAGCCTCATGTCACAAGAAGGTAATTGTATTAACCAATACCCCCAAAAAATTTATGACCAAAAATAGGGAGAAAAAAGAGTGAAAATTATAATATTTTCTGAATATTATATCAAATTCTATTTTTTTTAATTAGATTTTTGTATTAAAAATATCAGAATTTTGTTGGCTTGCTTCGTTCGCTTGCATCTTTTTAGAAACTTTGCTCTTTCCGTCATATCTGGCGCCCCCCAAATTCTTTGGCTCACTATGCTACTGCCAAGGTTGATCTTGATACTTTCTAAATCTAACTCGCTGATTTGTGTTTAAAGGTGGATGGTCTTTAAAGCAATGCAAGTAAAAGCTCCCAAAATACAGTGTTTCATGTTTTAATTTGTGATTCTAGTTTGTTATTTTAGCCCAAGTACTTTGAATGAACCCACCCATAGTTATTTTGAAGGTTGTTTTGGAAGGCTTGTGATTAGCTGGTCATTATTGCAACCCTAAAATTTCACACTTTTTTTCTAGATTCTTGAAGTAATGGAACACATAAGGGAGAGCACTGATAGCAACCACATGGTTCTACCGTTAAATGAGACTGACTTGACAGACAGGTGATATATCTAGGCTACTTTTGGTTATTTAGCAATTTAGTCCATCCCTTGGATAGGATGTTAAATGGAGGCGCCGTGTAGAGGAGAGTCACCACCTTTGCACGTTAAGAACCCACTGCACTATTCGTATAAGAGTAGGGGGAAACCCCGCTGCAGTGGTCCACCTGCACTCCCTCCAGTCAGTTAGATCGGGAGGAGAGACCTGCGGGTCACAGTTATTCAGTTCGCTTTTCGCCTCCCAGACACAGGTGATGCCAAACAAATAATAATAATAATAATGATAATAGTCATTTATATTTTTATTTTTCATTTGGCTCTCTTGATAATATAATATGTTTAGTTTTCTTGATTATTTTTTATTCAAATCAGAGACCAGGGGCCCGTGACACAAAGGTTAGCAATGATCGTAGAACATATTTTTATGATTGATTCCATTGACTACAATGTACAATCAATCGTGAAAATCAAGTGTACGATTAATCACTAACCTTTGTGTTACTTGACCCAGGGGAGTATTTCATGAAGCAAATAGTCAGTGATTTTCACTGACTAATTTGTTTTGAGCCAATCAGATGCACTTGACTATTTGTTTCATGAAAGCTCCTCAGTGCACAGCTTCTGCCCTGCTTAAATTTCTACCCTTTAAGGTATTGTGGAATGTTTTTTTTCTTCATATTTTCCAAATATTGGTAGGTACTGCATGGGTTAATTCTATCCAGCAAGAAATTCTTCCAAAATTTACCGCACCTGACCCAGGTGGGTGTGTCATAAAGCTGTTTGTAAGATACGAATGACTTATTAACGCATGACTGGTGATCCTTTCTTGTGCTATGTGATATCCCTATGTAATTGAATTATGACCTAAGAACATGTTCCAGTCGTGCGTAAAGTTGTGCATAACAGCTTTATGAAACACCCACCCAGTGTAAAAATATGTACCCTATAGGATCCATTCTTTAATGGATTTAGGAATGCAGGTGAGCTGCAGTTAGAGTGATAGTATAAAACTTTGTAAAGTAAAGAAACAGTATAGTTTACTGTAGTGTATAAATGGATTGCACTGATATTAAGCATTAATAATTTGTACATTTGCCACACTCAACCCAGGTGAGGGTACTTGATACCTGGCAAGAATTTATTCCTTGAAATGTTAAACCACAGTAATTTTGGTACACTTGCTGTGTCATGTCTAGAAGACCCACTACCATTATCATTATTTTACTATTGCATATCTTTTTTCCTTTACGTTTCTGCTCTTTTTGCAGGCTGGCAACTGCTCTCGACAGGGCTAAAGCAACGTACCAAGATGCTATGGTAAGTCTCTCTGTTTTTTTGTTTTTTAAATTGTGATGCAACATAATGTATGCCAAAAGAACACTTCCGCATTGTACAATAATTCAAGAATATATATTGCTAGTTTATGTTATATTTGTGCCATGTATATATCCAGCAGAGGTGATTTATTCACATTTGTCTGCAGACAACTGTCAGCGCTGACTTAACTTGAGCTTATTGGCACTAAAAACACCTGGCCTCTGATTGTTACCATGGTAACTGTCAGAGAATTATAATTTGTTAATGGTAACAACTTACCATTTAAAATTCTTTGGTTAATGAAATATTTCTCTATGCTTGAACATATGAATCTTGTTTTGGTATTTCTATTTTTTTTCTCTGCCCATTTAAGAACATTAATTCCTAATTCATCGTTCAGAGAAGGAAGATATTATTACAACAAATACAAATGGTATATCATGAAATATAGTAACACTTTAGTATTCTTCCGAGATGTTTTAGATTTTGAGAGTTCAATTACTCATAAATCATGCAAAATTTCCTGGAAAAAAAAGAAAAATATGATAATTCATTATTTTATACCGCCAGCATGATTTTATCAGCAGCCAAGTGTATCATTCAGGGGTGATGGAGTTAGATCGTCGTCTTCAGGCTCTCTGTGCACAGAGGAGGCAGGATAATGTAGAAGCATATTCAAGGGAGGTGAGTTCATTGAATTCCGTAGCGAGCAATTTTCCAGAGATCTCATGGGTATGAATTCACAAAAGAGGTTAAACCTAGAGGGGGTATAGAGCCATGGACTACACAGACTATTTGTACATTTCAGCACATACATTAAATGGTCTGATAACAAATGCATGCTTTTGCAAAGGGCTAAAATACTCACTGAATTAAGAGCAATTATACACAAAATATGCATTATCCATGTTGCCTGCCCCGCTTACTTTTTGAGTTTAAGCCTTTTTTTGTGAATTTTGGTCATAATGATTTGCCTGTGCATTCAGTATATATTGCTCGATACGTGTTTGTCTTTATTTGATTATCTTGAACCATGAAATGACAATTTTGCAATTTCTATAAGTTTATTGTAAATGTGATATAATGGGGGAGCTGCTTGACGTTGCATATGACGTTACAGAATTACACATTTACAAATTCATAGCTCTGTAATTCTTTGATAGATTTTCCCAAACTTCTCATTAATGTGCTCTCTCATTTTTATGTGTTTTTTTTTAGACTGTCATTTTGAAAAAGATATATTATTGATAGAGGGCTCTGACAATTTTTGTGAAAAAAATGTGATTCACCACATTTTTTCTTAAAGATTTGAATATTATTATAATAGTCCAATATGATTTACATATTTTGAATCTATACAAGACAGGCTTCAGAATGAATTACCCCATGATATTGCATATTAAAATATATTTCATGACTGCGATAAGGAAGTTGGTTCTTTTGTAATTTTTTTTCAGGTTGAAGCACCACTAAAGATTGCCAAACAGGTAGCTCTTCTTTCAGTTGATAACTATGAAACAGTCTTCAGTTTAACAAGATTTGTGAGTATACATTCATATCTCCTCTGTTCCAATGAATGGGAGCTCTTTAAGTTTCTTTTTTTTTTCCAACACTAGCTTTTTTCCAGCTCTTTTTATCTTTGATCACTCACACCTATGATTATTTATGCATATTTTCTCTGTTGTTCTTTAACACTTTTACACGTTTTTAGTATTTTTTTTCTGTTTTGAAATACAAATTTATGTTTATGTATAATAATAAATAATAATAATAATTGTCAGTTTTTGTATAGCGCATAACACATAGCGCATAGAGACAATAACAAATTGTCTCTATGCGCTTGAGAAAACAAAGGAGAGGAAGAGAAGTGTTGATGAGTTCATTTTGTTAAGGCCAGGTTCAATTTAAATAAGTAGGTTTTAAGAGCTGTTTTGAATTTGGTAACTGAAATCAATCTTTTTCAGGGAATTTGGGAGTTTGTTCCATAGAACACGGGCTGCATGAGCAAATGAACGTTCGCCATATGATTTTGTTGATATTTGAGGTACGACTAATAAATTCATGCTTTGTGAACGTAAATTACGTGTTGGCTTATATACAGTTACTAAATCATTTAAGTATGAAGGAGCAAGTCTAAAGAAACATTGATATACTAATAACAAAATCTTAAATTGGATTCGAAACTGGACTGGTAACCAATGTAAATGCTGTAAGACGGGATATGTGATCACATGAGGGATCACTTGACGTATTCAATATTTCATTTCTCGGTGTGTTTTATCAAAATTGTATTATCTCTGCCTTAATCATTATTAGTCATAGTACAGTATCTCTATCTTTGTACTTATTCCATTAACCAATTTAGATCCGCAATGTGTGTTTGCTGAATCTCAACGAAGGGAAGCCCAAGAATTGGCCGAGTGACCTCAAGGCTAGCATCATCGACCTCTTTATCCAGTCTGACCCTGACCTTCAAAGGGTCATAAGGTCGAGGGAAGGCTTCTGGTCATCCTTGGTAGGCTTCTTCCAGTGGATTATGAGCCTCTTTAGATGATAAATCAGGAAGGAAATTGAAGGGAAATAAAACTAGAATGCAATGCAAAGTGATGCATTATGGCAAATTACTAGTGGCCTGGGACCTGTTGCAGAAATAGTTGCGTTTAAACGCAAGTCAAAATATCAAGCGCAAGTCCCGAATACAGGTGCTTCATTGGCTGAAAATCAAGTTGTGCAAGATTTTTTAAGTTGCGTTTGATCGCATCTCTTTCTGCAACGGGCCCCTGGTCACAGTTTACCTGAAGAAATAAAGTCCCCAGTCTTCTGCCCAACTGAATAATAGAAAAACCTCACAGAATTCAGGACGACATTAAATTCATGAAAACACGATTTTCTGACAAAATATGCAAATTACGTAAATTACAATTGAAGTCATCAGTTGGAAATCTGCCTATAACTCAAGTTCACAATGTTTAGCATGTGCACATGGACACTAAATATAATTTTTTCACTATTTACAATTGCTTTATATATGGTTTGAACATGCCAATGAAGAATTCAAAATTTTATGGTTATCTTGCCTAAGGACATCACATTTGATGATTAGAACACCAAAGAACACTGAATTTGAATTTTAGAGAACAGAAAACTGGGGACTTTAATTCACAAGATTTGAGTACTAGTATTGCATATAAATGGTTACCCAACAAACGAGCATTAGAGTGCAGTTGATGTATGTGCTAATTAATTGACCATGCAAAATGTAATATGGTGTCATTTGGATCAATCACAAGTTAATACTGGAGAGTTGCTTAAAATAAATCTGAAATTTTACCATATTTGAATAAGGTGGATTTGTAATACAGGATATAACAAAATTTCCAAACTAGAAAATTATGTGCCAAATGGTTCTGGTAGAAAATAAGTAATTGCTCAGTAATTATGCAAATAAGCATGCTATTCTGTTAGTAGATGGGTCTTTTTCAATGCTGCAGTAATAATATATATATATGCCCATATGTTCTTTCACTATCACTGTTGGAAAATGCAAGCATTTCACAAAGCATGTCACAATTTTTGCGACCTTATTGCGACAATATTCCTGCTCGTTAATTTCTGAGAGATTGTACAACAATGGTATGGTATGGTATATGGTACTTGCTCAGTGTTTCTCTCCTATTCCAAGTGATTACATACCTCCAGGCAGTGGCGTACGCTAGGGGGGGGGGTATCAGGAGTTCAAACCCCCCCCTGAGATTTGTTATTCCCACAACCCCCCCTTTAAATTTTTTTGAAAATCTTTTTTTTTTTTTTTTTGGTAGGAAACGACCTAAAAATGATGGTGAAACCCTTTTTTTCTTTCTTTTTTCTTTTTGGTTGTCAACATTTCATTCAGCTTGAAAAATCCTGCATACGCTACTGCCTCCTAGTATCTCACTCATAAGTTCATAAGTTGTTGTTAGCTTACAATTTGATGGCCCACAGGTGGAAAGTAACGTGGGAAGCATGAATTGGAAAATTCTCAATTAACTCAGTGTTTATCTTAGCTTTCATGATTTTCAACATTCAGTTTTGCTAAACCATACCAAAACTAATTCAATCTTCATGTAAATATATTGTTCCTTATTGATTTCAAAGACTTTATATTGTTGCTTCCTTCAATTACTCCAATTTGGATTTTTTAGAGGAAAAGAGGATCATACCATATTTGCATTGTTTTTTATTACCTTTGTATGCGACAACTAACATATTTTCATGTGAGTGATATTATGACTGATGATATTGTGGAAATGGCATTTCATTCATGTATTACATCATGAGCTGCATGAAGTTTGAATGATTTTCTTGCAACCTCTGGGAAGCAAATATCTTTGTCTTTGATTGCTATTATGTTGACATAAAAAATGATTGAAATATATTCTATGCAATAAAAGAGGCATAAAATGCATTTATGTGACAACTCTTTTAGTACTATTGTGCGAATAATGTATAATATTGTGACAATAGTCCTTCATGTATTTCATTTGAATTTCATACATGTCCAGAACTGCTTTAGTTTTTTAATTATAGACAAAAAGTGTTTGTCATACATTAAATTTTCAGGTCTGGGCCATGTCTAATTACAAAGATTTACGGTTGATCTGATCAACCTCAAGTATAGGGGAATCCATCAATGTCATATTTTTTCTATAGGAAATTTGCACAATGTCCTTTGAAAACAAAGAGAAGCACACTGAATGTTCAAGAAAACTATGAGTGTATGAATATACATCACATATAGAAAGTATTTTGATCAACTTGTATTTTAGATGTTGATGTTGCTGGCTTTCCAACGTTGTGGTTGATTGGAGCAATCGCAACTCTTTGTAAGATGGGGCCATGGTGTTATTAAACCCTTGGAAAGCAGTATCTTTGTCTTTGATATTATTCTTATGTTGAAAACAAAAGGAATGAAAAATATTATATGCAATGAAAAGGGATTACATTTAATTCAATGAAGTTGTATATAATAACAAAGTCTATGAAGCATATTCATTTAAGTGTATATTTATATATTGTTTACCTTATTGCCTACAAGAGCTGAATGGTCCCTGTACAGTTAATACTTGCCTTGTTTGTATATTTGTGCATTTGACAGGCTGACAAAGTGCCAAAAACAATTTACAATTATTTACAACTCAAGTATTCATGTAATGTGAATTAACATGTTTGTGAAAGAGTATATATTTACTTTGTTATTTTGAAAATAAAAAAATATTAAAGTCTTTCATGTTTGTGTGAAACCTGTTCAGGTTGATATAATGGGTAGTTCAAAAGAAGCCTACCCCTAATCAATTACAAATTAAGTCATGTATGAACAGTTTATTTTTATTTTTTTTGTTGGGGGGTGACGAATTGTTCCTTAATTTGTTTTTGAAGAAAAGCAATGGCAACATATTTCTACAAGTCTATATTGCAAATAATAAAAAAAGATTAAACAAAAATCTTAAGCTTTGTTAATCCAAGCATGCTTAGATATTGGTAAGTGCCAAAAACCAAATTATTTGGAATGCAATACCCTTTTTTTCATGGTGTATGAGATTTTACTGATCATAATGATTTGGGGGTTTCTTACTAGCAATGATTAGTTGTAAACTTTTTTCTGACTGAGATACTAGAAATATGTGTAGTAGACTGTACTGTTTTTCCATGATTAAAGATAAATGGCAACCCGTATTTTCTGTATTTCATTGCTTCATTAAAGGACAAGTCCACCCCAACAAAAAGTTGATTTGAATAAAAAGAGAAAAATCCAACAAACATAACACTGAAAATTTCATCACAATCGGATGTAAAATAAGAAAGTTATGACATTTTAAATTTTCGCTTAATTTCACAAAACAGTTATATGCACATCCTGGCTGGTATGCAAATGAGGAGACTATGACGTCATCCACTCACTATTTCTTTTTTATTTTATTATATGAAATATGAAATATTTTAATTTTCTCCTTATTGTCAAGTGATGATTAATTCCTCCCTGAGCATGTGGAATTATCATTGTTTAATAATATATGGTTCAGTCAAGTTGGTCCTTATTGTCAAATCTATAACAAATGAAATATTGTATAATTCAAACAATAAAAAACAAAAGAAATAGTGAGTGATGGACATCATCAACTTAGTCACCTTGTTGTGCATATCACTGTTTTGTGAAAAATAAGCAAAACTTTATAATGCCATAACTTTCTTATTTTACATCCGATTTTGATGAAATTTTCAACACTATGCTAGGTTGATTTTTCTCTATTTATTCAAGTTAGCATTTTCCTGGGGTGGACTTGACCTTTAAGTGCAGTGATGTGTGTTTTTATCATTGTTTTAAAAAAATTGGATCGATATACTAGGCTTATATGAACAGTATTGAAAGAATGAGAGAGAGAGAGAAGGAATGGTGAGATGAAGATAATGATATAAATGGGGGGGGGGGCAGGGAAAGACTAAGGAGAGAGATCTATATAATTATACACAGTGCATGAAGAGAGAGCGAGAGAAAAAAAAATGATGAAATTATTTGGGACTATTAGGTTTGCTTGATGTTAATTTGGCATTTTGTTTAAATCAAACTTTACACGAAACCATTATGTAGGCCCACATATTTTTTGTTTTTACTTTTTAAAGGCATGTGCTGTTCTAATGATCGACTTATCAAGAACTTTTTGATGCACGCCCCCCCCCCCCCCCGGCCCAAAATACCCTTCTATGGAAAAAAAAAAGCAGATTTGAAACTACACAAGGTATATTTTCTGACTTAACAGTATTGGTACTTCACAGAAAATTCCACATTCCAACGGACCTTGGAGTAGTCTGCTATGTAAAAATAAAATATATAAACATCCATGAATGACAGTACTAATCACTTAACACGTTTTGGAACAAAAATTTCCAAAATCTTGATTCGTTGTGAACTTGCCACGCTTCGGGACTGTCCCCAAACAAGGATGACCTCATCATGCCCTTTTGGGTGACGTCATCGGAAAACAGTTTGAGGATTCCGTCTGAGTTGGCACTTCCAACATGGCCGAATTCGGTGAGTATATTTTCAATATTTTATAGTGTTTGTTTTGCTTTTTAACGTAAATGTTGTGAGCAAGAATGTTAAGATTATTTCATGGTGTGAATGAAACTCTTGACCATTTCAGTACTGAATTATTTGGTTGAAACAATTCGCTGTGAAGAGTGAGAATAGTTTGTAACAAGACCGTATTGATGCGAAGATAGCTATAGCGAGATGCCGCTGTGTGTTTGTGCATGAGAATCGAGTATGAACGGTCGGGCGCGCCAGCATTTAGCGGGGCTTGGCTTCCCTGGTTCCGTAGCGAGTAGAGTGGTGAGACGTGTGATGATGCAGTGTCATAACTCATATGTTGGGGAATGAATTATGATCATGAAGGAGTTACACTTTGTTTTCATTGCTCTGCCATTTTAAACCTGATGAGGCTAAAGAGTGTTTTACCCTTTGCTTGGTCTTACGTGTTAAATAGGATGTGATCGTTGTAAGATGTAACTTGTGTTAGTTTGTCACTTTGTGCATGTGTGATCGGCGCAGAAAATGGATCGCTTCTGTCACTCTGTGACAGATCGGACGGACCGTCAATTCTGTGATGATTTTTGCTGATTAAACAACAACCTTAATAATTGAATCTTTGAAAGGTTGTGTTCTTAATACCCATCTGATTTTCTACTCATTCTTGTTGTATTTGCAATTTTTGCATCCCCTTTTACATCAATTTTTCAGTCAATCATCACGAAGTTCCCATACAATCAAATTGTAATTCGAACTTTTCCATGGGGAAAAAAATAAAAAAATAAAGTAATTGTTAGATTAGATATTGCAAAATAGTTGTTGAGAGACTACACGTATGGTATGAACAAGCACAGCAATGCTTTTAGTTGGCAATGAATATGCTTTTCTCAGCTTCTCGGCTCCCTGAGTTAAAGAGTGTTATGATCTACAGCTTGGCCCTTGGGTTTAACATTGTCTTTCTAATCATATTCCATGTGTGATTGCTGCATTTACAATAAAGAGTATCTGAAAATAAATCTCTCAAAAACATGCACTGTACGTACCTTAATATGAGTATTAACCCTAACTTACATGTACCTTAAAATTTTTTGTGTTAAATCCACCATGCAATTTTTTTCTTAATGCGACATTCACTGACTTTTTATTTTCAACTCTCACACAACCTTTGAGACCAAATTTGTGACTCCTGTATATATGCTGTTTAGAAATGTACACAGTCAATTGGTCAATACAAAATATGTTTCCTGCTGAAATTCATAAATGAGTTATTATTTTTTCTTCCATTAGCAGCAGTCATTTAATTTGATGTTATTTATGGCCAAAATAATATCACTTTTGATAATATCATTTTTCTTGAAAAAAACAACAAAAATAAAAAGAACAAGAAACAATTAAACACGATAAAATACAAAAATTAATTTTGGTACCAGAATTTTTTTCATTTTCATTTGTTAGGAATGCTATAAAGAACATTTTCACCAAAATTCAGCCTTATTTAAATGCAAAAATATAATTTCATGAATAAATTAGCATAAAATAAAACAAATTTAGTGCAATCTGATGCCATTACATAGATTATATCATTCTCTACCTTCGTACAAATGCATGTTGCAATCGCATAATCCACGGCCGAGATCTCATGAATTTAAGCTCACAAGATAGCCCAGGTCTAAAGTTACTGTTAGGGTTAGTGGTATTACAATAAAACATACAAACAAAAGAGATACTGACTGTATGTGTGTTTCAAAAATGTGTACATGTAGTGTTCCCTTTTCATGTGGCAGTTAAACACTAGTCTTCAAGCACAGACTCATATTTAATACTTCAACATATAACAAGAAAAACAGTGCTTAGTGCACTGATGGGGTTATCCTGGGTAAACAAAACGAAATAAATGATAAATAAATAAACAGGTCTGGAGTGAAGACTAGACCCCAAAGGCTCTGTCTGGTAGAGCCAGCCACACTACATAGTGATTCCAGTCTCACTAATTCAGACTCTGCACTATGCGAATTGCAAATTGAATTGAATTGAATTGAGGTTTTATTATCATTTCAAAATCCAAGGGTCTGGGCCTGCAGACTAGTTAAACACCGTGCTTCACTACAAATATGTGATGGTAACAATCTTTTCCATCTACATGAACTGTGAAGGCATTACCTAGCCAGCAAGGAGTCAATCCAAATTTCCTGTTTGAGATGTTAATCCTGTGTTAAATCTAAGGCTTCCTCCCTCCTCTCTGGCCACCTTTCCCATGCTAATGCAGGATCATCATTAGCAACTAATTTGTAAAAGAGACGGCAAACGATGAATTTATAATTGCTGTGATCTTTGTTTCATCATTCTTATGAGTTTCATAAAGTTGTTCATAAGTTACGAGCAACTTTACGAACAACTGGTGATCCTTCCTTTTTTTTGTCTTTTTTTTTGTCTTTTTTTTTTTGCTAAATAATACACATCACATTTTCATCATTGGTGTTGATGTAGTTCCTAGGAAAGGGTCACCCATCTTTTGTGAAGTTGCTTGTAACTTACAAACAGCTTTATGAAACACCCACCTAGGACATCACATTCCCCTACAATGTATCTCTCACCCCTGTTCTCTCTCTCCCCGCTGTTCCTCCCTATACTTACCGGAAATCTTTTATTCTACCTTCATGAATTTGAAGAAATTATTTCAGTAAAATGTATAATGTAATTATAATTCAATAATATAACTTGCTTTATAGATAATGATAAAATCATATTTCTTTTCCATTTTTTCCCCAGCCTGCATCTGCATCAACCACAACTTGCAGAACTGAAATCTGCCATTGCAAATTAAGCTGAAGACTTTGCTTTGTACATCAATACTGCCAACTCCAAGCTTGGATCCATGAAAAGACAAGAAAGAAGTCTGCCCATATCGGATAATGCAGTTATCAACTTATTCTATTGAGCGAGACAATTTATACTTGAACACTGAGTGTGGAATACACAAAATAGTGCAGAACTTTTTGCTTTCACTTCTCATAGTGTAAGGAAGCAATTAGAAAAACTTCAGTCTTTCGCATGCATTGGGTGGTGTGAAGAATTCGAAAGGAGCCTTTAGTGTGGACCTCTCGTCTTTTCTGGACCAACTTGAAGTGGAGGATATTGGTTTACCCTCAAAACTATGTTTGCCAAGTTGAAGAAGAAGATTGCAGAGGAGGAGGGGGTCCAGGAAGGGGAGCTCAAGCGCACCACCGGCCAACCTGGGGTGACCACCGGGAGGAGAGAGAGTCTGAGGAGGGCGGGGGAATCGTCGTCAAGCCTCAACTCCTGGGGGAGCACGTCAAGCCTCAGTGGGGCATCGGCTGCTGCTGCAGTTCCGAAACAGGTAAATCATCATAGTTTTGAGTTTTAGATGATTATTGATAGTTCTTGAAACCTTTGGGAAATAAAGTAGCATTCTTGGTTCCGACATTAAAGAGTCATTCATCCCCCAAGGTACATGTAGTCCAGTTTGGACCCTTGTGAGAACAAAGCCAGACATAGATGGGAGGGGGGGGGGCTTTATAAATTCATGTTATCTCATATTCTGAAGTCCGGTTTTACTTAGGCCGTGGTCTAACTCTGGGCTAAAATTATGGGGAGCCAAAAATGTCAAACATTTGTTCACATTGTATATTTCTAAGGTTTATTGTGATCTTTCATCATGCTTTAATGAAGAAGAAATCCATTGGAGGTTTGAGCTACTATTTACAGATAATAATTGATTATTTGAATATCAAATGAGCAGATAAATTGAACCTGTACCATTAGAGATTTATTTCACAATTGGCTTTCCATAGTTACATGTAACCCACATCTTTAGACCAGAGCTTAAACTAAATCCAAGTTCAGAATATGAGCCCTTGTGTTTGCTGCTACTGAGTGGGATGGGGAGGGCTGGCAGGGGGAAGCGTATTTTCTTAATTTCTCAGCAATTACACATTTTCTACTCGTCATTGGGTAGTCGGTACATATATTATTTCAGTCCCTTTTGAAGACTTTTCTTTGTAAGATACATGTAAGATATGCATGTACACCATTGATTATATGCTCCTGGGTAAAACAGGTGTTTTCTTCTCTTCTTTTCTTCTAAAGCACATAGAGACGTGATGTTGTCACAGTGATATGCAATGTTTGTTATTATTATTAAGCCTGAGTCATATCGATTATTTTGAAAACCGGTGTTCGACAGCTTTATTTCGATCGAACATCGATGCATCGAATATTGAAGGCGGGGAAATTTAGTCTTTTTTTAGCGTCGATGCGCTATGCATGCACTACGCACTGACGGTACGTGCTGGCGATGGCCGGGTGAGTGTTGCACAAGCAGATGACAGAGCAAATTTCGTTTGTATTTTCCATGATCACAGAACACAAAAAAGGCCGGGGACCAATGCAGAATTCTTCCCAAAATATCTTCAACAATGATATTTGCAGATGACAACATATAAGTTTAAAATGAAACAATAATAAAGACATGAATCACGCAGAGTCGATCCGAATGATTTCCGGTCAACTAGCATTAGCAGTCCAGACTCGCATTCACCAGTCCCGTCCGCAGCCCCGTACACTCACTCTCCCGAAACGACAGGCGTGCTTGTCAGCGCCAGCACACAAGTGCAACCAACGGAGAGCGCTGTATAAACTTGCCTGAAATTGTGCAGTTGGATCCAAAATGAGTTCCAAATAAATTTGTAATTTTCTCTGGATTTCCAAAATGAGTTCCAAATAAATTTGTAATTTTCTCTGGATGGTCATTTGAATTGCTATTCAATGCTGATATAACGATTGTGAGGAAAGATTGTGGAATATGAGTTATGACGATGTTCGAGAATTAATCCTGATACTGACAACCCATTTTGTTGGACACAATTGAGCATGCGATCGAAATAAATACGAATGTTTCGAATCAAGCCCTAAATTCACATAAATTATTACGATTTAACAAGATTTTATGGTCATACTAAGAATATTGACGATGTCAGCAAAGTATGTTATGTTCATATGGAAGAATTAATACTGGCATTATTTCTATTGTTATTCCATCTCTGGACGTCTTCTCCGAGCTAGCTCCGAGAAAAGAAGCACAATGCGCATACGTGTTAATTCGATGACGTATGACATATTTTCCATTCATGAAATCAGAGCCCAAAGCCTTGGGCACAAACTAGCTTCAAATTGATGGGAAAAAAATATAAAACGAAATTTTCTCTGTTTTGTCATGTTAGTATATGGGGATATAACGATTTTGAAAAGAGTTTTTGCATGTAGACAACGTTCGAGAATCAATCCTGACGTGATAATTATTTTTTTTCAGACAAGTGCACTCACTCGACTCAAGTCGATCATCATGAGATGTCCGCCATTGAAAATTGAAACGAAATACAAACGTTTCACATCAAGCTCTAAATTCATATTAATGATTATCATATGTAAATTATTGTTAAATATTACGATTAAATAATGTTCTGTGGTCATGATATTAATATTGTTCATGAAAGCAAGATTTATTTTACGTTGATCGCGTCAATTTCCGGCCATTTTCTGGTTTGATTAAAGAACAGTACTGCGTATGCACGATCGATGGCCATGACTTCCATTCATGAATTCATCATGCATAAACTATCTCGGCACGAGCAGACGAGTAAGACTCGAACTATGATCGAAAGAAACTTCAAATTAATGGTGAATAGGCATCATAATTACACAATCGGTTTCATTTTGGGGGCAATAGAAATCTAGTAAGTAGTAGTCAAATTGGACATTACTGATATTTTGATGACTGATTGTGTGAACCAAACGAATCGGCCGGCCGACGTAATTTTTTTTTTTTTTCGATGCACCGATTTTGCCAAATCTGCACCAGTGTTCGATGACATTGATCGAACACCGATTTTAAAATCGATTCGACTCAGGCTTAATTATTATATATTATCTTATTCTTATGAAGAAACACTTTGGTGGTAATTTCATTGGATTCTGTTTGATCACATTGTTAGATTATTATTGTATTCATATTATTCATATATTCATATGATATTGATCCTCCTGCTCCCCCTTTAACAGCCAAATGATGTATTAAGCGCCAAACACGAGAGACTGCAAGGAGAGTTGGCAAAGAAAGACGAGACGATACGAAAGCTGGAATCCAAGCTGGACGAGTATTCACTCCTGGTAAAAGAAGCTGTCAGGGATAAAGAGAAATCACAACTCCTTCTAGAAAAGCATCAAGATGGTAAGAATTTCCATTGCTCTTTCATAAACAAACATGAGCAAAATGATACATTCATACATAAATGCATTAGAATAGAAATCTGAAATCAGGTCTAACTTAAGCCATGGTCTGACTCTGGGCTAAAATTATGGGAAGCCCAAAAGGAAAATATTAATTTTGTATATAAGGTTTACTGTGCTGTTTAATGAAGAAATTTGTTTGAGCTACTATTTCACAGATAGTTATTGAATATTTGAAGGTCAAACGAGCTGATAAATTAAACCTGTACCATTAGAGATTTATTTCACAATTGGCTTTCCATAGTTAAGGGATAAAGAGAAATCACAACTCCTAGAAAAACATCAAGAAGGTGAGAATTCCCATTGATTTTCCGTAAACAAACATGAAATGATACATTCATACGTGTAGGCCTACATAAATGCTTTATAGGATAGAAACAAAATTTGCATTGGATTTGCATGAAATCTCATTTCGTAGAAATATTGGGTCTGACGTGCACTAAGAAAATATTGTCTATTTTCTGGACTACGTACCTGAGCATTGCACATTTGGTCTCAAAATTGTCACAAGAGGTAACAGAATAAGTCGTCAGACGTCGGGCGTGAGCTTTTCATGTTACAGGTTTATTTTATTGTGAAAAATGAAGAGGGAGGCTAAATCACCCTTCCCAAATTTTTTTTTTTAAAGGATAAATGTATTCTGCACACAATCACCCCAATAATGGTTTCAAGAATATAAGGGCTATTTGAAACTGCACTGAGGATAAAATCACCTGTTGATTCAGGTTATTTCAAATTATGGTGAGTTTTTCATTTGATCAATTGATAAATATTTTACATTTATGTATGTACTGTATTCCAGAGGCCACCAAGAGAGTCCAGGAGATTAATGAAGAGTTTCAAGCTAGAAGAGCAAAGATGGCGGATAAACTCGGCCTGGCTATCAAGAAGAAGGAAACGGAACTTCACGATAAGATGGCAGCTCTAGAAAGTGTGAGTACTGTTTAATTTTTAATTTTCATTTGTGATAGATGAAATAAATAATGCAAAATAATTTAGTTCTCATGTCCACTTTGCAGAGAGCTCAAGATGCTTTATTTTCTGATTTTTTTTATCACTGGTTAGTAATAATGGTTTTTTTTAATATAATCATTGCATACTTGAAACTCAAACAAATGTATGACAAAATGTTATTTATTTTAGCTAACAGGCAATTTTGCTAATGACTGGTTCCAATGACTAGTTCTACATGTATATACCGGTCATGGTTTTGAGATGAAGTAGATTTAACAAATAACACGGAATGACTTCACTATCTCATGAAACATATGATATACATCATTTTGCTTGGGCATTAGAATAATGATCCACACTTTGCAATAATTCAAACGCCCTCGGCGTCACCTCGGGCATGTTAGAACTTTGTGTGTTTAATTCGTACCCATGCCCTTGCGTGCATTATTTGTTTGATATTCATCTTGTTTGAACTTCGCAGGAAAATGCAGACCTCCAGGAGAAGCTCAAGAAGGCGGAGATGCAGAAGTTTTTGAAGAGAGAAGACAATGATGAACTACAAGGCTTCCAGATACAAGAACTTGCCAAAGTCAAGCATATGGTAATTTACATCTCTTGTACTACATGTACATGAATGCCAAGATAAACAACAATTCAGTATACATATTTGGCAGGTGCCACCCCTTAGTCTGCCAAGAAAAATGATACAACACAGACATATGTGGCAGCGTCCCCCACCCCCCCCCACCTCGATCATTCCCGCAAGGTAGTTGCCCAGTCGGTGAGGCGTGTGCCTTTTAAACCAAAGATTGTGGGATATGTTTAAGTTCATCCCTGGGAGGTGCTTGTTTTGTTATCTGCATTTAATGTTCCCCTCCCTCGTTTCACGAATGCAGGCTACATGTACATGTATCTTAAAGTGGATAACACTTTGTCCCTGGATGAGATGTTAAATGGGGAGTTGTGTGTAGAGAGGAGAGTCACCAACTCTGCCTACTATGAACCCACTGCATTTTTCATTTCAATAAGAGCAGGGAGAAACTTGGTCTAGTGATTCAGTTTGCTCCCTTTTTTTTTGCCTTCTAGAGTTCTGGCTCAGGAGCAGGTTCTTCTTTGACTTCGATTTTTTCTATCTAGACTTCTTTGACTTCTTCTTTGACTTCAAATAATTATTATTTGAATTGTTATCAGAGTACCAGAAGCCATTCCCAAAAGCTTTAAAAAAACTCACTCCAGACTGGATATTAGGAAATGATAACTGGAATAAATTCCCAGAAGCAGCTATCAAGTCTCCCACACTCCTCACCTTTCAACAAAGACTATCAAAATTGGGTTATCAATGGGCCAGGGTTGAAAATACACGGGAGCAACGAGCGATTCCGCCCTCGTGTGCTTTGGAATCGCACTCGTAACTGCCCAAAAGTACCGAGCGACTCTCAACATGAAAATCGCTCCCGTCCGCCCCCATCCAGTCTCCCTTTACGACTGCATATTAGTTGAACAGACAGCCCAGCGCCACAGCAGTTTTTACTTTCATGCATCGTCGCATTCTGACTTGCAACTGAGTGGATTTTTTTTTTAGAATCACGGGCGCGGCGCTTTAGAAAAATACGTATCGAGTTTCAAACTCTCGATATCCCTTGTACTATTTTTCAAAACGCTGCGCGGCACCAGGTCTCGCCGTAACTTTGATAGCAAAAAATTTCCTTTTCTATTGGATTAATTTTATAAGATACCATCCTAAATTTGCAAGAAAATAAGATGGTGAACTCTGAAGAAAATCACAGTTTTTTTATTTTAGAGTAATTTTCGGAGACTCTACTTCTCAAATCTGAACTAAGCCACTTGGTGCTCTGGAAATTTTGCGTAGATCCCGCAATTTTCAGACCGAAATTAGGATTTTCTGTGGGGATTTTTGATGAGTAACAGTCAGTTCCCGAGTGTATACATGTATTGGCGCTAATGCAGTTTCATACCCACCTGTGTTGCGGTGATGATTGACTGTGAGCTGTGTGTTGCGGTGATGATTGACTGAGAGCTGTGCTATGTTAAGTGGCTGAGCTGCGCTAGCATAGGTATAGCATAGCCTAGCCTAGCTTGAGAAATAGTTGACATGGTGACCTTAGCTGTCAGGTTGTGATGCATTCAATATATCATAAAATAATTTTCAAGTGAGTTTTCAAAAAGTATTTATGAAAAGGATTCCTCTGAATACAAATTCTGTTCAATTTGATAAACTTCATCCTTTTCAATTTGATGGACGAAATTGTATATTATTATTTGAAAAAGAAGTTAGAACGTCCATTTAGTTTAATATACTAGAAGTTATGAGATACAAACAATAAACATTAGATCTACATGTAAATGGACAACAATAAAGAAAATAGTAATTCAACATTTAATAACAATGAAGAAAAAATAAATAGCAATTAAATAAACAATGTTTAACAATAAATAAATTTGTAAACAAGCAGAAAAATCTGTGATGCGAAACCATGCACTGAATCATTTTTTTTATGGCTCTTGAAAACTGAAAATGGCTCTCGTAAAATGAAAAATGGCTCTCCTTTATTTTTCAAAATGGCCCCCTAAAAATAAAAAGTAATTTCAACACTGCAATGGGCTAAAAAGCCCCCCAAACCTTGCCACAGTCATACCTATCTACGTGAAAATGGAAGTGTGGCACTTTAAGATATTTTATTTGAATTTTTTATTTGGAAATGTGTTAAAGTTTACTTTATGATCCAATTGTTTATTTTTCTTCCAGTTTGTAAATAGTCAGGAAGAGCTTCATAAATCCAAAGCCGATCTAGACCACACCAGGGAAAAACTAGAAGAGAAGACAAGACAGCTATCAACTATCGAGATTGATCTACAATGCGCCCAGAGCAGCTTATCAAGTGTAACCAAAGAAAGGTATGATGACACAGTGGTGATGTGGATCCTGATTGGCTAAAATTTGTCATGTGACCGGTCATTTATTTTTAACTAAGAGGAAAATTTGCTAGTTACGACTAGAGATTGGGTGGTCCTTTTCAGGACCAACACTCGCCCAAGAAAGATACATGGTGTACCGTGAAACCTACTACACTATTCTTCTTCGCCATGGATACCTTCAGAAGTTCCATAGTTATGACTAGTTCCTCTGACCAGTCATTGTTGTGGGATGATTTTTGGAGGTACACTTGTTTTGCTATAGGAAGTAAGTTTCTAGCAATGCCCCATAAGATTAATTCAAGCCCTGTGTTAATGGTGACACAACATTTGCTCCTGCGACAATTGCTCCGGGCTTAATTTTCTCTAAGATGTAGGGTTTAGGGTTGCAATAGCTTCTTCTTATGTTGGTTTGAGTGGCGATTAGTCATATTTGACTATTGTCGCCATTGACTCTATCTATAAAATCTCACTTCTCACATAATGATATTATTACCAATATAATGTATACATATATGAAATATTTTTCTTGTGCATCCTTCTAATATGAAAAAGATAATTATTGTATATACATGTACAAAAGTTTGTCGTAACTCTTGTCAAAATGGCATATAAACAAATCTTCACCAAAAACAAGCCACTATCTTCAGCTCAGTTCCAACTAGTTGCGCTTGCCCTGCCCTTTCAAAGATGCAATCATACCGGTCAGCACGGTACATTGTGCCGATTTTTCGGACATAAATGCCTAGGTCACCCATGCATAGACGAGGGGGCGCTAGTGTACCTGTGCTTACAGGTAGCGATTTATGTTAGGTTTAGGGTAGGGTATCTTGTTAAACCCAGGGTTGAAGTTATTAGTTCGATTAGTGTGTGGAATTTAGAGCGGAGCAATTGTCGCCGGAGCAAATGTCATGGAACTATAGCCGCCTCCATCCAAACGCCATGTTTGATATTCAAATATTTTCTCTTGATTCACTAGGGATGATTTCTTAAAGGAGAAGACTGAACAGTCGAATCTGATTCGTAAACTCGGCAAGGAGAAGACGGCCTTGGAGGAGGCCATGAATAGCATATCAAAAGAGAGTCAAGAGGTAAGGACTATAAAGAATCATACTAGTCAGAAGTTAGTCATTCAGTTCGACAGATGTGACAACAAGTTTGTCAGGCATTGGGAATTAGTGATAGACGTAAGGGATGCTACATGTATGTGAGTCCAATATTTGTGACCTTGTCAAAAGTTGAGAAATATAAAGTAGAATCAAGTTGGTTAGATAATAATGACCTTCAAGTTAGTCAGACATTAGTGATGACTAATGGTAAGTTAGTGAGGCATTTATGATTATTGTTTCAAGTAGTTTAGACATCAGCAGAATTAAATATCTAGTAGTCATATGAAATTGAGTAATCAAATTACATGTACATTCATTTAGGGACAGGCCATCAAAGCAGCCTTCCATTAATACTGTGCTTTTTGTTCTACTAACGTTGAAGAAAACATGCTTTTTTGCACTAATGAAATCAGAGAGGATATATCACAGTGTAGTATTACAGTTGGTGATAGTTGAATGACCAAAATTTTGAGTAACATCCATCTCTAGTTAATAATTTTGGATTCTTGTAAGCTTTACTTTTTTAGTTATTGTGCAATAGTGACAAACAATAATTTTGTTTAGGCTCAGAATCTTGTTTATTTGTCTTTTTAAAATCTTATTTATAGCTTATCAGTCTCTTACAAATTAAGATAGATATGTGAATATGATTTCTTTTAAATATTGGCAGGAATTTTATAATTTTTATATAAAAAATACGAGAGTTTATTGTAGAAAACCTCTAGATGTGCATGATTTAGATTTGTTTTGACATGCTTAACTGCCGACTTTCTATTTTAATAGATTTGCTGTTTGAGATTATGTCCAATGCTTGATGTTAGTGTCCTTTGAATGTTTGATGCTTCACGTTTGCATGATATTTTCATGTGTTTGTTTCATTTTTACTCATTCTTTATCCTGTCTGTTACTGCATGCTTGATGAGTTTGATATACTGCTACATTAATCACATCATTTATTAACCATCATGCTATCCAAGAGCTTAGTCATGCAATTTATCATTCATTGGTCTGCATTCAAATGATGACATTGTGGGTTCCAAAAGAAATTTATCAAATTTCACAAGCGCACTACACAAATTCCACTCAGTCAAAATGAACAAAATTTTGACACAGGCTACATGTAGCTTCAATAATCTTTATTAAGCACATGTCAATAATTAAGAGATTGGTTTATTCACAAAGAGGCTGTAGCCCCTCAAATCAATTGGATCCGGAATCCAAAGTCACAAAATGGCAAAAGAAAGACAAATGAAAATGAAATGGGATTAAACCAAATGGTTATTCTTTGCTTGACTGCTATTGAGTCCATTTATGCAATATGCTTATTTTACCTCAATAGATGTGTTTAACATGTTAATTTGAACTTCCTGTAACTTCTTAGTTATTGAGGCAATAAATTAAACATGCCTATGGTATACTGTGAACTTTGATGAATTGGTAAGTTTGTTTAATCCCATCTCATTTTCATTCGTCTTTCTTTTGCAATTTTGTGACGTTGGATTACGGAACCAATTGATTTTGAGGGGCTACAGCCTCTTTGCGATTAAACCAATCTCTTAATTATTGACACATGCTTAGTAAAGTTTATTAAAGCTAGCCTGTATCAAAAAATTAGTTCATTTTGACTGAGTGGAATTTGTGTAGTGCGCTTGTGAAGTTTGATAAGTTTCTTTTGGAACCCAGTCTAGTAATACTAATCCACACTTCATGCTGCAGTTGATGCTGCGATATCCCAATGGGGTAGCCTGGGCTCATCTTCCTCTTCAAAATTTTCCAGGCACAGGCCTCCACATACATTTAACCTGTATTCACTTGGTCCACGAGCAAATAGTCTAAAGGCCTGGTCCCACTGGCCAGTGGACACAAAATGTATTCATAACAGATACCGCGGACAAGCAAAATTTTGTGGTGGCTCCATCCGTTTTCATCCACTCCAGACAATGGACAAAATGGGTGAACAATGAAATCACAGTGGACGGATGCTAGATAGAGCGTATGAAACACGTATGCAAAGAGTACACGAAGGATACAAAACTTTTTCCAACAGAGGGAAAGATTCTTTTTCGTTTTACATGTACATCCTCTCTGCATCTGTGAGTGCAGTGGGACCAAGCCTTAATTTTTAGATCATCTAACACAATTATACCTAAACCTAATTGGTCTATTCTTAATTTGGTCTAGTTACCATTTGGTCCAACCATCATTCATTCTTTCATATAGAGTACTTACTTGGTATGATTGTCATTTTTTTTTTTTTACCCAGACAATCTAATTTCAAGTTTGTCACTTTGTCATAATGAAAATTTGGTTCATATATTTTCAGTTTTTAAAGAAATATGGTTCAGGTTGTTTTCTACCTCGTTTCATTTGAGTATTTTGTCAACTTTGAATAGATAAATATTATCACCCATCTTTTTTAGATATTCCATGTTCACCTGTTTGTATATTCTTCCTTTCCCTGCTTCTTCTTCGTTTCTCATATTACCTCTTCTTTTTTTCTTCTCTTTGTATTTCTTCTTCTTTGCATATCTTCCATGTTCTTTCTATAATTACTCATGCTGATCATTTCCATTATTGTCCGGATACTAATGTACAATTAATGTTACAGTTATATTGATATATATTTTCTACTCATTTAAAAAAAAAATGTTTGTTTGACTGTAATATTTTCATTTTTATATTGTCAATAATCCAACTGAAATGGTTGTGATGAATATATAAATAAATAAATACATAGATAAGTAAATAAATAAGTAAATAAATAAATAGATAGTAAATGAATGAATAAGTAAATAAATAAATGGATAAGTAAATAAATAAGAAAATAAATAAATAAGTAAATGAATGAGTGAGTGAGTGAGTGAATGAATGAATGAAATGAATAAATAATCGGTGTTTGACCAAGTGAAAATTAGACCAAATAGTAGACTAACATGTCCAGGTTCACACCTTTGCGTTGCGGTCTTGCATTCAGTTGCATATTGCCCAAACACAGACAATGGAATCTGAAGGCAAAACAATGAGATGAAACCAGCTATTGTGAGGTCAATATGCAGAGTTATACAGAGACCTGGTGTATTGCTTTTTTTTTTACGCAGCTTAAACGCAAAAGAGTTAGCCAGGACTTGATAAGAAATCACTCGCTAATTTTTCTTCATTATGGGTCAATGAGGTCTTTAATAGTACATTGTCATAGTGTTCTACGTGTATTTGCAGTAAACTTTCATTTTGTACTCATAGGTAGAATCCATCTAAACTCTATATTCATATTATTCTGTCATTTGGAAGATAGATTATGGTCAAAAGGGTATGCTCATGAGTGGAATCATACATGTATGCGTTTAGGTGGGCTAGAGGCTGTAACTCATTCATCAAGTAATAATTGTTTGTTCATCATCGCATATTTCATGTCGTTTTCAAAGAGGTTGGTTTGGTAGTCATTTTACTCCATACATGTAGTACAAGTCAAAATCAATAGATTCATCCTTAATTCTTGTAATAACTTCAGAACTGTTTGATGGATTTATTTTAGAACTCTGTTTCAAATTTGGTTCATGTCTAAAAAAATCCATGTTTTTTTTTTTTTTTTTTTTTCCGCTTGAACAGAATTGCTTTTTATTAGTACTAAGTGCATTATCATATTAAAGAAATAATTTGGGTTTTTTTTATTCTAAAAACACTAGCATTTGATTATCAAGTGTACTTATTTTGCTTCACCAGCTACCACACACGAACACTTAAAACAAGGTTGCTGAGTTTTTTTGTTTATGGACTTCAAATGTTAGACTTCATATATGTTGCTGATATCTTTAAAAAGTAAAGTTATGTATGTTCAGGTATTTCTCCTGCAGATATACATTGATTGGGGAAATGAGCAGTCGTACATTATTTTAAACCGAGTATTAAGGTCGTTGCATGTACATGTATATATGTACTGAAATGGCTTAAATGTACTGGCAGTTTTTCTTCTTGCATATTAATTTACAAGATGAGAAAGAGCCATGGCTCTCTTTAATATCCTTATTCATTTTTTTACATTCTTTTTCCTACAATTTATGTGTTTCCAAGGATGCTTTGGCTCATGACTGTAAATAACATGGCCTATCACATTATTGCTTCCATAACGTTTCGAAATCTTCAATGGAACTATCTGTGTCTTGTATTACTTTACTCAGTGTGAAAGTAATTTTTAATTATTAATTTTTCCCTTTTTCTTTTGAAAGCTTATGTAATTTCACTTAATTTTTCCCTTTTTCTTTTTTTTGTTGTATGATTAATTTTATAAGCTTTTTATTCTCTTGGATCTTTTTGAGTTTAAATAGTTCTTATCATTACTATCATTCTATTTTGCCATCCTGATAATACTATCAATTCAAATAATTATGTTTTTCATACTTTCCAATTAATTCAAATTTCTTTGTTAGTTCTTCCATTTTTGGCTTACATTTTCTTTATATTTAATCATTCTGTGAGTCAAAATACTCATCACTCCATGCATCGCTTTGGGTTTATTTACTTTTCAAAGTCTAACTTGTTTTGTAATTCATCACAAAGAAGAAAAAAAAAGCATTTCGAAATGATTTTCAATGCCTTCCCAAGACCTCTGCCCAGGTTGTTTTACTGCAAGAGAAATTAGACCACCAAGACGATGCCTACAACTTGCTCAAACACAACAGTGAAATTCTTAGAAATCAGGTAGAATATAGTGTCATTGTGTATGTATTCATGATTGGTCAAATTAACAATTCATATAGATTAACAAATATTTATGTGTAATGACTTCACTTACCATGTTAAAAAATCTTAAAAATCAGACAAAATTTACACCCACCTATAGTTTCTTTTACATGTACTAGGAAAGCGTTAGGACACTTTCCTAGTGTGTTATTATAGAGCAAGATATTTTTGAAAAAATGTTCGAATTAGATATAGAAATCTTCAGAAAATTCATTTTGCCCAATCGATCATGGGCCTGACAGCCACTGGCAGCACCAGATCGACATTGCTCTACATGGGGGTCGGGTCAACTCGGACCACGGGACATCTCGGACCGCGGGCCGAGTTGTCCCACCCATTACGAGATTTTTTTTTCACAAATCTGCGTCTATTTTTCCGTCATTTCGTAATTTCTTGTAAAGATTTTCTAGAGATATGGTCTGATGGTAATGTTCTTCACTTTCTATTACTTTTTTTCGCTGAAATAAAAAAAAAGGTGTAATTTTAGGCGTTTTTCGACAGCTCGCGATTCCCATAGGCGCGCGTGTATTAACCGTGTCGGTGCTCGGCTCGGCCCCACTCAACAACTGACTTGATTTTGTGATCATTTCTCCTCAAGTTACCACTTTTATCGCAGGAGATGGACTTTCTTGTATTCCATTAACTCCATTTTCTCATCACAAGAATAAAATTTGGTGCATTTGCACGATTTTGTTAAAGTTTTTCACCTTTTCTCTCTGGTCGCAAGAAGCGAACAACCGATGAACGGTCCGCTGCTCTTCATCGCAATTCTACGTAGCTCGGCCGCCTAAACTGGCGGGGTGGGATTCAGCCCGAATCCTCAATGGAAGTGGGCGTGCACAGTCAAAGAGCTGAGCTTGACTGAGTGAGAGAGTGAACTAGAGCTTGTAGTTTGGCAGTGTCGTATAGGCTCTGCCTTTTTTTGTAAATATTTATATATATTTTTTTATTTTTTCTATTTTTATTTTCCCTGGTGTAGAGCTTTAAGATAATAATTTAATATACTTCAATTTCTTTGACTGAGTGTGACTGTGGTGTGGATGTTTGAGTCGCACAAAAAATACTTTTACGAGGGTGGGGGCTCGGGGCGATTTCACTCACTGCCCCCGAAATGTGAAAAAAATATTCGCAGTGTAGATGTGTGGGCATGCCGGGCTGAGGGTAGCCATCAATAATAAATGTTTATTTGGGGGCTTAATTTTTAACTTCAAATTGATTATTTTTAGGCCTATTTTTTTTTTCATTTCATTTTATTTTTTTATATTGAGTGTCCCTGGTGTAGAGAGCTGAGTTTTAAGTTGTAATAATCAATATGCTTCAATTTCTTTGACTTTGAGTGTGACTGTGGTGTGGATGTTTGAGTCGCACAAAATATACTTTTACGTTGGTGGGGGCTCGGGGCGATTTCACTCCTGCCCCCGAAATGTGAAAAAATATTCGCAGTGTAGATGTGTTGGCATGCCGGGCTGAGGGTAGCCATCAATAATAAATGTTTATTTGGGGGCTTAATTTTTAACTTCAAATTGATTATTTTTAGGCCTTTTTTTTTTTTTTTTTTTTTAATTTTTATATTGAGTTTCCCTGGTGTAGAGAGCCGAGTTTTAAGTTGCAATAATCAATATGCTTCAATTTCTTTGACTTTGAGTGCGACTGTGGTGTGGATGTTTGAGTCGCTCAAAAAATACTTATACGTGGATGGGGGCTCGGAGCCTCTTCACTCCTGCCCCCGAAATGTGAAAATGTTCTAGGTGTATCTGTGTGGGCATGCCAATTTCATTTTTATTTTTTATATTGAGTTTCCCTGGTGTAGAGAGCCGAGTTTTGGAGATGGTGAGAGGGGCGAGGATGTGAGGGATGGCGATGATGAGGGGTGGGCCTTGATGATAAGAGGGACGAGGAGGTGAGAGATGGTGATGATGAGAGGGATGGTAATTTTTGATGACTCTTAATGAGAGGGGGGGGGGTGATGAGAGGGATGAAGGTAATGAAAGAGATGGAGATGAGGATGATGAAACGGACGAGGATGTGAGGGATGGCGATGATGAGGGATGGGCCTTGATGATGAGAGGGACGAGGAGGTGAGGGATGGCAATGATACTGGGGATGCCTGACTCTTGATGAGAGGGATGGGGATGATGAGAGGGGTGCATGGAGATGGTGAGAGGGACAAGGGTGACCCTACATTTTGGGCGATAACCTTTTTTTTAATGCTCACGGTCAAATTTTCCAGCCCCAGGTCCCCCCTGGGGACAGATTTCCGCCCATGGGGATGATGATAGGGACGAGGATGATGATAGGGATGAGGATGATGGGGAGGGAAGGTGAAAAGCCGGCAGAGATGGATTTAAGAGGAAAATTCCGTCCGACGAATGCAGTCATGAAGATTCCGTCCCACATGATAACCAAAAAATATGGCTTGATTTTTGTTCTAAATCATGTTATGTGATGAAAATCACACTAGGCCCTACACGTATTTTGGTTATATTGAAAGAAAATAGGGGTAATATTTTTTCCAATTATCAATAAATTAAATTCTTCATTCAATAAAAATGACGAATTTATGATTTTGAATTTCATTTCTTTTATATAGCATGTGGTTTTTCTTTTTTATTAAATTTATTTTACTTTATTTTTCATCACTGTATCATGATTTTTGTCTCACCTGGATAGCAGAGTGAGACTATAGGCGCCGCTTTTCCGACGGCAGCGTCAACATCAAATCTTAACCGAATAAGTTTCTGAAATAACAGCATAACTTAGAAAGTATTTGGACATAGTTCATGAAACTTGGACATAAGATTAATCAAGTATCACTGAACATCCTGCAGCGAGTTTCAGGTCACAGGACCAAGGTCAAAGGTCATTCAATGTCAATTAACTTTGGCCATGTGGGGGTATTTGTTGAATAACTATTTTATAGTAGTTTTCAAAGTCAGCACTGCTCCCGGGCACTGCTGCTATATTGAATCGTGTAATGCAGGTATCAGGTAAGACTGCCAGTGACGTTCCACTTGTTGTATCATTACAGGGCTCTCTACTTAACTCAGTTTTTTTTATTAAAGAGACCACTCTTTCTTGAGAAAACAGAAATAATAAATAAATCATTTAAAGGGATGCTCCGGGATGAAAATATTTAATGAAAATATTTAATGAAATAAGCACTTTGATATAGTAACATTCACATATCAAAGTGCTTATTTCATTAAAATCTGACATCAAATAGCGGGGTTATTGAATTTAACATTTAAAAATTAATCAATCTAATTTCATATAATAAAAGTGAGGATGTGACATCATAAGCTTGCTTATTGAATATCCATGAAGACACGCCAGACCTGTTTCACCAGAATAATGCAAATCATTCTTTAAAATGCAGCGATAATTTTGTTATTCCTTATCCGATTTTGATCAAATTTTTAATGTTTTCTTTGTTCAAATCATATCATTTTCAGCCTGGAGTACCCCATTATCACTGATATATAACTTATTAAATAATATTGCCACAATTTGTTCAAGTTGTTCAAATTATCTAGTAAATACAATAATTTTATTGTTACAGAAGCTTGTCTTAAGAGTCATTGAGAAGATGATCATAGAGCTAATGCTTGTGTCAACAATTTATCAACCACGTGACATGCAACTTGCATAATTTATGTAAATATATACAAAAAGTCAAAAAATTTCTAACTGGTACACCTTAAATGATTACATCCATAATCATGATACCAGGAACTAGAAAATGTAGATTGGAAAACAACACTAGGGCAACTAAGTGTTAGATACAAAGTTCAGTTTTCTAAAATGGGTGATATTCTATTAAAGAAAAACAAAAACAACATCACTCCAAAGGAACTGCAAATATTATTTGATAAAAACAAAACCCACTTCATAGTTTCTATTTGCAATATTGTATTGACCACCCTTCTCCTGTTTTTAATACCCAGACAAGCATGATTTGTCGTTACCCCCGGCCTGGGCCCTCCATGTACCTGTAATTTCTTTGTATTTTCCCTCTTTTTCTTTGTTTTTTCTATTGATCGATGTATCAGTGTTTAGTATTGTTGGCATTTTTTATACCAGTAATAGAATATAAATTTAATTGAAGAGTGATGAACATAATGAGAAAGGGAGACAATGATTAGATAAGAATGGAGATAAAATATGATTTGAAAATATTACAATTTACAGAATATGACATATACATGTATATTTCTATTTATTCAAAGTTCACAATTCATTATTATTCAGGCTTACATTTTAAATTTAAACAAGTTAATTAAGATTAGTGATGCATTTTGGAACACTACTAACTTAAATACGTTTTACTTTGAATAAACAATAATTGGTAAAAATACACAACACAAAACTTCTTACTCCATTCTTTCCTCCTGTAAAAAATTACAAACTAAATGAAATGGACATTAGTTCCAGTGGCGAATCAGGGGGGGGGGGGTTGCACATTCGGCCTCTCCCCCTTGAGAGGTACTCAAAAGGCAACTGAGACCCTTTTTTTTTCTTTGCTTGTCAAATTTTTCCTGGGGGAAACAAATTACTATGATTTGGCAGTGAAGACTTTTGTCAAAAAATTCCTATACAAAATGCCCCCCTGGCCCTGTAGGGAAATGTTGGATCCGCCCCTGATTATATTTCAAATGGGAATAACACTGAGTGGCCCTAAAACTTGTTTGAAAAAAATGTTCACAACTGTATAGGGCAATAGGCTTCAGTCTCCAAGCTCACGACTGTGCAGGTACGTCCACTTCCATTGGCAATTCCGGCTGAATTCCACCCCGGCAGCCTGACATCCACCCTTAAGACCAATAAATGAAATTAAAGAAAGTAAATCAGGGAAAAAACGAGGAATGGAAAGGGGCACAATAAATTACATCATTTTGTTTTAAATCCTGTAAAAAATGAAAAATAATAATAAATTTAATTTCAAATTAAGCCCCCAAATAAAACATTTTTTATTGATGGCTACCCTCATCCCGGCATGCCCACACAGCTCAGCTACACCCCGAATATTTATTTTTTCACATTTCGGGGGCAGGAGTGAAATCGCCCCGAGCCCCCACCCACGTAAAAGTATTTTTTTGTGCGACTCAAACATCCACACCACAGTCACACTCAGTCAAAGAAATTGAAGTATATTAAATTATTATCTTAAAGCTCTACACCAGGGAAAATAAAAATAGAAAAAATAAAAAAATATATATAAATATTTACAAAAAAAAGGCAGAGCCTATACAGTGCGTCCCAAAAAAAACTATACACTTTTGAAATGGCTGCCAAATAAAAAATGTAGCACTTTGGGGAAAAAGACTTACATATATGGAAAGCCAATGAAGTCAACTTCCAGATGACACCAAAAAGTTGGAAAACTATTCATGCTTGAGCGAGCACTGCCCACTGAAACAAAGGGTATGAAAATTAGGGTGGGCTGGAATTAGCCTTCCAATTTATGTCAGTTTTTGAGAGGCAAATCCTTTCGAACTTGCAAAGTTAAGGGCGTTGTGATAAATTGATGATCAAACGTGACCAGTTTAGGTTGCTTAAGCAAATTTTATTAATTATTAAATTAAACTTTAATGCATGAGTGAACACAAATTACACTTTTTGGGCAGCATTTCAACTTTATCATTTTTATCTCTTTTTGGGTAGCATTTGAACTTTATCAAAATTGTGGATCTCAGCAATGTGTTCATGGGAGTCGGGAGAATAGGGGGTGAGATAGGACTTAAGTGGGAGAAGCAGGTTGATGGAATAAGGGTCAACATATCATGGAGCCCCCGCCCCCTCCCTCTTTCACGCCCTCCCCTCCTGTTGAGAGACTGATGGCTATTGTCATGTACGCGTGAAGTCCAGAGCAGAATGTTGATTTAATGATAAATTCTGAATTGGGGCATCAACTTTTTCCTATTAATCATTTAATCAACAATTTATTAGTAAATCAATGAGATCAATCAAACATTCAGTTTTTTCAATAAATTATTTCATTAATCATCATAATCATTAAATTTCTATGATTCAATAAAAAAATGACCATCAGCCACCGGTCACTTGGCAGTTAATATTTGAATAGGCTACAATCCAGGAAGTGAGACAGAGAGAGAGAATGGGGGGGGGGGCTTGAAAATGGAGGTGGAGAGGGGAGGGTACATATGACTTTAAATTTGTAAAAGGACAAAAAGAAGAGGAATGCCCTTTTCTTTGAACCAAGTCTCAGCATATCTCGCCCTCTTGCTTGTAACAGGTACCATCACATTACTCTGACTCTCACGAACACACTTCTGAGGTCCACAAGATGAATATGCTACACTAAAATTACAATTCTTGTTCACTCATGCATTACATTTCAATTTAGTAACTCGTGAAATTTGCCTAAGAAAACAAAACTTATCTTACTCATTAATCTAGCTTAACACCCTTAGCTTTGCAAGTACCAAAGGACTAACCACTCAAAAAACTGTAAGGCTAATTCCTGCCCAGCCTAGCCGAGCTTAGTCTCTCAGGAGGAGGGAAGCGGGGGGGGGGGGGGGGGGGGGGTGGGGGGGGGTTGAGATGGAATGGAGAGAGGGCTCAGGGGTTGCTAAATGTTTTGTTGACTTTTATCCCATCAACGTATTTCACCTGCTTATGTCTTATCTTACCCCCTGTTCTCCTGACTCTCATGAACACATTGCTGAGATCCGCATGATAAAGACAAAATGCTGCACTAAAAATTGCAATTCATGATCACTCATGCATTAAATTTCAATTTAATAACGCATAAAATTTTCACAAACAACAAACTGATCACAACTGATCTTTAATTCACCAAATAACCCTCAACTTTGCAAGTACCAAACGAAAACACCTGAAAGAAATTGGAAGGCTAATTCCAGCCCACCCTAATTTTCATACCCTTTGTTTCAGTGGGCAGTGCTCGCTCAAGCATGAATAATTTTCCAACTTTTTGGTGTCATTTGAAAGTTGACTTTATTGGCTTTCCATATATGTAAGTCTTTTCCCCCAAAGTGATACACTTTATATTTGGCAGCCATTTCAAAAGTGTATAGTTTTTTTTGGGACGCACTGTATATACGACACTGCCAAGCTTCAAGCTCTAGTTCACTCTCTCACTCAGTCAAGCTCAGCTCTTTGACTGTGCACGCCCACTTCCATTGAGGATTCGGGCTGAATCCCACCCCGCCAGTTTAGGCGGCCGAGCTACGTAGAATTGCGATGAAGAGCAGCGGACCGTTCATCGGTTGTTCGCTTCTTGCGACCAGAGAGAAAAGGTGAAAAACTTTAACAAAATCGTGCAAATGCACCAAATTTTATTCTTGTGATGAGAAAATGGAGTTAATGGAATACAATAATGTCCATCTCCTGCGATAAAAGTGGTAACTTGAGGAGAAATGATCACAAAATCAAGTCAGTTGTTGAGCGAGGCCGAGCCGAGCACCGACACAGTTAATACACGCGCGCCTATGGGAATCGCGAGCTGTCGAAAAACGCCTAAAATTACACTTTTTTTTTATTTCAGCGAAAAAAAAAGCAATAGAAAGTGAAGAACATTACCATCAGACCATATCTCTAGAAAATCTTTACAAGAAATTACGAAATGACGGAAAAATAGACGCAAATTTGTGAGAAAAAAAATCTCGTAATGGGTGGGACAACTCGGCCCGCGGTCCGAGTTGTCCCTGATTCTCTACATGTATCCCTTATACATGTACACTCTGCAAAAAAAGTTCTTGGACACTTATAAAAGTTAAAATATTCCATATAGATATTTGATTAAAGGCAAATTATTGTACATGTATGTCAACATCACCAGACAATATTCCTCTTCCAGTACGACATGACATTTTCATGTGAACAGTCACGCATGGGTGGTTAAATGCTTTAAACAATAGCAATGCCAGTAAAAGAAAATTGCAAGAAATGGACCAATCAAATGCTAATGATCATGGCCATCCTGTAGGCATACATTCAACAATTTCAACAGGTGGTTATCATTTGAATTGAATGCTTAGGGATGCATCATGAGATGCATAATGAGATGGATCATTTGGACACTCACTTTCAAGATGAAGCTTTCCAACCAAGAGCGTGCAATAGCAATAGGAATGTTGCAGTCTGGGCAGTCATTTAGACAAGTGGCTTGATATTTCCAAGTTTCACCAACAACAATTTCAAATTTGAACCAGCGGTATTTGGCTCCTGATAAAGTTAGAGACCGCCCTAGGAGTGGTCGACCTAGGGCCACCACCCCTGCAGAAGATAGGAGGATAAGGATAATTTTCTTTTACTTATGCCAAGATACTGAAATTTGACATTTTTTTCATCGACTAGCTTTGACTTAAAATTCCAGTGGAATAGTGATGCATCCAAGGTGGATAACTTTCTCTTCACTTTTAGAGTGGTATTTGACTTTAAGTTTGCTTTTATTCGTTTAATGGATATTTATGCCACACAAACTTTCACAACTGAAAGAATGTCTGATCGTTTTCTTGCAATTTTCTTTTACTGACATTGCTATTGTTTAATGCCTGTAACCAGCCATGCACTGACTGATCCATTTCTTGCAATTTTCTTTTACTGACATTGCTATTTAAGCATTTAACCACCCATGCATGACTGTTCACCTGAAAATGTCATGTCATACTGGAAGAGGAATATTGTCTGGTCATGTTGACATACAATAATTTGCCTTTAATCAAATATCTATATGGAATATTTTAACTTTTATAAGTGTCCAAGAACTTTTTTTGCCGAGTGTATATAGTAGAACGCAAAACGGTTGCAGCGACTCCCATCTGTTAACGTACGATGGATAAACGTATTAAAGAATAAATGGACAATTACATGTACTTCTCTTCTGATGAAATTTTGAAATACAATGTACAATAGAGGGTCATTTTACAGCCTAAAACTTCAGTCTAATAATTGTATTCCCTCCCATGTGAATGGGATATTGACAGATTATCAAATCGTGATTAAAAAAGGACTTCCAACAAAATTTGAGATATCAGGGCCGCATCTTACAAAGAGTTGCGATTGATCCAATCAATCGTAACTCTATGGAAATCCATCAGTGTCATACTTTTGTCTACAGGAAATTTGCACAATGTCCTTTGTAAACAAAGGAGATCACACCAAATTGTCAAGAAATTTATGAATTTATGGATATACATTCATATCTAGATTTTTTTTTTAATAAACATGCATTTTATATATGTTGACTTTGCTGGCTTTCCATAGTTGCAATTGATTGGATTTGCAACTCTTTGTAAGACGGGGCCTGGGATTTGTTTCTCAAGTGACTGGTGGAACCATCAACCTTCTGCCTTCTCAGATATTCCAATTATAGGAATTGCCATTCCGGACCTCCATACAAGTAGCATACATGTATTGCACATGAAATATACAACAGAACTGTATCTGTACTAGCTTGTACATGTATGTATGTGCTATGTACAGTTGTATCTGTATGGTTGATACAGTAGATTCATGTACATGGCATTTTGGAAATTTTTCGATGCGCAAGTGAGTGTTTCATGAAGAGATTTGTCAGTGATTTTGTCACTGACTAATTCGCTCTTAGCCAATCAGATACAAAGGTTTCCAGTAGCTTTTAACAATAAATTGTCAGTGAAAATACTGACAGAGCTCTTCATCAAACGCTGTCCTGGACCCTGTAACACAAAGGTTAGCGATTAATCGTATGCTTGATTTCTACGATTGATTGTACATTGTAGTCAATGGAATCAATCGTAGAAATATGTTCTACGATCAATGCTAATCTTTGTGTTACGGGCCCTGGACCCCGTAATGCAAAGGTTTGCGACTAATCGCTAAATGAAATGTCCTATCAAGATCATTGTTGCATGCGCATTTTGCTCAGTAGACTGACTAGAAACCAAATAGTGATTAATTAATTAATAAGAATTAGTGATTAATCGCTAACCTTCGTGTTATGGGGCCCTGGTCTACAGTGGTTCCTGTAGCACATGAGAATGACAACTTGTCAGGGCTACATGTAGCAACTTTCTAGAAACCTTGCCAAGAATACCCAATACCTAAAATTAACCCATTCATGTACACTGTGTTGTCTGTAGATGTTTTACAAAATACTTATTTATATAATATTGAAAAATTGTTACATCTTTTTTGCTCTTAATCTATTACCCCTTAATTTCAATCTCTTAATAATCTGACCATTACCTTCCAGGCCAAGAAAGACGTTGCTGATAAAGAATCCGAGCTCGGTCATCTGAGAGAGAAAGTGGTGACCTTAGAACAAAGATTACAGGACAATGACCTGTCGCAAGATGATCATATCAAAGCCATCCAGTCAGAGGTAAAAAAAAAAATCATAATATCATTATTAAGAGATATCTTTTCATTAAAATATGAAATTATTTTTGGCCCTCCACGTAAAAATCTTGCTCTGTTCTGTTCATGGTAACTCCTGAAGGAACTCGGCAGAACAGCATTTTGCTGGTAAACGCCAAGCTGGTATATAACCAATTACCTATAGGAAACATGTAACGTCTAGGTTAATCAGTCATAGTGACTGACCTTATTATAGCTTGTATTCACAAAGGTACATGTAATTTCACGTTTGTAGTTTGAAACCATGGTAGCTGGAAAATGGCAAAGTGACATTATTATATTATGTTTCTATGAAATGGGCCACTAATGTAGTTGTATTGTTGTTGTTTTTTCACATGTGAATTGCCCTTTTGCTGTGGTTTAGGCAATCTGTTCATTATGAAATAATGAAAATAATAACATCATACTTACCCAGGGTAGCCACTTCAGTCTAAAAATTGTTCTGCCATTGGGCCCTACTGAGCATGATAATATTACTACCCCATCTTTAGCTGGGCACTCGCGAGTACAGTGGTGCTCAAAAGTTAGTGAACCCCACCAGAAACTGAACATGCTTAAAGTGTACAAGTTCTTCCATGTTTATGATATTTACTTGTGAAGTAAGGTGATAAAATATTACATTCATTTAAGTTTGTTTCTCTGGGCTTGCCGAACATTAGTGTGTTGTTGTTTACATTTAACACTCGGCATGAAGGAAAGCATTTTGTGGTGGGGTTCACTCACTTTTGAGCACAGCTGTAGATGAACACCTTGCAGAGGGATACAAGTGCTGTGATGGGATTGGAAAACCCTCAAGGAGAAAATTGGTGACTCTGTTCCCTTTTTTACATTTCTCAGAGAGACAACCTTGAACAAAAAGTGGAAGAAACCAGAAAAGAACTTGCAGCTGACAGAACCGAATCCAGCGAAAAAATTAGCAGTCTAGAAAACCAGGTGGGTGATCGTACTTACCATTATCATAGGCTGTTAATTTGCATATTCAGATCAACGTTTCTCTATCCCTTAAATCGTTGAACGCCAAACAGGGTAGCAGCAACCCCCCATCCTTTAATGTCTTTTGGTCTTACGCGGCCTGGGTTTGATCTCCTGACCTCCCGATTGTGAGATGGACACTCTACCAACTGAGCCAACACACCGGTACCTTTAACCACTCGACCATGAACAGTTGACGACAGAACCAAGTTATCTAAAGGCTTTAAAACTTGGCTCTATAGAAATTCTATTCCTCTGCATTGTTTATTTTTTTCCCTGATAACCCAAGGTAGGATTTTTGCAGGGTTTCGAAATCCAATGACCTAGGATCAAAACAAAGTCAATGCGCTTGTGTTGTCATATATGTTTCATCAGCCATTTCATCCTGCATGCTGGAAGAACTGCTGTATGTCATCAGCTGAGAGCTTTTTTTGGTTGAGATTGGCCGACATGCTCTTGATTTGACTGTTACACTGGTACATGTAACTATCAGACAATGACAACATGGCAGTGCTGACAAGCTTCCTGAATTGACGCTGAGGTTACTTAGTGAGAGAGAGAGAGAGAGAGAGACAATGCTCAACATTGCAGCAACTGGCAAACATGTCACAATCCTATGATTGAGAAGTATTAAATGCTAAGGTAGATTGCCAATTTGTCCATTGCAAACTCATCCACTCATCACATGGTCTACCTACATTAGTCTAATGCCATTCCGTCCATTAACATTTTGTCTATCAGCCATGTAGTCCAATAACCATTTGGTCCAATCATCACTTTGTCTAATCACCAGTTCATCTATGACCATTTTGTCTCATAACTAGTTGATCTAATAGTAATACCCATTTTATTTTCATTAATTTTTCCCAATTATCACTTAGTCCAATTAGACCAAATGGTATGTGGACTATTTAATGGCTATTGAACCAACTGGTTATTAGACATAATGGTGAGTGGACGAAATGGCAGTGAGACCATGTGGATAGTGGACGAACTTTTGGTAGGCAAAATGATAGTAGACGAGTTGGTGATTGGTATCAGATCAATTGAAAATAAACCAGTGCTATTTCTCAAGTAGTCCCACACCTTATGTTTTTTTGTTGGATCCTGCAGATCGAGCATCTCAACACAAAGATTTCGGAAGACACGGAGGAGCATCGGAGTAGCTTGAGCAGAGCGGATTCGGCCCAGACTCAACTCAGAAATGAAATCTCTGACTTGAAGAGCAGGTTGGATGCTGCACAGAAGGAGACAGGCTCACTTCAGCGGGAATCGATGGTGAAGGAGGCCCAGCTAAAAGCGCAGGTAAGTTTCTACATTTGCCACCCTTCACCCAGGGAGGGCTCGACAAAGGGCGGAATATGGCAAGGAAAAGTGAAGTCTTGATTGCACGAAATGAAGTTGAAATATCCAGATTTTGACAAACGTTCCTAATGGAAATCAACCTTTGAAGGGAACATTATCTCAAGAAGCTGGTAGTTCTGGAGAGCATTTCATTAACGTTTTTGTCCAACAAGTTGTTGGATCTGACAACTTTTATTGATTTTGATTGGCTGAGAAGCACTGTTACTATGGTAACTTTCAGATAAAACGTCTGACAAGCTCATTTATGAAACGCTCCCCTGATCAGCATAATTTTCTAGATCTGGAATAGCGGGATAATTGGCATCTTGGACTGATGGAAATGAGCCTGAAATATAAAGTGTGGTTATAAGTGCCAGTATGAGCCTGAAATAAGTGTAAGCTATGCATGAATGCTAATCTGCATGCAAACGCTAACGCGTAACCTCATTGATGACTATGCAGTAGTCTTATATATACATGTACATGTACTGCACACAACGAGAAATTTAGTCGTTAACTCTTTGTAAAACCACCCCCCCCCCCTTTTTTTATTCTTGTAGAAAGAAGTGAACGAAGCAGAACTAACAATGGCCAATCAGCAGCTGACAGAGGTTAAGAGACAATTCATGGAATCCAAAAAACAACTCCAGGACAAGGTCGCATCCTTGGAGGCTAAGGTCATCGCCGTGGAAACGGCACGAGATTTCGACAAAAGTGCCTCAGAACACAAACTGGTGAGTTTTTGTGTAAGATGAAACGGAATACTTAATACCTATCACAGCTCGCCGTTATAGCGTCCATTGCCTCTGTCGGTTCTATTATACTTTGTTTCGCTCTTGCGTTCTAGTCATTCATGTGATTTTAATCCGATGAGTGCATGTTGAAAAGCTTCAGTATGTCCGTTTGTAAGGCTACATGTATTTTATGACATAAACTACCATGCAGTTATGTAGATTATGTCCCAGACAACTAACATGTTAATTTTCGGCGCGGTCGACGCCCGATATCTCAGGGGGGCCTGCGACAATAAGAAAAAAAATCCCCCCCCCCCCCCGCCATATGATCTCTCAAAATACCCCGGCCTTGATACGGTTAAAGATCCCCCTGCAAATGAACATACGGAATAGTCATTATGTTTTGAAAATACCTGTATGACATGACTAGATAAGATAATTATTACTCATGCTATTTAAATTACTCGTGCTAAAGCTGGGCTAATAATGATGGTGCATCTCTGAATGGGTATTAGTAATATACATTGTATGAATACTGTATATCAATATTCGAAAATTAGTTATTGTTTGATGGAGCTTGTGCTTAGTGTAATATGTGTCTAATTATTTGATATATATGTATTGGATTTTATTTTATTTCATTATTAAACTAAACCATGAAAGTTCACTGAAATTCATCTGTAATCCGATTTTGTGTGTGTGTTTTATTCACTTTTTTTTTTCCAATGCAGGCAAGATTAGATTCCATAAATGAGGAATTTCTTGAAAAGGAGATTGAGCATGAAAAGCAGGTTTCAATTCTAGAGGAAGAACTGGATAGATTAAAAGTAAGTTGTCATCGTAAGAAAAAATAGATATTCATGAAATTGTGACCAGCGTAGCAACCCCCAAACCAATATTAAATCGCCGAAAATAAATTTTGAGATTTTCATTGAAACTTGATATCCTACATCCTAAGCATTAAAGTGAAATTTAACCTGTCAAATTGATCAACAACAATCCTCGCAAGTACTTGACCGAAAGCAGAAGAAAGTCAACGAGAGCTTCAAAAAATATGGAGAAAACAAGGTTTGAAAATCGGGGTTCACCCAAGCATGAGATGTGCACACTGTGCAATCTAAATGAAACTTCCAAGCAGCCTGCAATAAATAGTGTCAAAACACTCTTGTATCTTGTCTTTAATTTAACTTTACACCTTCAAAGATGAGGAATTACTCCTTCAGATAAGTTGGTTTCTCATTTATGAAGATGAAATTACTATTTCAGCCTATTGACAGAAAACCTTCCCTAGCGATTTATTCCGCACTTTTCGCATTTAATACAGGGAAACTCTCTACAACGCACCTATTCTTTTGAAAATGCAAGTCAAATCACAATGGAGAGCCGAGAGGCTTTTGTCGACAGTTGTTGGACCGGTACAGCATCGAAATCTCTTGACTCTGGACAACGACATATTTGCAATTGTTCGTCCGGTGCAAATCTTCAGATGATCTGCTGTCCCAGTCCACCAGCTTTCGGCAGAAGCCTCTCAGCTCTCCATTGTGATTTTAATTGCATTTTCAAAGGAATCGGTGTGTTGTAGAGAGTTTTCCCCGTAGTAAATGCTAAAACTACCTATTGTTGGTATTGGAGTGGCTGGTCACCGATCATTAGGTTCCCAATAGTCATCATTCTATTGTTTGATGTTTGAAAATTGTATTTTCAGAAGTTCCACTGTTTAATATTGTACTGTGTGTTAGCTGCAAGTATGAACGAATCGCCAGTCTCCTTAATTGATTTATGCATGTGTTCCCCCCCCCCCAGCCTTTCTAACTTCTAGAAAGCTGTAATTAAACGACTATGGTATTGAGTTTTGTGCCTCTAATAACATAGTCGAACCTACATGTAAATTTGACCCCGTCTGTGAATGGGAATTCTGGTTCATGGCTTTTTATTTTTTACCCCATTTTTCCTTAGACAAACCTTTTCTTGTGTGTTCTATTTTTTAGGGGGGAGGGGGCCAGCTATATGCATGAAAATGGAGGTTTATTCTCTTTATGAACACCAGTGTATGATATTCTATTGCCATATTTTCAAGTATTATGTTTTTCATTTTTTTCATAACACAGAAATCCTTATCTTCATCTGAGGCTAAGCTACACCAACTACAGGCTGATTTGGAGAGTGCTAATACAAGGGCCGAAGAATCACAAACAAATGTGAGTCTTTTTTTTGTTGTTGTTAAATTCTGTTTTTATTATAACAAATTAAAGTTAAATTACAAAATTTACAAAGGATTATTGAAAGATTGCAAATCACCCAAACACAAGGTGGTCGGACAAAATAGGAAACTCACAGTTACGGTAATATAATTACCTTAATTTACATTCTGGGTACCCATTGCAACACCTGGGTGGAGAGTGGCAAACTGTGGATTGACACCTTGCCAAACGATGCCAAGTGGAGACAAAGGCACAGTGGGCATTCAAACTCACAACCTTACGATCATGAGTCCAATGCTCTGACCACTTGACCACGTGACCTATAACTACTTCACCGAGATGTGATAATTCTTCACAAATTTACTTTTCAAACATAGGTATTTTCTGTACATAAAATTTATCATACTTGAATTGAATAGCTAGATGATTACAATTGTGGCCAATAAGTCACCAGGGAACGTTCTCTGTGAGAAGCTTAAACAATAATTTGGTTCAAAAAAAGTATTAAAAAAATAAATAAATGCAAAAAAAATAGCTCATCTGAAATGGTAACTCTTTTTTCTTCATACTGTCAAAATTTGTAAAAGTTATAAAATTAAATAAAAGACAAGATACAGGATTTTTGATAAGTATTAATTTTCCGGACTGCTTGGAAGTTTCATATAGATTGCGCAGTGTGCACTTCTCATGCGTGAGCGAACCCCAAACTTCAGACTTCATCCTTAGGATGTGCTTTATCAAGCTCAATTAAAATCTTAAAATTCATGTGAGGCGACTTATTGTTTTTTTTTTTTTTTTTTCAAATTTCTATTGTTTAATTCCAGACCCAAGAAACAGAGAGTTTGATATCAAGACAGAAGGAACAGCTTTCAATACTTCATGCGTCTGTCAAAGAGAAAGAGCAACACATCAAGAAGCATGAATCAGGTATGTCCATTTTGTGTTTATTAAAAAATAAAAATAAATAAATAATGATGCTGTAAATTGGTATGCAGATCTACTAATCTGTCATTTATGTATAAGGTCAATGTGTTCTTGATCATTAATGCATTTACTTTATTGATGAATAAGTAGAAAAGAGAGCCCCCCTGAGCGATTTCTTAACCATAGTCAAGAACATGGTTCAAGTGTTCTAATATTTGTGAAAATTTCATTTTCCATCATCCTGACATGACTTCTCGTTTCTGCTTAATGGTAATTGTCTTTGGATGGATGGAGTATGTTATGGTATGGCCAAATTCACACAGCTGGCTTTAATTTGGTGTTATAAGACCATGATTTATGCAGAATTTTGCCATTAATTACACTTAATTCAGCTCATAATCAAGAAAGAGTCCAATTATGAATGCATGCTCTTAACACAATGTGTTTTATTCAGGCTTCAGCATTAATGAGGCCCTCTTTTTATGTTAATTAGTTATAAATGAGTGGGATATTAATACAGAAACATAAGTCACAATTGTGATAATGCGTACTGTGATAAAATCATGCATCATATGCCTGCTCAAATAAAGCATAATTAGTCAACGGAATGTGCTGATCACACACTGATTCTTAACCACTGATTCCAAACCCAACTTTGAAAGTTTTTGGGCGATGCAATTGAGCAAGCATAGTACCTACGTATGTATCCTTTCAGCAAATGAAAGGATATTCATAAAACACATAAATATGATGTGTTTTTTTTTCTTCTTCTTTTCTTTCAAAACAGAGCATCAATCATTACAGCAAACTAATGAAAGTCTGAAGCAAAGACAAGAGGAGCTGGAGAAATCGCATAAACTTTCACACGAGGAGGCGCAAAAAATTGTCTTTGAGAAAACGGAAACCGTCAGTGTCTTACAGCAATCACTCAATGAGAAAGGAGAGGAATTGGCTCTTATAACACAGAAGGTAATAATGATCATAATAATATGCAACATTTATATAGCGCTTGATACAAAGTTTCTAAGTGCTGCATACTATTACCCCGGCTTTAGCATAGCTACCCTGATCGGGCGCTCGAGCATTCAAGGAATTTCTTCCTCCTGGGTACCCGTTTACTACACCTACTACGTTTACTACTACTACAAACAGGGTCTAAAATAATTTTCAACTTTTAGGGGCTATCTGTTTTTGTTTTGTTTTTTTTCATTTCAAGGGGTACTTTTCATGCAACAAGTATTTATACTGGATAAGCATTTTTCATTGTTCTGATGTATGTGGAAAATTGATTACCTAATTATTCTTGAATTCACAATGTTAAAATGTGACTGAATACTGTAGATGAAGCCGATGCATGGAAGCAATATATGTTCTTTAGTCTAATGAAAAAATTTTCATCACTGATCAGAAGTCTGAGGTTGCTTTGTTTTGAGGTTTACCATGCAACTAAAATATTGAAATAATAAAGAAAGTCTAAACTCAAATCTGAGACAAATTTTCATTATTAATTTGGATATCTGCCTTCATACCATAGCTTCAAGAGCTTGAGGCCAAACTGACAAGGGTAGAAGCCGAAGCTCAGGCGAGGATAGAGGAGACGGAGATGAACGGTCATATAGAGCTGCAGGTAATATTTACATTACCCAGAATCCTTTGAATTAAACATTCAATTTTTGTCTTGCCTGCATAGCAGAAGAAGAATGGTCATTATAGCGCTAGTAAAAGCAGCATCAACATTAAAACAAAAAATCACCATTGATACCTTTTCATTTTAGTGCTTTCTAAATGCTAAGGGCATACTTTATTAATTAACATTTATTGTAATACATAGATTTCAACAGGAAATTTAGCAATGAAAGGGGAAGGGGCTTTAAACAAGTGTTTGCTCTGAACGGATTTAATTACAAGCATTCATGCTATCAAGTTTGAAAGGGTACTCCAGGGTGAAATGCTTTGAGCAGATGGAGTCAAATCAGACCATCAAAACACTGAAAATTTCATCAAAATCGAACAAGAAATAAAAGTTTGAACTTTTGTATTATTTTGGTGGAACAGTTCTACGCATACATGTATCTTTATGAATATGTAATGGGCAAGCTTCATGTTACATAAGAAATCAGGAAAGGGGGGATATTACTGTTTTCACCACACTTATGCCAAATTTTAAAATTCAATAACTTTGTTATATCAGAGTCTGATGATATTGTCAGTGTTTTGATTGGTGCATTTTACTCTTTTTATTTAAATGTATTTACTTTCAGCCCTGAGTACCCCCTTTAAGTAATGTTAAAAATAAATATGTTTGGATATAGGAATTATTTTTTTGTTTTGTTTTTTTGCAATAGAACCAAGAGAGGTTAAAGCAGACGGTGGAGAGTTTGGAGCAGCAGCTGGTCGATAAGAATAAAACGGTCAAGATGCAACAGCAGAGATTATCGGACCTCAAGAAAACATTACAGAGAGAACTAGTAGGTTTGGGTTAAAGATATATTCCAGTTTTGGGAACGATCTCAAAATGACTTTTTACAGAATTTAATATAATGATCACCAAAGTGTCTGTTTGTATGAATAAAAAATATGTGCCAAAGGATTCTGGAAGAAATTGTGTAATTGCTGAGAAATAAGCAAAATAAGCGCGGATTCGGTCACTTCCGTCGGGTCTTTATTCCAGCAATAATAATACACTGTCCCACGTGTGCCTATCTGTGTTGGCGATCTTCAGTGTGATCGTTTTTTAGCTAGATATTATGATTTCACAAAGTTCAGTTTATGTAACTGTACCAGATCTAGATCCACGATGATATATCAATACTTTACCTTAGTTTTACAGACTTTCTCACGAAATCAGTGTTTTACTGCAACTACGTTCATTTAGCTTTAACGCTCTGAAATATTGTGTGAAATGTCATATCACAAGAAATAAAGAAGCTCCCTTTAAAGACTGCAGTGTTAACTGCATGTGGGCGCTTGTGACTAGTAATTACCGCAGCAAATAAGCGACCGATTACCTTTAAAGTCTTGGATGATTCCTATCTGACCTACATTGTATTGGTTTGCAATTGTTATTACAGCATTAGCTGCTGCGAGAGAAGAACATATATTTAGATCCAGAATGAAGTTAAATATTCCCTTTAAGGGCATTGATGAAGTTGGTTTTAACTAGGATATACTGTTTATGTTATGATATTGGTGGTGGTCATGGTAATGATTGCGACAATGATAACGACATTGATGATGATAATGTGGAGTACGATGTCGATTTTTTTTTTTAATGAAATATGATGGAAGTGAGGATAGTATGGCAATAGTGATGATGATTGCAATGAGGATGAAGAACATTGAGAAGGAGAAAGAAAAGGAGAAGGATGAAAACAAGGAGGTGGAAGTAGAAGAAGAATAAGGAGGAAGAGATTGAGAAGGGGGAGAGGAAGAGAAGAGAAGAGGAAGAAGAAGAAGAAGAGGAGGAAGAAGAAAGAGAAGTAGGATGTCGATGTTCTTTAATAAAATATGATGGAAGTGAGGATAGCATGGCAATAGTGGCGATGGTTGCGATGAGAATGAAGAACATTGAGAAGGAGAAAGAAAAGGGAGAAGGATGAAAACAAGGAGGTGGAAGGAGAAGAAGAATAAAGAGGAAGAGATTGGGAAGGGGGAGAGGAAGAAGAAGAAAGAGAAGTAGGATGTCGATGTTCTTTAATGAAATATGATGGAAGTGAGGATAGTATGGCAATAGTGGTGATGGTTGTTATGAAGATGAAAAAAATAAAGAAGGAGAAAGAAAAGGGAGAAGGATGAGAATGAGGTGGGAGGAGAAGAAGAATAAGGAGGAAGAGATTGAGAAGCGGGAGAGGAAGAGAAGAGGAGGAAGAAGAAGATAGTGGAGTAGGATGTCGATGTTCTTTAATGAAATATGATGGAAGTAAGGATAGTATGGCAATAGTGGTGATGATTGCAATGAGAATGAAGAAAGTTGAGAAGTAGAAAGAAAAGGGAGGAGAATGAGAATGAGGTGGGAGGAGAAGAAGAATAAGGAGAAAGAGATTGAGAAGAGGGAGAGGAAGAGAAGAGGAAGAAGAAGAAGAGTAGGATGTCGATGTTCTTCAATGAAGTATGATGGAAGTGAGGATAGTCTGACAATAGTGATGATGATTGCGATAAGGATGGAGAACATTGAGAAGGATAAAGAAAAGGGAGAAGGATGAGAACAGGGAGGTGGGAGGAGAAGGAGGAAGAGTTTGAGAAGGGAAGAGGAAGAGAGGATGAATGAGGAGAAGAGGATAAAGAAGGAGTAGGAACATAATCATTTTTATGCAAATACATATTCATATCAAGTTTTCAATGTATTTTTCACCTCCCCCCTCCATTCTCGTCATCCCATGAGCAGAAAGTGCAAACCATCGCCGGCTACGAGTCACCTGAGGAAGCTCTCCGTGGCAACGACACCCAGGTCGACAAGAACAAGCTCTCCATCCCCGCGAACAACTTCCACGGCAGCAATAGCAACCTGACGCAATCAACAGTATTAACCGATCAAGATGGGGGCCTATCAAGGTCCGACTTCAGAGAGATCAACTTCCAATACCTCAGACATGTTGTCTTTACATTTATGAGCTCCACGGATTATGAGGTGACTGCACTTTTAAGGGGTTAATTGACCTATTTTGATTTTGTTAGACCGGTTGAGATTATCAATTTTGTGGAATCACAAACTCTTCTTTGAAGATGGTACATTATCCATATTGATATATTTTGTTTGCTTCAGGTCCACATAGTCCTTTACATTTGAGTGCTTTGAGTATTTAGGAAGTTTTCTAAGTAAATATCTGACGACCTCTATGGAAATCCTTCTTATGATTGAAAATTAAAATAACTTGTCCATCCCTTTTAACTCAAATAAAATGATACATGCTTAGAAATTTTTAGAGCATGAGTCATTCATGGATAAAGTGAAGTAAAAATGAAGAAAAATTAGAGTATTAGAAGCAATATAGATAGCTTTGATATTCTTCTACGTTCAATTGCATGTAAAACTGAAAAAAATGTGAGTATTAGAGAAAATACAGATAGCTTTGATGTTCTACATTCAGTCACATGTAAACCTGAAGAAAAAATAGACTTATTAGAGGCAAAACAAATTGTTTTTATGTTCTTCTAAATTCAATCACATATTTGGTTATTCTTTGTGCGTGTGTGTTTTTTTTGGGTATTTGTCTATTCTTGCTGTCTAGTAGAGATGTGACACTCTTCTATGGGGAAAGCAACAAAACTTCCTCTTTGCTTGCAACGGGTTGAAAGAAAAGTTTGATTTAAGCAGTTCTTAAATGCCCAAAGCTATGTTCCTCTGAAATTTGTCAATTATTTCTTCATTAATGCATTGTGTAATTGCAGGCCAAGCAATTGTTGAAGGCCGTTTCTACCGTCCTGGAGCTGACGCCAAAGGAAGAAAGCATGATCAGAAAAACATTAGATTGGAAGGTAAGTGGTGGAAGTATACTCTGAAAGAACAAACAAAAAATATATGGGACAAGGGAAAATGAGCCCCCCCCCCCTCCCCTGAAAAATCATAATAAATTTGTAAAAATTGATAAATGAAAATAGATGAATAAATTGGTAAATGAAAAGAGAAACATATAAACAAATTAATGAATAAATAAAGGGAGGGAGGGAGGAAAGAATAAATCTTAATATGAAAAAAAAAATTAGATAGCTGTTGTATACATCTCAGATTGGTTCAATACTAAATGCAATAGAAATGAAGAGAAATGACCCAATATTAAAACAAAAAATTAGATACATGTAGCTGTCGTATACATCTCAGATTTGGTCAATACTAAATGCAATCAAAATAAAGAGAAATTACCCAATATTAACCTCGAGTCGTACAAATTGAAAATATGACAAGATTCAATCAAGTAAAAATTGATCCCAAATTTCCTAAGTTTTTCAACACTTTATGTGTTACTGTACAGAGACAGTGAGGGGGGTTCAAAGACTTACCTTTTACCCACCCCCACCCCCTTATATCTTAAAGGTTTACCTACAAGTTTGTCTTACACTACGGCTCGCGTGAAAACTTCTGAAATTGACACTGTGCTTTTAATATACATGTATACAGGAAAGCAAATTGAGCCCATATCAACTCAAAGGTAATGTCCAAAGTACAGGTGCAGGTCTATGGTGCAGTGACACACTGTCACAACATAATGCTCTTGTGACATTTGCTCCTGTCTTAATATCTCAGAGGGCATAAGGTTAGACTTAGGATTGTAATAAGAGTTTCTTGTTCAGAATAATATAAAGATAAGGATTAGCATTTATTTAGTATTGGAGGTGAGGTTTTCGGTTTGGCTGAACGCGCAGATTTTCCATCGGAGCAGTTGTCACCGGAGCAAATGTCATGGAACTATGGTGCTTCATCAATGCCAGACACCCTTCATAAATGACCAAACTGTGATATTATTAATACTTCATTGCTTTTTTTTTTCTTATTTTCACAACAGACATCATGGTTTGGGCCGAAACCGGCGATGAAGAAACTAGTCCAGGTCGCCACACCAGGGTCGGGGATGCGATGATGACGACGACGACGGGTCCAGTCCGGGGCCACACTGCGGCCTACGTGTACTTCCAATTCTTGCCTTAGCGTATTCACCAAGGTGCAGTTCGGTGTAGTCTAGATGATGTAGATCTGGTCCATACGGCAAAAGTGTAATGTTACAGAGATCAGGGGAGAGATTCACGACAGGACATTATATCCGATGGTTACCTTGGTACCATTGCTTCTCAGCCAATCAAAATCAAGGAAAGTCATCAGATCTGACAACTTGTCTGACAAAAATCTTGATGAAATACTCCCCAGACCTTGCCATCAGTGCAGAAATGAGTAGATGACAAACAGTCCATGATAGTCACTTGGTCAAGCTAACCGAAAGATTATAGTGTTAATGGACCTCTATGAAGATCAATCCTTGATATTCAAAGTGATTTCATCTCATCAATGCAGAAATAAATGATCAAGGAACATTTACTCGATGTAAACCTTGTCTTCAGGAAGGATTTAATTACAGATGGCCTTTTCATAAGATCAACACTTTCCATACTCATCAGTGCAATCAACAGTCGAGATCTGGGTCCCATAACACAAAGGTTAGCAATGATTGTAGAACATTCTACGATTGATTGCATTGACTACAATGCACAATCAATCGTGGAAATCAAGCGTACGGTTAATCGCTAACCTTTGTGTTACGGGACCCTGAGGAGGGCAAACAAGCCCCCCTCCCTCAGGCTGTGCAAATTCAAAATAGCCTGGGCTACTGAGGGCTACAGTAAATTGGAGTGAAAAACCTGGCATAGTTGTGGTGTCAACTCTTGAGGGTTTCCATGGCAAAGAAGAAGATTGTAGAGGTTTCACGGTACACTGTATTCTTTCGTGGGCAAGTGTTGGTCCTGAAAAGGACCGCCCAAACTCGACGTTTCAACAAGTGTGTTCTTGTCGTCTTCAGGATAAGGTGGTCCTTTCAGGACCAGCATATGCCCATGAGAGAGGAATCACATAACCCCTAGACTCATATCTCTTCACTGGTTACCTGTTGTACAGCGCATAACTTTTAAATTGCTCCTACGTGTTTTCCATTCATTACACGGAACTGCACCACAATACAACTCTTCCTTGATTACTCCTAACAATCCCTCTCGCAACCTTAGGTCTGCTTGTTCATCCTTACTTGCTGTACCACAATCTCATAATTCATGGGGGGATCGATCATTTCATGCTGGGCCATTCCTATGGAATAAACTTCCAAAAGAAATCCACAATGTTTCTTGTCTCACCACTTTCAAAAGTTCTCTGAAAACCTGGTTATTCACACAAGCTTTTAGGTAATTCTTATTTTCCATCCTCTTTTTAGTACATGTAGGTTTTCTATATTCCTTCTTTTCTTTTTCTTTAGTGCGCCATGAGCATCTTTTTATGATGGATACCGGGGCATTACAAATGTTCATATTGTTTTTATTATCATTAATACATGTGTACCGTGAAACCGCTACACTGTTATGGTGTCGAATCATCACGTTTGGAGATGTAGTGGAACTTAGTCATTACACCATACAATCATATATTGTCTGTTTTTAGAGCTAGAAGGGAGTAACTCTGTGATAGACAGATTGGTAAAGTCCTTTTGCCTCCAAACAGTTGCTTATGAAATACTTAAAAGCTGCAATCCTCCCCTTGCATGTAATAGCCATTGAAGATGTGCAACGCCAGTCACATCAACAGAAAAATGTCTAGAAATGCCTTCAGTGAATGCTTCTGTCAATTATGTCTTGGGAAGTTTCAAGATGTAGGTGACTGCTCCAAGATGCCATTATGATAATCTAATCCAAATAGTCAATCGATATAGCACCCTTCCTTTTCCTTACAAAGTGCTACACACACACTATTCCATGTTTGGGCCACTATATCAATAGCTCAACACCTCAGATAAAGGGCTTGCATGAACTCGCTTGATAGATTGGCGATGATAACATATGATATAATGAAATTAAAAAGATTAATGCTTTCTTGAAAATTTTGACATTAGATACCGGTCTACTATGTGTAAGTGCCAATCTTGAAACTCCAATATTGAAAAAATGTTCTCTTCTGTAGATGTTTACTACTACATTTGACAAAAAGAAATTGAAAATGCAATGTAATAGAACAACTGAATTTGCTGAATAGGTTTTAAAAGAAATTATATAAAATTAATTTAATCATTCCTGCCTCCAAGATTATTGAGGACATTCGAATCTTATTAAGCTAGACCAAATAGATTTAATGTTAATGCATTCTTGATAAGATCGCATGAAGTAGATCTGCACAATTTCTATGTTTTGTCAATTATTCATATGATTATATCATCGTACAATTATTTAAAGTGATATGTTTCCGTCAACTTCAACAATGCTTCCAAATTGGTTTATAGTAGTAAACTTGTGTACTATTCAATTCATAAAACACCCAGTTTGACAATTTGATACTTGCCAAAAAAAATTCGTTCATGAATATTCATGCAATCCAAGCATAAAATGCTTTCAAGTACTTGTAACAGTTAATGTAATACTACATATCGTATATAACATTGGAAAGTCTTTTCTTCTGTGGAATTTGCAATTCTGTACGAATATGTAATATACAATGTTAAAAATTATTGTATAAACTGCAGCAGTTTACAGGCAACTGGCCTTACATTAAATTGATGCATTTTTAAAATTCTCTAAAGCTGGCACAATATCTTAATCAAAAACTGAAAAGATAATACTTTTACTGCAATGTCTGGTTGCGAGTCTGTATTAAACTGAATATTCCTTCAGTGTATATCAAATTTTCTTAATTAATGCTCTTAAATTTTGAATATTTGAAGGTTGCCTTTTCCAATCTCCTGATATATTCTCATTACCTAAAATATTATTTTATAATTAAGTGTAAAAGTCTTATTTTTATATTTTTCATTATGGATGATATAAAAAAACTATGATTTTGAAGGTTGATTCATAAACTGCTTTGTGTTGAAACCTCACTCTTGTTGAACAAAACCCTTCATTGTTCCTTGTTTAATTTTGGGATTTCCATGATTAACTTAATGTGTCATTGATCTTATGTATAAAAATTGAACAACATTATTCAATATTTCTGTTTCAATTCGAAATATTGATTATTTGTAATGGGTTATGTGCAAATATGATCTCTGAAACTTCTACATCATTAAATATAGGAATTATAATAGTTTCATTTATAAAGTAAAAGTGAGTCATAAGAGAGCATACTATATATTTAAAATGAAGTGTATTCAAGCTTATTTAATAAGTGAAATCATAATGATAAAAAAATATATATTTCATTATTTGCAGAGGGCTAATGGGAATTTTGTGATTATTGATGATTTTGTAGTGAAAGAGTAGAGAATTACATGTAGGGCATGAGTTCAACCCCAAATTGTCAGATATATTTCATTTTGCATTTCCAATTCAAGGGCATTCACAGGATAATCATTTGCTGTACACCCCTATTACTATGATTATATGATATTCATCATGAACAGAATGTGAAATCCATCAAATGTCACCAAACTCTTTTTCCCAAGAACTTATCTGTTTCTTTACCTCAAATTGTGTTATCTGTATCCAGTGTTAATTTCATATTATTTGTTTAGTCTCTTTTTAGGTTTTCAAGCAAATTGTGCAGTTGAGGGTACCATATCGTCGGCGGTCATCCGAACCGTCGTATAACACATACGACGGTGCAAACCCATTTCAGAGAAAATCGACTTCAAAGTTTACTAAAATTTTCACACTTAGTTCTCCAGCCTTACAACATATTCATTGCTAGAAAAATACATGGTTGGAAATACCAAGACAATTGCTTGACAATGGTATCCTTATTTTTACACAAAACCAAGGATCAGAGAAAATATGGCAACAGAGCTACATGCTTGTAATTTCGGTTTGAGCGGTTTAGATTTCTCCCGTACAAAAACGCCATAGGGAATACCACAACCCTGACCGCGATTTTGATGCGCGCGGCCAGTCAAAACGTATCGCTTTTCACGTGCAAAGTCAATGCAGTGCAGATGGCCGATACGACAGTTTGGCTGACCGTGCGCATTGAAATCGCGGTCAGTCAAAATGTCGTATCACTCTGCTTCTGTACACATTTCCAATGGGATTTGCGCATTTTATGAAAAATTTGTACGGCATCGCCATAAAATCCCCTTATATCTCATAAATTAATATAAATTGCTGCCTAGAATTTTTTTTTTTTTTTTTTTTGGACCAAAATTGACTGATACGACGGTTCAGATGAACGCTGATGATATTATACACCCCTTTTAGAGTTGTAATGTCCTCTTTTTCATAATTCACAAGATATCTGCCATTTTATTTATTTTCTGTATGTGATACAGACCAATCACTGTGAAAGCATGTCCTACGACATGTTTTCTGACTGTCATTTTTGATAAATTATGTTATTTTTTAATGAAATATGTAACTATATTTTGGCAGATATATATTACAGTGTATTTCATAAGTTTGATTCATTGTACCTCAGAGTATTACATTTAGTGCATTGTTTATGTATTGCTTTTGAAATGTCTATTATGTAATCTGTTTTGTATAATTTTTCTTTTCTTTTTTTATCATTCTAACATTTCAGCACTTCTTTTATGTCATTTTGCTCCCATATATTAATTTCATTTATTCCACATTAAAAATCATACAGAAAAATTACAAAAATTCACAGAAATACAAACAAAAAATGTGGGATATGAAAATCATTCCATTTGTTTGGCAAAATTTTGCTGAAAAGCAAGAAAAATAGGTCATTGCTATAAAGAATGACATAATTTTTGCCCAAAGATATTGACAAGAGAAAAAGGGGAGGGGCTATCACCAATCTAAGGAGAGCCAGGTTAGATTGTTGGTTTTTTTTTTTTGCAATGGTCATTACATCTGCGAATCATTGGAATCATTACATGGATCCAGGACTTACAAGGGTATAAGCCTGTTCACGGTTGTAAACTGCGCACGAGCAGAAAAAGGTCATTGGAGACAACCATGAAGGTGGCTTTCAAATTCACTGACATTGGCATTTGTGATTTGATGATTATTCATGTATTCCTTTCAAAATATTTATCACATCCAAGCTGAAGAGTAATAAATAGAGCCTTCATAATCACTGGTATTTGACAGTAGCCTAAACAATAGTCAAATGTGCCAAAGGCAGACAATAAAACAGATTTCCAAACTTTATCCCTGATGTACTATTCTAGTCACCTGGGGTGGTATTCTGAAAATTGTCTTAACTTTTCTCTTAACTTTTCTTGTAAGTCAGCAAGATAACAGCGCGCTAAAATTCTCTTAAATTAGTATTCTGAAAATTGTCTTATCTCTGTAAGGGCGTCCCCTATTTTATCTCTGACACGCCCAATATTCTGTCATCAACCAATTATTAAGCTTGTTATATGCTTAGGTCAACCAATAGAAGCGTCTCTTCTGAAAAATAATGAAGCGCATTGTTGTTATGAGGCGTAATTTCCTTGCGCCTCCGACGCTTATGCTTGTGCGCTTCTGTGCTAAAAATACACGTGGCTCTTTTCAAAGATTATTTTCTCTCGAAAGATTCATCGTCTCGAACACCAATTTTTAATTTCTGAAAAGTCTACCAATCCGTCGTTATAATGTCTTTGGAATGTCTCCTTTTGTAAAATATGATGTTCTTGCGGGATTCAGCAAGAAATAATTTTTGCGGACGGTCAAATATCGCATGCAACAATAAGTTACAATAGCCCCCCACCTCTTGTAAATTTCATTGTATTTTCCAAGGAAGTTAAGAGAACGCAAAGATAAGAGAATTTTCAGAATACCTTGTAACTCGAGATTTTATCTTGCGCACAGACATAATGTGCGCCGATTATATATTTACGCATCATTATATCTCTGACATCATACGCGCTCAGTGAAAGTTACAAGAAAAGTTAAGACAATTTTCGGAATACGGATTTTATTGTAACTCTTAAGATACAAGAATATTTCTCTTAAGACAATTTTCAGAATACGGCCCCTGGTCTATACAATGCCTTTTGTTCTCAGAATTTGAATACTCTACCGGTAAAGCTTACGCAACATCTACATTTGAAAATGATAGTGCTTATCCTAATGAAAAATCACAAAGGTCATTGGAGAAAAGTTGATCATGAGCTAACCATGAACTGGCTTATCTGTGTGTATTTGTGTATTGCATGTAATCTATCTAGTCTGATGATTTGCGGGTTTCACCATTTTATGCTGCCTTCTGCTATCTGGGAAGTTCACCCTGACAAAAAGTTTATTGTAAAATAGCAGAAAAAATAATTTGAAATATTGCCGAAGGTTTGAGAAAAGCCGTCAAAGAACAAAAAAGTTATTAGAATTTTAATTATTTGATTTGTGACGTCACATGCGAGCAGCTTTCTTACATACTGTGACAAAGTCATATGGGGAAAGATCATTTTCACATGCAGCTGCTACTTTAAGGAATAATCTGCCAGAATATCTTAGAAATATACAACCATACGAAAAGTTTAGAAATAGCTTGAAAACACATTTATTCACCATTTTGTAAACAATTAATGTAAGAACCCAGTGCTTTCCCCTCCATCTCCACTCCTTTTGTAAAAAGCGCGTAGAGACATGCAACTTTGCTTATGTATTTTGCGCTATACAAAAATGTTTCATTATTATTATTATTATGGTATGGTAAAAAAAGTAAATGAAAATGGTTTTTACTCTACCTTCAGTATAACAATAGGCAAGTCATTTCACACCCGTTCCTAAAAAAAGAAAACAAAAATAGGTCATCACGAACCATAACAAAATTTAAATATATGCATTTTATATTACATGACATATGGGCAGCTGCTCGTTTAGGACTTCACAAATCCAAAACTTAAAATTCTAACAACTCTTTAATGGATTTTCCTCAAACCTTCACCAATATTTTGTGCTATTTATTTCTGTTTTTGTTTTTTTCCAACAAACTTTTCTTCAGGGTGAACTTCCCCCTTTAAATCTGTCATATATTTATTTACAGGGCTTGGTACATGTATGCTTTTTTTAGATGTGTATTTTCCCTTTTTGTCACATTTGTCTTTTTTAGGATGAATGAGATACCAATTGTTCCTTTTTTATATATTTTCAATTCTTATTGAAAAGCAAGATATATGTATATATGAACTTGCAAATATAGAACAGGCTTATATTTTAGTGGTATACTTATCAAAGCAACAGCTTTATTTTCACTTGATACATTATCAAACAGTAAACAGCAAACTATCAAAAATATTATGTTCTTGTAAACTGTATTATTTTTGTCATTTGAGTAATATATGAATATAACTATTCAATGAATGCAATGAAATGTATGTATGTGAAAATACATTTTTTTAGAAACTTGACATTCTTTTGTTTTCCTTTGCCTTGTTTGTATTTTTCTCTTTTTCATTTTCCCCCCTTTACTTCCAATATACCTTTTATGCTACCATTCTCCCCTTGAGCACTGTACATAAGATAAACCCCCCCCCCCAAAAAAAAAAAGAGAGAGAGAGAGAACATCTTAGATCACTGGCAGATCGGCGCCCCCCCCCCCCTTGAGAGGCACAATTAAAATTGGTAATGTAAAATTTCTGTTAAAACATAGGTGTGCCCCCCCCCCCCCCCTGAAATTGAGGATTATTATTTTGTGCTTGTCAATTTTTTTCATGGACGAAATGTACAAATTCTTGGTTGAAAATCTTTTTTTGTTTTTGTATTTTTTTCTTCTTCAAATTTTTTGTCGGGAAAATGTGACACCCCCTCCCCCCTTTGGAAAATCCTGGATTCACCCCTGTCTTAGAAAATCTATCAACTGGTTTCTTCAGGAACTATAGGCTAATCACACATTTTTTCACAAAAGCTCAGCAACATATAGTGACAGAATAGAGCTGATTATTGTAATGGATGTTGTATTACCCATATTAGACATGTCTCGAGACTTTGTGTGTCTTGTCTGTCTTGTTCTTCTTCTCCCTTACTTCTTCACCTTCTCCACTTCCCCTTTCCTCTTCTTCTCAATCCTTTCCCCCTCTCACCTTGTTTTCATCCTCCATTTTCTTTCTCCTTGATTTTTTTTCATCCTCATCACAATCATCAATTCATCATTACCATTGCCATACTATCATCACTTCCATTAAAGAACATCAACATATCCTAATCCTTTCTTTTCTTTCTCTTCTTCTTCTTCTTCTCCTCCTTCATCATCTTCTCCTCCTCCATCTCCTCCTTCTTCTTCTTCTCTTACGTCAGTATCCTTAATTGATCCCCTCCTCGCGCGGTTTGCTTCTCGATTCATATCTCCTTCCTCCCTCATGATTACTTCAGTCCATATATTTTGTGTTGATTGGTTCTATCCTTGCCTCTTAATGCTGTTTGAGGCATTAATTTCATCGACATCAATAGCTTTTGGATATCGATGATTAATTTTCGCATACTAGTAATTTATTTCGTTTAGGGAGATAAATTCGACTTTTTTTAAATGAACTATACACTGACCTGAGATGGCGCTATACTCTTAGCAACCAGACTTGACAACGGCTTGCTTGGCCGACCTACAATTTACAAAGCTGTTTCATCTTGATAGAAAATATGTTGAAAATGCCAAGAACTTGATTATTTTTTCGCGATAGGATTTATGGTAAGTTTATCAGTAATATAATGATTCAGTAGATTTCTAATTGGGAGCTGAGATAGCCCCTTGGCCTTTTATTCAAACGGTTATTTACAATGAACGTGAAACGTGACAGTATTTTACACATGTGGGACTGAAGTGGAGTGTATTTACGAGAGTTGTTAATTGCGCTTGTGCACGATTCCCTGACCCTGTCGAGTTATTCGGGGGTGTTTAATAAGAGTTTACGTTCGATCGACACCCTAGATCACTTTGTCTTGCGCTCACTTTTTTGTGACATTTATTTGGCATGCCATTTATTTTTTTTTTAAGTTGATGGAAAACAAATTGATCTGTCATTCTGACTTTTCTGTCATTTCTGATTCTGTGACTCGGACTCACTTCGCCTCGGGCCGGAGCCCAGGACTCGTCTGTGTAATATTATTATTAGGCAGAGATGGGTACTCTCCAAAATGGGGTCGCAATTCGCAATAGCACTCCAAATAAAAGGGGAAAAAATAAATTATGCACTTTGATTTGTATGGATGAAGGTCTATCGTGACACAGAATCCTGACATCGAGGCACAAACTGGACCCTCAAAAAAAGGAAAAGTTAGACCTCTAAATCTATGTCACGTTCGTTCTCTGTGTCGATTGGCCATTTTGTTTTCAATTTGGAAAAAAGGAGAACGAACGAGACAGAACTTTTCCTTTTTTTGAGGGTCCAGTTTGTTTGTGCCTCGATGTCAGGATTCTGTGTCACAATAGACCTTCATCCAGAGGTAAGTGCATAATTCATTTTTCCCCCTTTTATTTGGGGTGCTATTGCGACCCCATTTTGGAGAGTACCGTTTGCCTAATATTAGTAATATTACACGGATGAGTCCTGGGCTCCGACCCGCTTCACGGGCAGGAGCTCCCTGGGTTAGGCCTCACTGTGAGTGAGAGTGACTTGTCACTGTAACTGTCTGACTGTGTGACACCACCAGCAAGTTCTGTGTGGCAAGTGGCTAATTAAATCATGTTAACAAAATTAAATCTTTAAATGCATAAAATTAATGTTATAACAGCAAATGAGCAATCAAAATGTTGCTCAGTTTGTTGCAAGGGAGATGCCGGCTCTAGCTAGGCGAGCCAGTCTGACTGAGTAGTAAAATGTGGATGGCCATGGTCTATGAAAATTTTCTTCATTTCTCAACACAAGAAATCTAGAAAGTTCATTCTTCTTTTGAGTGCCCACATGTGCACTAACTAGTCGACTGTAAACGTATAACAAAGACTGTAGAACACAGCAAGTCATTGAAAAATAGACAATGAACTGGGATTATTATCATTTTATCAAGACATGATTTGCCTTTTTTTATGAGGATATACTTGCAAGGTCTAGGACAACCCTTATTTTGAGATCAGTGCCTCTACCGCTTTTCTACATTGCTTGACTTTCCTTTTACAAAATATTGTTTCCACCAATGATGTAAAGATGACATTTTCTCTGTATTTAAACACTTTCATTTACCAGTTAATGAGGATGCATGTACTTAACTTTTGTATTTATGATAATGTGAAACACACATGCCAAATAAACCATCTGCAAGAATCTTCAAACCTGAAGGAGGTGGATGTTACCCAAAGAAGAAGAAGAAGAATGTTTCCCAAAGGATTTGTGAAATGAGTTTTAATCAAGCATGCATTAATTGCGCTCTTTTTTTATATTTGCTTTTCTAGAATGAACATGTGACTTGCCATTGGTCACCAAGTTATTTTGGGCTGGTAGCAACGTCAAGGAAAGTCACTGTTTTATCAACTCAATAAACCAACTGGCAACAAAATATGTAGCTGTCCATTGAAGCAAGAGTCAACAGCAAACTGCAATCCAGTAATTCAGCTTCAAGAAACACCAGGGAAAAAAGTTTTAACGAAACAAGCATAAGTACTGATTTGTTTATTTTGTAAGCAAAGTAATATCTGGCAACATGCCCCCAAAGAAGAAGGGAGGAAAGAAGAAAGGGAAGAAGAGCGGGAAGAAGAGTGGAAAGAAGTCAGCGAGGGCGTCGTCTGCACCAGACGGAGGGAACCTGAGTGAAGTTGGCAAAGAATTCTTTCTGATTCAGATCCGAGATTTGGAAAGGAGGCTTATCAGGTAAGTTTCCCCATATCAAGGTAACTTCTTAAAGTCTAGAGTGTAGTGGTTTCAAAGTACACCATGTATTCTTTAGTGTTGGTCCTGAAAAGGGGATCAGTATCATTAATTTTATGATTTTATCTTGTAAGCTGTCTTAATCCAGCCTTAGTTTTAAAGATGTTGCTTTTATATCGGCGAGATCCCAGGAATTGTCCTTAATGTTGCGAAAACTCATTGATATATGCTTCTCTGATTTGGCAAAATATTAGAGACATTCCAAATTATTATTGTACGAGTTTACTCTGTGATGTAAGCTTTTCGGTTACCTGTTCACTATGGATGTTAAATCAAATTTTTTTTTTGGGGGGGGGGGTTCTTAAAACAGTTTTTATGTGGAAATGATGGAATGGTCATCATAATCATGATGATACAATCTATTATTATCAATATTATTACTATTATAATTATTATTATTGTTATTATATTTTATCATTATTATCGTTTTTGTTGTCATCATCATCATTATTATTGTGATTATCATTGTAATCATTATTATCATTATTTGCAATATCAGGTACCAGCAAAAATGTGACGAGCTTGAGGTGGCCAATGGCGAATTCAAATCCCGCTATGACCAGATGGGGACCGACAAGAAGGAGATCGTTGCCTTCTTGAAGAAGCAGCTGGAGCAGCGTCAGGACGAGATAGCAGACCTCAACGATCGTCTGGTGGGTCTCCAGCAGGCCAAGGATACCGAGAAGGATGCCTACGAGGCCCAGCTTGCCCAGCTACGCAACGAGTTCCAGGAGACCAAGGACCAGCTGACCTCAGAGAACATGATCCTCAGTAAGTGGGGTTTTTTTTAATTGTTTTTTTTTAGAATTCATAGCTAAAAAAATGAAGGTGTTCCTGACATTAGAAAATGTATCATGTTCATGAAACTCTACAGCATGACATACATTGTGGAATCCATTGGGATCCAATAATGGAAACAATGCACAGTAACTTCTAGTTAAAGCCACTTTGCCAAGTAAAATTTGCCAAATTCTGGTTCAAAATAATCCTTCATGTTTTGTTTTAATTCAGATATGTAGAGCTTTCAGCATTATGTACAGAATAGAGGGAAAATTTGTTTAATCCTATAGGCAGTTGTGAGGATGCTCTTGGGTCGATGTTTCTTGGGAGCTGATTTTTAAATTCCTCTGATAAGTAAGTTCCCAGAAGATGGTATCTGGGATATTACTGTATGATTGCTCAAATACTGAGTATGGTAGAATTAAGTTGTCAAACAGGTTCTATTTAATCTCTTGCAAACAATTTCCAAAGTCAGATCACAGTCGATTGTACAGAGTGCAGTTTTGGCTTTAGAAGTTGGAACTGAATTTGTCTTTGGGTTTTAAACGGAAAACTACTGGCTGTATTGATTGTAGAAAATTCTACACCTTATTTGCAAATTGATGTTCAAACTAGTTTTGAATCCTCTTAAATGCTGCTGATTTTTTAAATTTTTATTTCATCTGTAACCATGAAAATCTGCAAATTACTTTATCTTTTTACAGAATACAAAAACTGGTAATTGTATTCCTCTTCATGGTCTCACGCACATGTACCTATTAACTTCTTTGTCATTTAGTGGAAAAGAAAAACTTTGAATATATCTATTCACACCATTTAAAGAATATGCATGCCACTTATAATGCTGTTATGAAAACATGAATTGATTTAATTGATTCTTTTTTTTCATTTCATTTGAATTCAGGTGGGAAATTGGCTGCACTGGAAGAGTTCAAAGTTCAAAAAGAAGATTTAAACAAAAAGTTTGAGCAGATGGAAGAGGACTTGAAATCCCAAGCCGACGGTCACAAGGACGAAATCTACAAGCTTGAAAAGAAACAAGTGGTAGACAAGGACAGGTATGTAACTAAAGTATGTAGACTTGGTGAAGCTTAGAAGGAAGGAATGTTTATAAGCTCAACCCCTGGCAGGCAGGAAGGCATTAGAATTTACGACTGCGTCCATTGCGGAGTAGGATATACATGAGAATGACAGGCGATTTCACCCCCATGACAGCCAAAAAATTGCCCCTAGAATTTGCAAAATGGAATGCGTTGGGGCGACCATCTTTTTCTAAAGTTGCCCCAAGAAACGCCACAAACAACATTTAAGAGCATTTAGAAAATTTCTATTCTACATACAGCAGAATACAAGTGCTTGCTGAGCAAAACATGTAGCCCTTTAGCAGAAAGAATTAGCCGCCACAATTCTGCAATCACGCCAGTATGGAAAACAAAATAGCCCCTAAGAAATCAAAATCATTTCACATGGTCAGTATTCCTATTCTCGTTTATCAGGCTAAAGAGCATTCATTCTTTCTCACTCTTCCGTTTCCTGTAGTGCACTCGAGTCAGCCGCACAGCAATTTGAAATCCTAGCTCGCGCAGACTCCTGCCTTTCTGTTAGCCGGGTGACAAACTGTTAGACTCCACAAAAATATTACGAAGAAGCCAGGTACATGAAGATTTGCATCATATGGTCCAGAATTTTCTTGACCTTTTGAACCTGGAACATCGGCTGCAGATCAAACTGGATATTTGACTAAGAAGGTCCTTTCTCATTCAATTTACCATGTCAACTTAACTTCCCCTTTCTTACCTTTTTTCTTGTTCCTCACTCAGACTGAAACGTGAGATGGTGCTTCGCGTCAACCAGGTCGCCGCCGAGTTCCGTAAGGTCTCCAACAAGCAGATGGCCGACACCACCAAGCGTACCATCCGTGAGAACGTGAGCATCCACGCCCAGCTGGGCAAGATGTCGGACAAGACCATGGAGTTGATCGAGGAGAACGAGGAGATGAGGGCCAAGGAGAAGAAGCAGAGGCAGCAGATAGAGATGCTGGAAAACAACGAGAAGGAACTGGCCAAGAAGAATCATAGTAATCAGAAGGTAATTGGCCTACAAAACCAGTTAGTCCCAAACAAAATCTGGATCAATCAAATTATAATTGTCAAGAGAATCATTCCAATCCCATCCAACCTTGGAATTTGTATAGCGCCAATATCTAGAAGCTTTTCTCAAAGACATTCATGACACTGACACACATACATCACTTTGGTAACAATCATTAACTGAAGAAAGGTCTAGTGCATTCATGGTCAAAATGAGTGAAAGACGTGGCTGCAATAACTCTGTATGCATTGGTATAGTACACCACTTCTCTTTGAAGTGGCATGGGTGTTTTAATTTTGCAGGGAAATCTCAGATGTGGACACGACATCTCTTGATAGATTATCTTGTCAATGAAATTAAAAAGTGATTCCCCAAAATCATTTGAGGCATGAGGTCTTGTTCCATGAAAGGTGATAGGCATTTGGATTTAGATTTCCCCCAAAGTTACTCTTTTTGTTGCAGAATGAGTTACCATCAAGTGCAAGTCAAAAGATCAATCGCTACTTGATTTTCTGTCTGTCAGGAATGCTATTCTGGGTCTTGCATTTGCTTCTTTTTGTATGTGATCTCTTTCTTCTTTCAAAAAAAATGAAAAAAATCCATATATTATTGCTCGAAATAGAATCTGAAATAGAAATACTATGAAAATTCATTTCTCCCAATTGATCGTGGAACCAGCACCCACTGTGCAGCACAAGATTGATGTAACTCTATCCCTTAGATTGTTGAATGCCAAACCATAGCAGCAACTCCCATCTTTGAATGTCTTTTGGTCTGGCGCGGCCAAGGCTTAAACTCCACACCTCCCAGTTGTGAGACAAAAGCTTTACCAACTGAGTAAACACCCCGGATGTTCCCAGATATCTAAGTAATCCATAACATAAACACAATTCTTTCACCTTGCGTACTCAGGTCATCAGGATGCTGACAGAGAAAGCCAAACAGCAAGAGGATGTCATCGCCGACCTGGAGGAGAGGGAGAAGGAGTACCAGGAGCTGGAGGCGGAGATGGGTCTCCTTCGGCAGCAGGCCGACTCCTCCAGGGAGGAGCTCCAGAGCATGGGCAGGGAGTCGGAGCAGTTGATGGAGCGGATAGAGCTCCTGGAGAAGGAGGCCGCTCAGATGGCTGACATCAAGGTCAAGCTGGAGAGGATTCTTGCGGAGGCTGCCTACTCGCTACACAGGATACTCATGGTAAGAATGGCAATGAGGGTGGTTTCTCACTAGAATTTTCTGTATGTTTCTTTACGTTTTGTTATCTCCTCCAGCGTAATCCTGACAAAGAGAGCTCTTCTGCGGGGTGTTGTGGTCTAGTGGTTATGACTCTCATCTTTCAATCTGAGGGATGTGGGTTCATAGCCATGGCGTGTTTCCCATCAGCAAGAAATTTTCCCCCATTGTGCTGCACTCAACCCAGGGTGAGGTGTATGGGTACCCGGTAGGATTAATTCCTTGAATGCACAGAGCACAGGAAGGCAGCTCGAGCTAAATCCTGGATAATAATAATAATAAAAACAACAATCACCTCGGAATAGACTATTTCTAGATAGAGGGCACTATATAACTGTAATTAGTATTATCATGATGCATCCCTCTTTCATTTCTCTTCTTCAGCGCAACCCTGACAGGGAGAGCTCTACTGGTCCAATGAGCCTCGAGGAAGTTGAACAGAGAGACAACATGCTTGAACATCTCCTTGTGATCCTCAACAGTGCCGCAGCCATCGGCGTTGGTCCAGCCCCAGAGTCTTTCATACCTCAGGAAGAGCAGGTCTACAGGACCAAGAGCCGGGAGGCCATGTACCCTGGCTCTGGCAAGGGACTTAAACGAGGGTATGTATCAGTTCTGAATCTTGATCTGTCGACAAAGGAGGTTTTTTGAAATAATTATTTGCAAATGATGGCAAATTGTAAATGCAAATTAGCAACTGATAACTTTTGACATTTGTAACTATATAGCAATCAGTGAACACACTCTTTTGTCAAGAACAGACGACGTTTCAATCTGCAAATATGCAATAAATTTGCAAGATTTATGATTGTTTGTGATTGATTTGTGATTTCTTGCAACACCCCCCCCCCCCCAAAGAATTTCATTGGAGTGCATAAATCTCAACAATGGATAGTAAACAACGCCATAATTCATCATCAAGAAAGGAATGAAGATTTTTACGCATCCATTCCAATCCATTGGAGAGCAAGACAGAAAGACAAAAAGAAACATAAACTCAATTTACTCAATTCTTCATGCCAACTTCGTGTTGCTGCTTTATTATTGTCACATTAATAAAATCTAAATAGGAAAGCTTTGAATTTTATTCTCACAAGTTTAACTAAACTCTACTTATTCCCCACGTTTTGATTAACAATGAGTCGTAAACACATTAGTTGAGTCCACGTATGATCAATTTTGGAATATTATGGCCCCTCATCAGACTTCACATCACATAATTTTGTTTTTGATGTTGTTGTTTTGGTCAGGCTGGCCCCACTCTCCCCCATTGCCAAGGGAGTGTCCACCCTACCCCACTACAGGATGGGGGACCTGGGTCTGGTGCCCCGGCCCAAACCCTCCTCATTCCCATCGGACAAGACCAGACAGCTCTCGGCCACCAGCCGTCTGAACAGATTACAAGGGGTCAAGTCAAGGTCTGTTGGGATCCAGACTACCAGCTCAGCTAAGGTATGTATCGCCTCCCACCACTTTCTCTAGGGTTCCCAGCCCATCAGGGAAATCAGGGGAAATTATTTTACTTTTTTTCCAGTCGGGGAAAAATCAGGGACTTTGATTAAAAAATACCTCAAATCAGGGAAATATTCCTCAAATGAGGGGAAATTCAGGGAATTTTGTTTTTTCTTGAAAAGCTGGGAACCCTGTTCTCATAGAACTATTATCATCCATCTGCATCGCAAAGTTATTACCACTTGCAGTGATGAGAGACACTTACATATATTGCAGGGTTTGTGTAGTATCAGATTTCAGGCATGCAAACAATTTCTTCTTCTTATTCGAGCTACACTGCTTCCTCCTGAAGATTCTTGCTGTATTGTAGTACCAGGGACCGATATGTGCAATACACTGAATGAACACTCTCCTCTTTGACGAATAGTGTATTGGTTTACTGTTTTAATTTACAAATATTGTTCCATTGTGTTTAAACTTTAAATTATTTAAATTTTCTTCGTCAAATTCACATGTTAATATTACAAAATTTGATAGACTGTTAAAAAACTATTGTACCTTTTCATACTTGTGTGATTATTACATGTAGTTCCTGCTGATCTTGTAATTTCATGTTAATTTTGTGTTTTGAAAAATCCATCTAGAGTAGTTTCTGTTGTTAATGTACGCAAAGCCCCCAAAACGCCTCTTTTTTATTCTTTGTCGTACAAGTTAACCTCTTGTTGAATGCAACTTTATCAAATAAATTGTATTTTGCGGTTGATTCAGAGGTTTAATTTGTTATGCATTTTAATCTAGATAATCTTGGTCATCGCTGATACATTGATTAATAATCAATTGTTCTTGCATTCAATTTTTCAGCCTTTGTTCAGACCTGACCAACTCCTCGGAACGGATGCTTCATTCGCGAAATCCGCTCTGGTACAAGAACTGGCCATCACGCACAAACAGCGCTCTCTGGCACCAGTCATGGCACCAGGGAAGGCCGTCCGATGATCGTCATCGAGTCTTCTTCTTTCACCCTTGAAGCAGCTATGTGAAAGCGAGTCTTAGACATACTGTGAAAGGAACTTTTTTGTGCAACTTGTTGGAAACAGTGTCAACTTATAATCATGAATGGATATCACGCAGATATAATGGACTGCACATTGTTGAATATTTACAAGAATTTAGGACACACCCACCTACACAAGTGTTTATATAATGGAAGCACTCCATGGTTAAATTGTAACTAAATGATAAACTGCCTGTGTGTTTTAATCATACATGCACACACACATACACACGTCCGCTCTGTATGCAATATAAACAATCACCATATCAATATTATGATTGCCTGTGCATGTGGAAGTCAATTCAGTGTCTTATTTTTTAAAATGTAAATCAATATGGAATTATTAATTTTCATTCATAATGATCACCCGTTAATATTATACTTGACTTTTTTTTCATCATAAAATGGGATTTAATACAATGGGATATAGTAAATTTGTCATAATTAATAACATCTACTATATAGCTAATATTGATTAACTCCCAAAATATTACACATGAGATAAGAATCAATTCCTCAAAATAACTTTCACACGAATACTCATCATGGTTTTCCAAGTTTTTGTATTTAAATGAATATTTATAGAATTATGTTTTTTATGATTTTGTATATTTCATTATTATGACTTTCTTGATATGTTCTTTAAGTATGTAAATATGTAAATGTAGGATATTTTATGATAAAATCTATTTGGAAAGTATTAATGTACAGAGCACAACAACTTCGACAAGTGCTTAACATATTGAAATTTTGGAATATCAACCAAATGCAATCTCATCTTCCAAGTGGTTGGAGTGTGGGTGAAAAGAGCTTAAACTGTGGTTATCTCATTAGACTTCTTAATCTAGAATAATGAAAGGAGATCTTCTCTTTTTGAAAAACTGATGTGAGAGTGTTGTTTCAAAGTTTAGTGGAAGGTTGATTTCGACAAGTTCCCTTTTTGGTTTTGTTGGAAATTCTTCTCTCTTTTTTTGGCCATTATGATTCCTTTTTTAACATTTTGGTTGCACTAGGCTTGCAGGTCTGTCAACAGCAATTTGTGTCAGCTGGCTATGATACTTTCAATAAATTTCCACAGACTGAGGTCTTCATCTCCTGAATTCAAAATTTGAGGACCTGTCAAGCTTTTAAACAGCTAAGTCAAGTGCAAAATGATTTTCATCTTAAGCCATGCAGACAGCATCATGACATCATTCATTGCATGACATATCACTCTTTCAAAATGTTATGATTTTTGAAGAAATTCATACTGAAAATGTTAAGATTATTATGATTTTACATATTCTCAGAGTGAGTCATATTTCTAGGTAATTTTAAATAAAGGAAGTTGATGGAGGTGCTGGTATACACTCTCTAATGTGATGCACAATTAATGTCTCTCCTTGGTATGTCATGGAATTATTTGCTTGCACTAAAATGGAAAATCAATATTTCACACACCACACACCAAATAAAGAATCACTATATTGTGTGCAAGTATAATGCAAGTTTATATGTTAAGAATATTATGAAATGAAAGATTTTCCATGATGGAATGTAAAGAAAATCATTGCTTTAAAAAGTACTGCATCCACTCTGTTTAGAGAAATATGCATTTGTTCACCATATTTATGCAGCTGTCTAAGGGTGGTTTTCACAAGTGTGTTTTACTCATCTTTGCTCTTAGAATTGAAGTTATGATATAAATATTCTTTAAGCTAAATCCCTCCCTGAATATTAGTCTGATACTGTATGGTTTTTATTATTCCATTTTCACAATGATGTACCTTTTGCACCTTGAAATGTGCAACAGGTATGTAATGATTGCGCAATACAATTATGTGATTGTATTTTATGAAGAGAGGCATATACTCTCTTACAATGAAGTGAGTTTTAACTTTTAAGTCCTTTATGCTATTTTGAAGCTTGGTTCAGTACACCTGTTTGAGCTTACTATATCGTTTATGGGATCCAATAGGAAATCAAGAAAACCACCAGAAACCATTAGAAACTTCCTGTATAGGTTTCCATGAGATTTTTAACCCAGTATTTATTAGTCTGCGTGCACAGACCCTAATAATCAGTATGTGAATCTTGATTCGAATCTGGCGCAAATGCAACTTGCATGAGTGGTGTCAGATCGAGATGAAATTATGAAAGTGCATGCTTTCAGTATGTTCTAGATGATGATGTTGCTGGCTTTCCATACTTGTAGTTGAAATTGATTGAATCAATCTTATTCCTTTGTAAGACTAAGACACGGCCCTGATGTATGCATACAGTGTATTTTTCCATTCCTCCATAATGCATTTTATCCCTTCCGTCCAGTGAAACATTTCCAATCAATTTTAAAGTTGTAGATTTGAACGAATCGAAAATCCATCCAGGACGTTTGCTTTGCTGATCTGTATATCTTACAATAAACAGCACAGTATTTTATCAAAAAGGCGTTTCCATGGTGATTTTTTTACTAGTATTGATCAATTTCATTAAACCCCCATTCCACAGAGAGCAAAACCTCTGAAAGACTGCTTAAGACCATGAAACTTGCTTGATCTTTCAAAGGTCTTTCAATGAACTTTCAAAGATCTCTGAGGTCTTTCACAATTCCTGATGGATCTTTCAGTGGACTTCACGGTCTCCATGATCTCCAAAACTTTTTGTAACGGTTCAAAACAGTCTTTTAGCGGTCTTTTGATGGTCTTTCAGCAGTCTTCTAGTAGTCTTTTTATGAAATTTCAAAGTTCTCATTAGTCTTTCCATGATCTTTTGACAGTCTCTTTTTGCGGAGATCACTGTAAGACTCATGAGAGATCATTGAAAGACCAGGCAAAGTCCATGGAAAGAATTCTGAAAGATCACTTGTAGCATATAAGATCTTTGAAAGACCATTGAAAGATCTCTATAAGACTAGTCTAAGCCCAGTAAGACAAGAAGTACCAATCACTTTATTTGGAGTTCTTTGAGGGGTCTTTCTGAGCCATTCCACAGAGATGACATATTTCAGTGATCTTGGAGACTGCTGTAAGACCTTGCAAAATTTTGGTCTTTCAATTAGGTCCTTCAAAGGTCTCCCCTCTGTGGAATGGGGGCATTAGCAATATAGGTAATGATTTACATGTATTTGCTTCATAGTGCTAATCTTGTTATAAGATGACAAAGTTGATTCAATTTCAAGTCACGCTGTCTTTTCCTTCAGCAAGAAATTTATCCACATTGTGCTGCACTCAACCCAGGTGAGGTAAATGGGTTCCGGCAGGAAGTAATTCCTCAAAAAGTTGTATGCACCAGAATCAGTAGACTAGCTTAGCCGGGGTAATATAGGAGCACCTTGAGCACTTAGCAAGGTGGATATGTGCGCTATACAAATCCTATATCATTATTATTATTCAAGTCATGTGATTGGTCGAGAGTGCTCACGTGACAAGTCATTAATGACCGGTCATGAGTGAAGTATAATGGCCGGTCATCGTTTTGAGGTGAGGAGGGCTTATCAAATAAAAAAAATCCACATTACTCTCTCAATATAAAAAATACAATACACACATTATTTTGATTGGGCATTAGAATAGGTAGTACATACCCACACCTGCCTGTTGGAAACTGTTCCAAAGGTACCTATATGTGTATAATTCTTACCAATGCCTTCGATGATATGTGTTATTTTTATGCTATGCATAGATGGATTTGAAGCATTAGATGTGTCAGATTTGTAGCCCCCCCCCCCTCTCTCCCTGTCTCTCTCTTTATTCTGTTTCTTTCTTCCCTTTTCTGTATGTCACTCAAAATTATTCTTTACCCAGGTGCGGATCCAGTCAGATTAGACACAATAGTTTTGAGAGGCCGACTATTGTGCAAACATAAAATAACCCCTCAAATGGTATTGCCTCTGGATCCACGCCTGTCCTTCCGCCTTCTCTTCATTTTCCACTTTTCTTTCCCTTATTAAACCATGTCGGTGTGATGGCAATAGTTATTATAATTCTGTTGAATTACGCTTGACAGAAGGACGCAACAAAGCAAATACATTTTTATTTAAATTGTTCAAAATATGGTTTAATTACAACCATGGTGATTCCATACAGACACTTTATATAAAAATAAGCTTACAACTCCAAATACTGAGAAATACATTAAAATTCCCTGCAGCATTCATTCTTGACCAGTGTAATGTTCCATCAACCAGGGGGCCGTTTCATAAAGCTGTTCATATAAAGAGGGACTCTAAGAATGACTGGTGATCCTTTCTTGTGGTATATGATCTTCATTATTTGATGTTCATTGGTGATTATTTAGTGCATAAGAAAGGTTCACCAGTCGTTCTTAAAGTCGCTCTTAACTTACGAAGAGCTTTATGAAACGCCCACCAGGGATGCAGTCCAGGCCGGCCTCGAGTCCTTGTTTTGCCGGCCTCTGCCTGAGTCACGTGTACAGATTCTATGGAAGAAGGATTTCGCTATCGGCCCACGACTTTGAAGTACCGGCCTCAACAACATCCCTGCCATTCACCTCCACAATAATTTTACAATTCTTTAAAAAGCTATTCCTCAACATGAATAATGAAAGTATAACATTCCATACATACTTAACAATGTCAAATGCATGATAGCTAATGATGTAGCGAATTAGAAAGTACTCTTTTCTGACGATAATTCCAGATAAAGCCTTGGTACTATGAAGAGGTGACAAACTTTCTAGTATCATTTTAGGAACTACCCCCATGGGCCCCATCACACTTTTTCGGAACCAGCAAGAATCAAGCAACTGGGAAAAAGAAACTGCTGGAAAAACTTTTGGGGGAATTTGTATTCGCCCAACTGGAGCACAAATATGTTTCTCATCATACACATTTTCGAGGGGCGTTCTAAAAATCCTGAGTGCATTAAAAAAATATTTAGGCCAATTTTTGTGGCCGTCCAAAAAGTTTTGGTCATGGTTCAAATCTTTTGAGATGCATTATATTCGAAGTGGAAAGAATATGGAACAGTGTTCGTAATTTGGCCAGTTCTGATTAATTCTGAATAAGTGTGAAGGGGGCTTTACTAAAGTGATCAATCTGAGGGAATTTAACACACAACTGACACTCAATAATTTTTTCTCAATCAATAAGGTGATTACTTTTTTCATACCTCTCTCTGATGAAACTACATGATTTCAGATTTAAAGAAAAGTTAAAATCCGTTTATACACAAACATTGCATCAATGTTCTGTTATTCAAATGTAGATTTTACAAATTAGATTGCTTCTAATTACAACTGCAGTATGGAAAATCTAACAATTAACAGCTTAAATTTAAACCACATATCACTTGCATATATCATGGCAGATGTATATCAACCTATATTTAAGTATAAATCAAGCGGGCAAATGAAAAACTAGAAAATGCCAGCAATAATGACAATAAGAATCATTCACAACAGCCTTGATCATCCATTTTACTACACTTTCTACAATATACATGTACAAGGTGGTACATTACATTATAAATACTGACATTATAAAAATCTAAAAAAAGCATAAATGAAAATATGATTCAGCATATTTGCATTCTTGCATTATATATCACACAATTTACATAATAGTAGCACACTTTTGACACAAGACTTAAATTTCATCAAGGTTCAATAAAAGGATGATGAAAAGGTTATCGATAAAAATAACTCTAAGGTTCCCCTTGGCAGTGAAAAAGAGAATGATCCTAATTCTTTTAAAATATTTTAAAATATCACATAATAAAACTACAAAAGAAAAAGCTGAATTATGACATAATTTACATCATGAATTTCTGTTTCATCTTTTCTTTGATATTTCACTATTCCCTTTCTCTCTCTCTGTCTCTCTTTCTTTCTTTCTCTCTTTCTTTCTTTCTTTCTGTCTCTCTTGCTTTCTTTCTTTCTTTCTCTCTTTCTTTCTTTCTTTCTCCTTTTCTTTCTTTCTTTCTCTCTTTCTTTCTCTCTTTCTTTCTTTCTTTCTCTCTTTCTTTCTTTCTTTCTTTCTTTCTTAATTTCTTTCTTTCTCTCTCTTTCTTTCCATAATTTGTCTTATTTCTGCTTTCAACCTTTCCTCCTCTTACTAACACACACACTCTTTCTCTCTCTCTCTCTCTCTTTCTATAAAACTTGTCTCTGTAACAAGGGAGGATTGCATTTCCTGCAGTATCCCAATGCAATATACACACACTGTAACTTCACCATTTTCATCATTTTTGGTATAAAAAGGCACCATGACAATGGGTCAATAGTTCTTTGGTATCAGCGATCAACATCATAACTAGCTCCTCAGTTCAGTATTGCATAGAGCGATGTTTTATTTTCTACTACCCACTGTTCAAAGTTCTTCACGTTTGGTAGCATCTTCTTCGTAGTCTCCATATTGAAACGAAGATCGTGCCTGGCAAAGTACTCAAACATGTTTCCGAGATCCTCGATGCCTTCCCCCGGAAGCCTTCGGAACTCCTCAACCTGCATCTGAAGTGAATTAGTGATGATTAAATTAGATGCATATTGTGAATCCAGTGACTGCATATAGATATTGGGGTAATAGTAGAAATGATCGGGGATGTAGCCAAAGGCCGGCCTCGATGCCACATTTTGCCGTCCTTGGCATTGGCCTCGGCCAAGTCATGTGTGCAAAGTCTAAGGGAGATGGTTTTTCTCCAGTGGCTAGCTTGTGACTTGGAAGTACTGGCCTTGACTACTTCACTAGAAATGATGGTAGTACATGTAGCATGTAGCAGTAGACATAGTTAATTAAGGATGAAGTGTTCAACATGAAAAAAATACAAACTTCCCCTCCCTGGAAAAGAATACTACCAAAACTATTTTTTAACACAAAATGTTGACCATTTCAGACTTGAAAATTTTGAAGCTGTCACTGAATTCTTCTACCTTCACTCAAGTATTCGTGTGGGTTATTGTTGATCAATTTTGACAAGTTACAATTATATATCATTTTAAAGCTTAGGATGGCCTTTAATAAACACAATAAAAAAATTTAAGAAATATTTTTGGCAGCTTATTGTCAGTTTCGGGGTTGCAGTTTATATATTTACCTTCATATCTTTAAACTCATTTGGCTTGAGAACTTTGGCAAATATGTGAGCTATCTCATCGACTCGTAACTTGTCTCCGACCACATTAAATGTCTTATTCATCGTCTGGGCGGGGTTGTCAAAGATGTAATGAAGCAGGGGGCCAGCCTGGTTAACATCGAACATATTGATGGAGGTGTTCAACATTGGAATTCCTGTTAAAATAATAGAAATGAGAAGAACAAAAATTCAATCTTAAAATATTATAAATGAGATTTTTTGTATTTATAATGAAGATGGAGATAGTAAAGAATGAAATATTCAATTCAATTTGTCTCATTTGTGGAATGTGTAATAACTAGTATGTATCAAGTGAACTGGTGATTTTCTAAGCCCTTATAAAAGTTAATCTGCTTGTGGAATCTTCCTTGCATCAAAATATATGTAGAGTATTAAATATTTCATTATAATGTAGCGCTTCATAGTTTTTCATACCTTGGTTTCTAAGCGCTTTACATTGTAATGGTTATTACCCCGGTCATAGGATCGATCACTGTTCCACACATACAGTGCACAATCTCCACTCCCTGGGGAGTATCCTGGCCAGCCAACCATTTATCGGTGCACACATGCCCGGCAATCTTTCACATTCTACCGGGTACCCATTTACCTGAGTGAAAGACGTGGTTAAGTGCCTTGCCAAATGACATTAGTGCCGGGTGAAATTAAAACCCTCGACCCTTGGTTTAAGAGTCATTATTGAAGCAGAAAATAAGACAAATTTATGTAAATCCAAATAAAAAAGTGAACTCTTTTTAATAAGGTGGCAGCGGTGGGATTTGACTCATTCCATTGAAATGACATTTACACAATGTGACACTCTATTGATGTGGCAATAACAACTTTCATTCGCTATCTTTACTGTTATCTTGTGTGGTATCTGCATTCAGATCTTGCCTCTGATAAAAAGAAAATACCTGTACAACTTATCTCCATTAATATATCTTTAGGAAATATGATCAAGGTTGATAAAATGTTTCAATTCATTTTACTTCATTTATATCATGTGATAAATAATGGTGGGAAATACACGTCTCACTATCTCCCCCATTGTTAATTATATAAAATCAAGAGGTTAAAATGTGATCTCTTAAAGTACTTTAAAAAAAATATTCATGTCAAAGAGTTTGGTATAAGATGATGTAGCTAAACTTTGTCTATTACCAGTGTCTCTCTATAGAAAAAGAGACTTTACATTTTCATAATTCTCATATTCATCTTATATGAATAATCTTTTTGATTCAATCCAGGTATTTTGCAATAGATGATTTTTTTTCTTCCACATTATTGTACATAGGCCTACCTCTCTTAATGTATATTAATGAAGTTTCTAATGTTATTATTTTTTACCTTTGAAAACAATTTTTTTTGTAATTTACATATTCTTATGGGATGTTGTAAATGATATGTAGATATATTAATAATAAACACAATAATAATAATGAACCATTCTTTCATAATAAAGCATACTGTATATCACAAAATATGAATTTACGTCCCTATATAGGCATTCAGAATTAGAAAGGGGGTAAAACAGGGTAATAACTCAAGGAAAGGGATATTATTAAAAACAACTGTTGCTGAAAAGGCATTTCCATGTTGAAATCAATAAATGGAATGAAACCAAACATCTATCATTTACAAATCATCTCTCTTCGCTCTAGAATTTGTATGGCCAAGTGCCCTAACTCTCACCTGCAGAGAAGTATAGGCAACACCTTCTGTTTTGCCAACCTTATAAGAAAGGAACAACTTCAACAAAAGCCCTTAAACACCAAGGGGATCTAACTGTTTACAAAGGAACTCCATGAACATAAAAGAGCCTAATAGGATGGGGGCAGTAAACAGGATTAAAGTAACAAAAGACACAGCTATATTCAAGCAATAGACAGGTTGACAATGTTGATCTGGATGGAGGTTGGTATATAAACGTGATAAATCTTATCAGAATATTTCCGACATTGATTGAAACCCATTACGATTCAGAAAATATCAGAAACAATCAAAATTATGAGTTATCATTCAGAAAGTTTGTAACTAGTTCCTATTAGTATTCCCTCCATTAAAGTGCATGAACCATATTGATCAAAATGGCAGGGTATGTTAATATGTTTATATTTTTAGGAATAAACCATAATAAGAATGTCATCTCAATTACTAGGTGTAGAGAAAAACAGATAGGACAGGTAATTGTAATAATAATTATTATCATCATCATTATTATTATTATAAATATAATAATGATAATAACAATAATACAGATTACTTTAAATAGGAAGCACATGACAAAGTAGATGAGCGTCTATTTACTTTACAAAGTATTAAAGACAATGACATATTTCAAAACCTTCCATCAAAGGAAGAAAAGATAAAACCCAGGTGAAATAAGACATGATAAACAAGTAATTATCAAGGCTTTATAAGATTACAAAGATTATTGTGCTATTTCTGATGATTTAAAAATCAAAAGAATAACATAAAATGATCTACCAAAAAAAGACATGCTTTACAAGTTTGAATTAATGAATATAATGAAACAGGCAGTAAATCATCAATATGCCTTCTTTTTGTTGAAGGGATTCCATTTATACAGGAAGCAATTTAGACAGACAACCTGTTTAATTCAACAAATACGGAGAGAGGGAAGGGGGTGAAAGTAAATTTACACAATCCTGAGATCTCAATTATGACAAAAGGAACTTCTCTATGTTGCAATTTGAAGTGATATCTTTCCCAAGCACTGTATTTGCTAAGCTAATTGACTGGGACATTTTAGTATGTGCTCTAACCAATCACTTCAAGCACTTATAAGCTAATAAATATATATCTTCCCATACCTTGTAATTTGAGTGCCCTCCCTTTACTTGAATGTGAATAAAAAGAGACTAGACACACTGTATCCAGCCATTGACAAGTTTTCTTTTCCTGATGACTTCAGCTTAACACATTGCTGTTGGTGGGATATTAAAACCTCATGTCAAAAGGTAAAAAAAAAATTGAAATCAATTCACAAAGCTGTTTTTCAGAATTATGATAATATTGGCAACCTCATATTATCTGAAACAGCTTCCTTATTTCTAGAGAGAACCCTTTCAAGGCAAAAGAAGGTTGTCAGTTACTCGTAACTCTAAAAAACATATTTTGAGCTGTTTTCTATTTTTCTATTAATTTGAATTTTGAAATGATATCCTCCAATCAATGAAGTGCATTACACTCACCTAATCCATAGACGTGCTGCTGTAATTTCTTTGGCTTAAAAACTGTTGTGAGGTTCTGATACGAAAAAGGAAAGATGACACTTGTCCTGGGAAGTTCACGTTCATTGATGTAATCATTAATGCGGGCCTTGGCGTCACAGTTCGCTGCCGAGATCCCGATGGCCTGACGAACAGACGGAAGCGTACTGAAAACAATATGCTGGACTTTCTTCACCATGGCAACATCGACAACATTCTCACCCTGCTGGTATTCGTGCTCTTCCGGATTTGAAGCACCAAAGTCGGTTTCTGTAAAGAGGAAGCATCCATAAGCTCCTTCAAGTGCAGTCGCGATACTCTGTCGATCGTCTAGGTTTGTTTCGAAGAGTTGGACACCGAGGTCGCGAAGCTTGCTGGCTTGGTCCGATGAGGATGTTTTCCGTGTGACGACAGCTCGGATGGTGTACTTGTGGTCTTTGAGGAGAGACAGTATCAAGGAGTGTCCCTGGGGTTCTGTGGAACCAAAGACTGTGATGATCTTGGACATTATCAGGGGCTAAGATGGATCAGGGTGAACAACCTATAGAAAATAAAGAGTGTATATTGTATTTGTATATTATCTCCTAACATTCTTTCTCCAGGAGCAGGGATCAACATTCACCTTCATGAGAATTCTTCAATTTCATAGGCCTATCGATCAGCATCATAAAAACACTTTCACAATTATTAGAATCACCCCCACTCAACCATTAAAGTGAAGTATTTCCCACTTTATATGCTGGTATTTTGTTTTGTTTTGAGTTATACAGGCCTCTCCAAATTAAAACAGTATGTTACCTCTGTTGGGTCTGCGATCCTGTTTAATGAATACAAACTAAATGAATGAGTGAATGAATGAATGAATGAATGAATGAATGAATGAATGAATGAATGAATGAATGAATGAATGAATGAATGAATGAATGAATGAATGAGTGAATGAATGAATTTTAAAAAATGACTTAAATTATTGATATGACTCTAGTTATATAGGCTCACTAAATGCCAAACAATTCTTGCATAGAATTTATGATCAAGGGCTATCACATCAACTTCATACTCCTATTTTTCCTAGTCCCATTACTCCCCACATTTTCAGTCATTTTTCTATTCTTGTCATTCTACATTATTCAATGATATTGGCAGGCAAATCTATGTGGAAATAAAGAATAAATTGTATTCTTAGCTACATATCTAAATCTTAAAAAAAACCTTAAACATGTCCCTTCTGTCATTTCGACAACAATCCATTCACGGTGAACTACAAATAAAATAGATCCCCCTCAATATATATTTTTTTTTTTCAATTTGTTTCCCCTCCACAGGGATTTTATTATTATTCAAAACATAACAAGATATCTTTTCAATGACAAATCAAATTAATAACAACGAAATACAATACAACAGTAATTGTAACAAATATATAAATTGAACTGTCAGGTTTACATAATAGTAAACAATTTAAGGAACAAGCAAGGAGTAAATGAACAATAATATTCATATGTATCATTGTACATGGAAAGGGAACTGAACAGATCACTTCATGTAAACATGGCACGTAATTGAAACCATTTCTTTGTAAACTTTACCATTTTACAATTTGACTCTGCGATATATTTTTCATTCTTGAAATAATTCTGAAGTGCAAATTTGATATTATCAAAAACAGGTAATTGATGTTTTACTCTGGAAGTATAGATCATCTGTCGTATCACTATCAATAAACAATTTAATGCATAATTACTTGAACCTCTTAAACCAAATGAAAACTTGAACCTCTTACACCCCTCAATATATCGTTACGAACCCACGACCTCCATCACCCTAACGCAAACCCCCTTTATCGACCGGAGGACTCCCGTCAATGGGGAGGCGGTGCGCGATCATTACCCCTCTGAACGTTCCCAAAACTCCTATTCACTCAAGCTCAAGCAACTTTACGTAGTTATCATGGTACGGATAATGTGAAGACAAAAGTAAAATAACAACAAATCTAGATTAAATTGAACTTCTACAGAATAAGTGTCGATTAATTGTCTGATTGCTGATAAATATTTATAAACTTACTGCAGATTCTTGGACCTTGGTTGATGGAATCCACCGAAAAAAATGACTCTACAAAACTGAAGAGGTGCCTCGTACCAAATGCACTGACTACCGTACCGCGGAGAAACACCACTGGAAGAGCGTACCACGTTGCCAGGTACCCGATAAGGAGCAATGCGGCGAAGATCAAAAGAATAACGGGAGTCCGTTCTTTTGAAGCAAATATACAGTTATCCTAATAAGCGTTGTTTTACTTGTTTCTTTGTGTGATTGAATTCAATACGACCCAAAGTTGAAGCTCACTCACTCGCTGGGAACAAATTGCAGGTTAAAACGAACGTTAAATTTTGTGCAGTTTCCAGTTTCGAAATATAAATCGATCAAGACACTAGCTATATTGATTCGGGGGTCTTCTTTTCGGCTTTATCTCGCGGGTCAACCCCTTTTGTCACAATCGGATTAAGGTTGTTGTGGAGTATTTGCTCTGTGTAAATTGAAAAGGAGGGCTACTTTTGATCAATAAATTTGCGTTTCGTCATCAGAGGTGCAAGATATCAGGGGCGGAAATCTCTCCCAAAAGGTAGGGGGGACAAGGGGCTGGAAAATTTGACAAGGAAAAAAAAAAAAAAAAAAAAAAAAAGGGGTTATCACCAAAAATTTCAAGTCATTTCGACAAAAATAAATTTGACAAGCAAAAAAAAAAAAAAAAAGGTTATCATTCCAAAAGTAAGGTCATCTCGTCCTAAAATACAACTTTTATATCGATTTTGAATGATGAATTTCTTACCATCATAAAAGACCAGAAATAGTAGGGGGACATTTGATATTGTGTCCCCCCTACTATTTTTAGTAGGGGGACACGTCCCCCCTACTGGGATTTCCGCCCATGCAAGATATACGATGATCTGCAAATCATAATATGCCTATTATTATAGGCCTACCGTCTCGCGGGACGGGTGGGGGTCAGGGTCCCGGCTGGCTGAGCATCTCAAGGTATATTATCCAGGGCAGCGCGAAGCATCGATCCTGAAGGGGCAGGGAGCGATTATCCCAATGAAAATATTTGAGGGTAAACATCTGGGGCGGCATTTTTTTTTTTGGGGGGGGGGGCAAAACCAAAAAGGAGCACTTCTAATTGGTGTAAACTGACCATGAGATCGATTGTCATCTGCGTGAATAGTTATAGGCCTATATCCCAGCCGATATGTGTCTTGTAGAAATTAAGTTTAGCAAATAGCCTGTTTGAAGTGATTTCTGATTGATAAGATAGGCCTATACATATTTACAGGTTTTAGCGTAGCGATCGAGTGAGTGGTTTGGAAATTCTTCAAACCTGAAGTTGTATAACTCGCATTTTGGTCAATTTTGGCGCTAATTACTAATAAAAGGGCATCCTATACAGGAGATGTTGCGAGCGCTAAGGCGCGAGCTCAAACTTCTGGACATTTCATGTAGGATTATAAGACATGAAAATTAAACGTTCCGTGCAGTTTTGGTAATCATGAACAAGATGTGTATCTAACAAAATAATTAATGCGAGCGCGAAGCGCGAGCTGAAATTGGTAATAATTATGCTGACCAGAAAAGGAATCTGCAGTCAAGGACCGCAGTTAGTAACTCATAAAGAGGATACATATCTCACCAATCGAATGCGAGCGCGAGCTGAAAATTTGTGATATTCCAACTTGACCTGAAAACTGGAAATTCTAAGCATTTTTTGTAACAAGGAACTTACAGAATGAGTAGCTTGAACAATAATTGATGCGAGAGCGAAACGCGAGTCAAATATGTGAGATATTCAAACTGGACATTCTACTCATTTCGTAACCATGAACAGGAAGAGTACCTTATGAGAGTGCGAAGTGCGAGCTAAAAAAATTGTGATTTTATAACCTAATATGTATTAGGTTTTAATTTAAAAAAAAGGTATTTCATTTTGAAAAATTTATGCATTTTATATTACATAACATATGGGGCAGCTGCTAGTATATGACGTCACAATTAAATGATTGGAAAAAAAATATTCTGATAGTAAACTTAATGGATTTTCCTTTTTCAATATAATAACTATTTTCTGATATTTTTTACAACTATTGTCGGGGTGAACTTCCTCTTTACAGTTTCCAAATATGGGACAAGCTTAGAACCCTCTAAGAACACTTTTTTTTCTCCAAGAGTGTGCAATTTCGTATTCCCTGATTTAGTTATTGTTTTTTATTCAACCACGAAAATTGATATATTTTTTTAATCAAGTGAATCTGAGCGCTTTTGTCAGATTTATCTGCTCCCAACTAAACCATCTACACAATATCGGTCAAAAACACGTGTATACAATATATTATGCACATAGAATTCAGTGTTGGCAAACTTCTGAGGGCTTCTGTTACAGAAATCTGAGGGGCAATTTTTTTTCCTTGAAAAGATTTGGTTGTTGAAGAAAAAGTGGCCGGATAGAGAGAAAGCCTAAAAATTCCCATATGAAAGACACATTTTTATCGCTTGAAGAGAACATTGACATTGGACCATACGATGTACAAATAAAGATGGGCCATTTTTTCCATCCCGATGGCACTGTAAGATAAATGGACAAAGTGCCGTTTTCGGCATATATTGTGCCTCTTCGTTGAACAAAAAAATCTCTTTATTCTATTACATAGACCTATACCCCGTCAGGGGCAAAATACATCGAATTAAAAAAAATCAGTCACGGCCGAGGTGCCTGTTTTTCAAAACATGTTTCAATTCATTCAGTTTGGATATAAATCAAACAGAAAAGGCACATTATTTATTTGCCTTTAAATGAAGAGGGGGGGGGGTTATATCTATGACACTAGCATAGATCTACTTGTACGAAGTAAGGACTAGAGGCCATTCCCAGAATCTTGAGAAGCAGTATGCAAGGCTTGATGTTAGGAAGTTCTTCTCAGTTTTCAAATCGAGTTATTAGTTCTTGGAACAGTCTACCAGAAAATGTGGTTTCAGCACCTTCTGTAAATTCCTTTAAGAATCGGCTTGATAGTCACTGGAAGGATATTGCTTTTGTTAACGGTTACACTTCGTCATTCCGAAGGTTCAAAATTGCCTATACCTCGATGTTCGTTAATCCGAAAACGTAAAAGGGTTCGTTAATCCGAACATTTGTGGCGTTATTCCGAAGGTTCGATAATCCGAAAACGAAATAAGGTTCGATGTTCCGAAGGTTCGTCAATCCGAAAACGACATAAGGTTCGTTGTTCCGAAGGTTCGTTAATCCGAAAACGAAATAAGGTTCGTTGTTCCGAAGGTTCGTTAGTCCGAAAACGAAATAAGGTTCGTTAATCATTAGTTTTCGGACTAACGAACCTTCGGAATTACGAACCTCATTTCGTTTTCGGATTAACGAACCTTCGGAATTACGAACCTCACTTCGTTTTCGGACTAACGAACCTTCGGAATTACGAACCTCATTTCGTTTTCGGACTAACGAACCTTCGGAATTACGAACCTTCGGAAATACGAACCTTCGGAATAACGAACCTTCGGAATATCCGAACCTTCGGAATAACGAAGCTTCGGAATTACGAATGTATGCGTTTGTTAACGACTTTGAGTAATGGACTTTATATCTTGCCACATGCTGCTACTTGCCACATGCAACTAATTGAAACTGATAGTGTGGAGCATACTGTTTATTCCCTTGGATCGATGAACAGGCATAGTCCTACAAGCATCGTTGGATAAAAGTAAAGTAAAAGTAAAGTATATACAGCGATTGCTTATACCAAATTATTATTTATAGGTTCCACCCTAACTTTTAGACACGGTTATATATAAAGTTTGTCTGTAGGGCCTACTAACAAACCACAATTATAAAAGTGAGTTTGAAAGTTTGACAAAAATTGAAAGTTTATTTTATTTACTCAACAACCCATTCTGGGTATCGGCCGGAGTCCATTACAAATACATCCAAATACTTTACTAGACAGCATTCGAATAATACATATTCAAACAAAGAACATTAAAGATACAAAATTTGAGTGATATAAAATCACCCAAAATATATAAACAGGATAAACGAAAGAAAAAACGAAAGAAAAGAAAAGAAAAAGCACCCCAATAAGTATCAAGAATAGCCCTAATACATAGGCCTATACAAATTGCTATGTCTAGCCATCACCATTCAGCACTTTATGACACTCCTTCCAGTGGCTCACTTTATTCATCGTCCCAATATAGCTTCCTGTATGAGCTGCCAAAGGGCCCTGAAGTATAAGTATGGGAAATTTGAAGGGAGTGGGAATGAATGTGATGATGGGGGGGGGGGGGGGGTGCAGGAGGGGGAAAGTAAGAAGGAAAAGGAGAAAAGGGAAGAAAGACAAATACTATGTATTTATTACAAAATTATATAGGCACATGCAGCCTGAAAAAGAAAACAGACCCTAATGGCTATCTAAAATATATACATAATATACATTATTTAAACATGTGTCATTGACAATGACACCCATAGAGAGGGTATTTGAGAAAAAAATTATACAAAATGTACAAAATCGGGGACAAAATCATCAATAGTATTTCATCAAAGTAATTTACGAATAGAGTACATTTTATAAAAGTTCAAAAAATACAAATGTTAGTATTAAAAATAATTTGATAATTACGGTTGAAATAGTATATCCTAGCTGAAGCCTAAAAAATATAATCGAAATTGACATATGATTAAAAAAGAAAAGAAAAATGTAAGTATAACGACATCATCATATCTTTGGCTATTATACCACAGTTGAAAAGCTCAAAATGTTATATTTTAGTTTTCGAGCGTAGCAAAGTTTTAGAAAATTTGAAAATTAGGCCTACAGTTGAAATAATAGATTAAATCCCTGAAACATAAAAAAGCCAAGCTTTTAAACTTATAATTAGCATATATACATGTTATGTCTAACAGAAGGCAAGTAATGGCATCCGGGAATGGCATCAGCATATCATTGGCTGTTATACCACTATTCAAGTCTAAAAAAAAAGAATTTCGAGCATAACTTATTTAGAAACGAATCATAATTTTCTTGCAAAATTTAACAAGGTTGGAACGGATGCCTGCTTTTCACAATTAAATACTGTAGCTGATTAATTTTGAGTGTATTCGGTCTTTCAGTGTAATGTCTTTTCAGATGAAATTTTCTTTCTTTAATTATAATAATTACAAGGCAGTGAGTGCGCGCTACGCGCGACCAATATCGCGATCGTAATAATCCGATTGTTATCGCTCCTTGAGAAACCTCCCCCCAAATATCTGCCGGGAACTTACCGGAAAGCCTGGATTATTTGTACTGTTTTTCATGCTTTGATAAAGGTGAGAAAGAATAATTTGTCATTTTAAGATTATCACTTTTGCTTGTGACGTTTTGCTTATGATATAGAAAGTTTTTCATCGTGAGATTCGGTATTTTATCGTATGTTTTGTGCAATGGCCAAATGGGTGCGAGTGGTGTGCATGTGTGACTGTGAGAATATTACACAGGGAGCTCCGGCCCGCGAAGGCGAAGCCGAAGCCGAGGGCAGTCAGACGGCAGGTCCCAAGAAAGTGGCTTCTTTCATCCAAGTGATATTCATGACTTGAGATGTTGTGCATATTTAATGAGCTTGATGCGGACCAAAACACCTCTTTTCATTCGGTCATTGCTGCTCTAATTGTGCATCGAATTTCATGAATTTGGTATCATTTGTAAAGAATTAAGAAGAATCATTCTTTCAGTTTCAGGTCATGTGTTTGAATGTATTCAAAGATTTTGTAATATAGGTTAAAATTTTGATCTAAAATATGCTATAAAACAATTATTTTCACCTGACAAAAGCTGCTATTTTCACACCTTATTTTTGTTTGAGCCCAAATGATTTTTAGATCATGATAAATAGTATGGCAGTGAGTCCAAACTTCGCGCGTGTCCATACTTCGCGGACGGTCATTATCTAAAAAACTAGCCGATATCCTTAAAATCTGACATCATCAACGTGAAAAGCGACCTAAAATTACCCTTTGGTGTAAGTTTCTTTAGGATGAGTTCAGTAATCATGAAAATATTGACAAAAGATCGGCAAATTTGTCACCGTTGGCGCCCGTTTTGAAGAAATCTGATATTCTCAACAAGCATCACGATATCACCATTTTGCAAGCAGAAATCATCAAAAATGTGAGTTAAATGTGGTACTAACTGATTCTATAGCATTTTGCTGTCAATCTGGTATAAATATTTCACTTTTTGAGCTTGAGTTTTTGTTTAAATCTCCACAAAAACTTTGGTCCGCGAAGTTAGGTCACACTTTTCAGAACGGTTTTCCAGCACAGCGCGCATTCGCCGATCGGAATAGAATTTTGAGATAGCGATACCGGCGAAACCCCTTGACCTACTTTACATTTTCGTCCATGATTTTATAGTTTAGGATCTTGCCGTCAATGTGGTAAATATTTCCTGAATTGGTTTTGTATAAATTATGAATATTTTGTGAACAAATTTAAGCCTGATGAATATTTTTTAAAAGTCCGCGAAGTTTGGACACCCCATCATTTTAACAAAAATGGCCGATCGAGACGGGGTAGAAGGAGAGAACTTTTCGTTTTTTTGAGGTTCCAGACTGTGCCCAGATGTCAGGAATCTGCCACTCGTTAGACCTTCATCCATATAATCGTGGTAATTGTATACTTTCTGTTTTCACAATTCATTTGGAGAAATATTTAGACCATAAATCACCCTAGTCCGGTGACAATGGTAAAATACACGGTAAGCTTCTGGGCTCCCGCCCGCTGTGCGGGCGGGAGCTCTCTGGGTTAGATAAATAGGTGATAAAGCTGAATATGTATGCTTTAAAATGATAGGCCCTATAGGTTTCAAAATAAGAATTGGTTAAGCCTTAAGGCTTAAGGCCTAATCGGGTCAAGATCACACTTTTCATTTGCCAAGTACATAAAGCAGCTTGAAAACTACCTCGAGCGAAGTTTGTGCAGGCTCCACTCCACTTCACTACCGCTACACTACGCTTCACCTACCCGAACTTCGAGACCATGAACTCGATCGGATATTCCGAGTGACAAAAGGTGGGATTTTATGGGGAGAAAATACAAAATTCATGCAACATCACGATCTTTAAAAACAAGTATACCCGGTACCCAGTTGTTGTGTGTCCGGACAGGTTGTGTGTCCGGACGATCAATTTTAGAAAGTTATTTGGAACAATTTACAAGCGAAGTTTCATCAATTTTTAGTACAAAGTGTAAGGAAATATTATAGAGAACAAAATAGAAGATGATTACAACTATTGAATTAATATTTTTAGTGTAATCCAAAGACAAAAAGAAGGCTTCAAAAATATAAAGTGTCCGGACACCCGACCCCCCATCCTATGGTAAGTTCCCCCATGTCTGCGCGGTCTCCCAAGTCTGCGCTCCCGCGTATCTGCGCGATTCTTGTAAAAGAAGATATGCAACGAGCACGAACTTTACACATGCAATACATAGACAGGTATTCATAAAAAAATCCGACTCAAAATGGTGGAAAAATAATGAATTCAGGGCATTTCATGTGACGGCCTCAAAATGCAGCCTTTGTCATCAAAATCCCTGAATCGTGTGCAAAGTGAATGAGTGCGCAGACATGGGGTACCATTTTTTTTTTCAATCTGAAAATGACTGCCCAAAGGTTTTTTCAAGAAAATCTTAGATTTTCTTTCATTTTTTAATGAGAAATTTGGTACACTTACTCCTAATAATATAAGAAATACTATTAACCAAAAGATTTTGTGAAATAAGAAGAAATTCATGATAAATCTTAACTCAAACTGTTAGGTGCGCAGACTTGGGGCCCACCATCATACAACTAATATTCTTACTTTACACAAAGTTTCACTTCTTTTCCATGCTTCTATCAGTCTCAAAATTGATGATTTAGAGCCAACATGAAGTTCCTCACACGTATAAATATTAATGCGCTGCCGACTTCAAAACTTCGCATGCAGGAGGTACCGGGTCTGGTCCGAGCTCGGACCCTCGCGCACATGCGACGTTCTGAAATCGGCAGCGAATTATTACGTGTGAGGAACTTCATGTTGGCTCTAAATCATAAATTTTGAGACTGATAGAAGCATGGAAAAGAAGTGAAACTTTGTGTAAAGTAAGAATATTAGTTGTACTTGTTTTTAAAGATCGTGATGTTGCATGAATTTTGTATTTTCTCCCCATAAAATCCCACCTTTTGTCACTCGGAATATCCGATCGAGTTCATGGTCTCGAAGTTCGGGTAGGTGGAGCGTACATGTAGTGTAGCGGTAGTGAAGTGGAGTGGAGCCTGCACGAACTTCGCTCGAGGTACTTGAAAACAAGAATACTGCACTCTGATTGGTCAAGGAGACCACACACTGCAAAATTCCAACAGTGCCTGGGTTCATGGGAAGGTCACACTTCCCATGTGGTAATCTCCTCAAATACCCCGCGCCTGTTGTTCTGTGAACCTTATCCAGCCAATCAGAACTCTGGATTTCATGTAGTCTAGTGCTGCAAGTCAGGCGGCATGTTCGGGTTCGGTTCGGTTCGGCAATTTTTTTCCGAACTTTGGTTCGGTTCGGGGTTCGGCAATAAATGCCAAATTAAATTTAACATATAAAAAATTAAAGTTCGCCGACCTACGAACACATAATCATTGGAAAGATCTGTCATATATTTATAATAAATTTTGTTTCTGAAAAGAATAGTTATGAAAATTTTTGCATAACTTTCTTTTGAGGCACATTTTCAGGCCAGAAATTTACTTATTTAACAAAATATTGTATACAAAATAAATGACCAATATGAAAGAGTAACATTTACTCTATCTGATGGTGCACAGGGACCTGGGAACGATTTTTTCAGTGGGGGTGCTGAAATCTCTCCTCAAAGGTGGGGGGGGGGGGGACACAATTGAGTTTTCCATAATTACACACACACACACCTCTAAGGGCACCACACACACCCACCACCCCCCCCCACACACACACACATATATATATATATATATACATACATACATATATATGACAGTCACTTCTTAGCTTTCTTCTTATAAAAGAACATAGATATATAATTAGATAACTCGTGCGCGAAGCTCGAGCTTTTTTTTTTAGGGGGGGAAATTTCATGTTTTTTGTCCTGAAAAATTGAACATTTTGAGCAATGTTTGTGATCCTGAACATTAAGATGCGTATGTAGCAAATAATAACTGCGAACGTGATCAGTGCGAGCAGATATTTTTTATATACGCTCTAGTCTGATCGAAAGGGAAGTGTTAAAGGACTGTTTGCAGTTACCCATTAAGGCGATACATATATCAACAATCAAATAATGCGAGCGCGAGCTGAAAATTTGACATTCTGACCTAAATACTGGACATTCTAAGCACTTTTTGCAATCATGAAGAGGATAGGTTTATAACTATATGATTGATGCGAGCGCGAAGAGCGAGCGGAAATAAAAATGAGATTTCAGACCTAAAAACAGGACATCTTAAGCACTTTTCTAATCATGAACAGGATAGGTATATAACTATACAATTGATGCGAGCGCAAAGCGCGAGCGGAAACAAAATTGAGATATCAGACCCCAAAAACGAGACATTCTAAGCACTTTTCTAATAATGAAGAGGATAGATATATAGCTATACAATTGATGCGAGCGCAAAGCGCGAGTGGAAATAAAAATGAGATTTCAGACCTAAAAACGGGACATCTTAAGCACTTTTCCAAGAATGAACAGGATAGGTATATAACTATACAATTGATGCGAGCGCGAAGCGCGAGCGGAATTAAAAATGAGATTTCAGACCTAAAAACAGGACATCTTAAGCACTTTTCTAATCATGAACAGGATAGATATATAACTATACAATTGATGCGAGCGCAAAGCGCGAGCGGAAACAAAATTGAGATATCAGACCCCAAAAACGAGACATTCTAAGCACTTTTCTAATAATGAAGAGGATAGATATATAGCTATACAATTGATGCGAGCGCAAAGCGCGAGTGGAAATAAAAATGAGATTTCAGACCTAAAAACGGGACATCTTAAGCACTTTTCCAAGAATGAACAGGATAGGTATATAACTATACAATTGATGCGAGCGCGAAGCGCGAGCGGAATTAAAAATGAGATTTCAGACCTAAAAACAGGACATCTTAAGCACTTTTCTAATCATGAACAGGATAGGTATATAACTATACAATTGATGCGAGCGGAAACAAAATTGAGATTTCAGACCTATAATTAGGACATTCTATTCATGTTTTGTAAATGAAGAAAATGATGGGTAATCGGATATATTCTTACATTAATAATGTGAGCGCGAAGCGCGGGCAGAAAATTTTTGATATTCTGATCTAAAACTCCACACTGAATTTAATATGGTATGAACAGATAAAGAAAGAAAAATCAGACGAACATAAGAATAAAGATTTGATCAAAATCCGACAAGGAATATCAAAGTTATTGCATTTTAAAGATTAGCATTATTCCGGTGTTTTAAGCATGTCTTCATTAATATTCAATGAGCAAACTGATGTCATATCCCCACTTGTTATTTTGTATTTTATTATATAAAATTATGTTTATTTAATATTTTCCCTTCAAGAACCAAAAAAAGTTAAATTGACAACTGATTTAGTCCATTAGATATTCTTCGCTGCAACTTATTTCATTATAAGGGAGACATATCATTTACACTGGTATGAAAAAATGAAACAATTTTGATTCCATGTAATAACACAGGAAACAGGATAGTGGGGATGTGACATTTCAACCCACATGGGCAGAAATCCCAGAGGAGACAGGGGGACGTGTCCCCTATACCAAAAATAGTAGGGGGACACAATATCAAATGTCCCCCCTACTATTTTTGGTCTTTCATGGATAAAAATACATCACTTCACAATCGAAATAATACCTTTTGGACTAAATGACCTTACATTTTGGGTGAAACACTTTTTTTCTTCTTTTTTTTGCTTGTCAAATTTTCCTGGCCCTGGTCCCCCTACCTTTGGGGACAGATTTCCGCACATGTCAATCCACCTATTAAATATTCATGACGACATGCATATCACCATTTTCATAAAATATTGCTAAACTTTAGAATTAAATAACTTAACTATTTGTTATCAGATTTTCATAAAATTGTATTTGATATAAATATCTTTAGCCCGGAGTAGCCCCAAAACAAGCTGCGTATCTGAATAAACATGCGTGCGCGTGTTTAGAGTTAGACTTAGTATCTGGGCATTGTAAATATTTTTTTTAATTATAAAAATCAATAATGAGAGCACGAAGCGCGAACAGAAAATATTTGATATTCCGATCTCAAAAAAGGTGAATTTAAACACTATTTTAAGTACTGTGTCAGAAAATTTTGAAGTGGGGGGGGGGGGAGTTCTACAAAACGTCGTTCATTTTCATTACATTTCTGTCATTTATCAACTTACCTCTCGATTTCCAGGAGGTGCTGCCTATGGAAAATAACACATGCAGCACGCCCAATTTTTTTGGGGTGCTTCACCCCCAGCACCCCAGCCTCCCAGGGCCATGGGGCAGGGCGAAAAAGACTGTGAAATTTGATTTCTATTGTCTGACTTGTAATTGTTTATTTAAAAAAAAAGGCGGTCGGGCGCGCGCACACTTGATTCGAGATAATATATAACCTGGAAGTTTCAAGTCCAACCACGCCCATGTCCCTCCCTGCTATCGAGTAGTATGTAAACTATGGTTATCACCACGTATCGCGCGCAACCACGTCTGTATCGGATCGGAGTGCCGGAGCTTGATTGAGTCGCGTTATACGAATATGTGAAAGACTATGTAAATGATTTGCGATTGTCGGATGTGATAATTATGTCCATTATAACATATATAAAAAAAATACAAAGGGAACCTGATTTCGTGGGGGTGCTGCCTATGGAAAATAATACATGCAGCACCCCCAGGAAAATTTCTGGGGGTGCTTCAGCACCCCCAGCACCCCCGCTTCCCAGGTCCCTGATGGTGCAATAATATTTCATTTAACTTGAGGTTTAAACAGGTAAATTCTTAGAGAAAGAAAATCTCACGAATCACGAGATTTTGCAAGGAGGAGGATTCAGCCACGAGATGATTTGGATGAATCTGGCCTTTTTGCTCATTAACATAGGGACCTGCGGTCTGACTGAGGGGGCCGGAGGCGGAGCTCCCTGGCCTGGGTTAGGCAGACATTACAGACTCTGTATTTTGGTTGTTCCGCTGAACTGCGTTAGCTCCACTCACCAATACATAGACTGAAGAGTTGTTGGCCCATACGTACAGTAAAGAGAACGTATTTAGCAGTAACGTTAGATCTAACATTCGGCAAAAACCTGATTTTCGGATCGTTTTTTTGTACATAAAATGTCACATTATGATATAAAAAAGAAATTACATCCAAATTTACGAAAAAATATATAAAATTCAGAAATATCGTACCTAAGACATAGTTACCGCTAATTCCTTTCAAATGATGATCAAAACATAGATCTAGTCATCTTAGATCCTTTCGTTGGTCAACGTAAGTTGCCATCTTGGATGACGTCATCATCCTTACAAGTTAAAGACGTATTTACCAGTCGCTGTATATATCGCGATTTGTGCCGCTGCTTTGCGCTTGTAGATGTGCGTGCGTTCGGAACTTTTTGCTCGCATTGATTGGCCAGGATATCGAAAATTCTAATCGGAAAGCATTGATAAATGCACAACTCGTTGAACGTAGAGGGCAGCAACACACGACTGCCATTATTTCCTCTCCGGCAGAAAAATTAAAAAAATAAGGAATAAATCATCGGTAGCGTATATTTTAGATATTTTCTTGGAATATGTATAGTATCAAAAGAAAGATTAGAATCTAACGAAAATAGTGGGCCTTCGTTCAAGATAATATAATGTCATTTAGAATTTAAAAAAAAATCTAGACAAAACCCGGTCGCCTGAATTGGTGGATGTGATTACACATGCAGGCTCGCACTAACATACTACTGTCGATGAATGGGGATGATAGTAAAATGTCAGAAATTGTTAAATAAATCCCCAGAAACGACGGTTATTCCTGTCAAGGCAGACATATACTCTCCAACATTCAAACAGTGTCAAAGTTAAGACAAGTCAAGTTTTTGTGAATTGTGCGTGTGGACTAGTGTGAACTGTGTCACTGCTGTGCATGGCCGATGGGGGGGGGGGGGGGGTGATGGATTGATGTGATACCTAACTTTGTTATTACTATAGACATACATGTAATGCGAACAGGTAAAAAAAAAAACGCTGGAAAATTGTCAGACTTCTGGCAGGTGCAGGTGTTGCGTCAACGTTGCTAGCTCGCCCTTCACCTGTTTATTTTTATCCTGTTTGAACACGTATTCACTAAAGTGATTCATGGTTAGATCTTTTCTTTCCCTTGCTCGATTCCGCTCGAGTCTGGAGTCACGGTAGGATCATCAAAAAAAAAAAACTTGCCTTGCCCTTGGGGCGTGGCATTCGATCTAACATTGGTGACTTGGAATTATTTGGTAGTAGCTGCTGAAATCATCAGGGGGGCGGCAGGGACTTTAGTGTTGATCACGGGCGGGGGGATATATCCCCCTATATTTTTTTTGGGGGGGATGGCCTGTGCTACATGTACCCCAAATAATTTAAAGTCGAACATCATAATATTTATGATGAATCATACGACCGTTATGATGGTGATGATAAGGAGACTACTTCATGTATGATGAGCATGATGGTAATATTGATTATTATCATATACAGTACTGTACTCATGACCATCGGTTTTTTTCTTGCAATTTTCCTGTCTCTTGTTATTGAATGAAATTATTCCTTTCAGAATTTGTTAGAAACAGAATGAGGAAAGAAAAGAATCCATGATGAAATAGAATATGCGGTTGACAATGACATCTTTTTAAAAATTTACCCCTCTCTGCAACCAAGTGCCCTGTTTATCTTACCTCCCTTTTGAATGTCCCTTCATTTTTTTTTTAGTATTCTTCATCCAGGTTAAGGATATGAAATAGTTGAGAACATACAAAAGAAATGAGAATTAAAATTTAAGAGTGTATATTAAAAGAAATAACCATGAAAAAATTTAAAATGGCTTATTTTCAGGTCTATTATTATTGGCAAGTCCAAGATATCGTGCACATGATTTCATGGACACTTTTAGAACATTGGTCGAAATTGAAAATCCATAAAAAGGGTAAGGGTGGAGGATGAAGTAGTATCTCTTTCATAAATAACAATTTCAGAACAAAGGGCTACATTTAAATGCCTATAAAATAGTTTGCATGGGGGGGGGGTCCTTTGTCTCCTTGAGAGACATACTGTACTTTATGTTTACTTCATATACTGTATAAGAGCATGGAGCTATAGCTCCGTGGTAAGAGATTTTACATGTACATACCATTGTTCAATACTGCCTCATCCGAAGATGACCAGATTATCTGAATTTTTTAGTTTTTGTCAGGATCTAACTTTGCAATCACAGTCTATCTATGCTGGCCAACACATTATAGGAAGAGCCTTTTAAATATTGACATATCTTTTGATATAATTTACAGTGTATGTACCAAAATGTACCAAATATACAATCCTAACAAAGTTCACAGAGTTGGTCTATAATTTGATTATTGCAGAACTGATACCTTTAATCCCAATTTCCAATGAATGTAAGGGAAGTGGAATGTTTATAATTGTGAGGCATCTTATTCTAACACTTTGTAATTCATAATGCATACAGTACATGAATTACAATTCTCTCCTTTCTGTAACAGCTCCATGGAAATGCTCTGTGGATATTTTCCCCTGTCAATCACATGATCATTTCTGTTTTTTTTTTTATTTGCTGGTATCATGTTATTGGTATGATCCTTATTTATGGTTAGCACTGTTTATATTGACGGTAATCATACATTCACACTCCTGTATGTCACTTTAATTTAGATGCAAATTATCTGAAACATCCTATTGTACGGGTACCACAAGTGAGGGATTGCAAGCAAGTATTTTCTAACGCGGGGTTAGGCAGAAAATTTGGCCTGTGTGAAAAGGGGGAAAAATAGTATGGGGTTTACAGGGATAGTACGGTGTTAAAAATATCCAGTGTAAAAAGCATAATACGCACGTACATGTCCTTAATCAGTGGTGCCATGCACGAAATGGGAGCCGCTAGCTTTCACCTCGGTTTATTTTATCTTGCATGATACAATCAACTGTACTACCTGGTATTCATTTATCAAATTTGTATTTCAGTTTCTGTTCTTTTTTTTCTGTTTACATTTTTGTACATGTATGTCATTCAGACTTTATAAAGTCTTCTGTTTTCAATCATCATGTTTTTGTAACTTCAATGCGGATCAGTCTGAATAGCCTCCCATCACCATCAACTTCTCTTCAAAATGCAATTCTGATAAGGGCCTAATTTGTGGGAGTAAAAGTGTATATGGAAATTCTCTTTTAATATTCATTAAATTACATTTCATTTTCGTGAAGTGCACTGATTGTGACCAAAATATTTATTTGGTGATTTTGCTGACAATAAGGTGTGTAGTCTGTGTGTACTTAATACTGTATAATACTTTAGGAGTACGTCGTCCTTTTTTTAATGCACATTTATTTTACCTTCATATAACATGGCTGTCTCACTTGTCTTTTATGTACATGTAAATGAAATACAGGTAATGTTAAAATATGAACAAGTCTTGTGATCCAAGTACAGTACATGTAGCTGGATATTGGTTATTAATATTGCCATTCAACCTGCTGTCAACCAGACAACACACACCCCATAATTGTGACAGTAGAAGCGGACATAGAAAGTAATATGGTGTACAGTCATACTGTAATGCACAATGTACCCATCACACATAATATACAGAACTCTCTCTCTCTCTCTAGCTGTCACACACCCACACACACACACACACACATGCCGTACATGTAGGCTCAAGAGATGGATGCTACAGTACCAGCAGGCATCTAATTACATGTTATGAGATGCGCATTCACTATCGTCTCATCTCTGAGGCTTACATGTATGTCTCTGAAATGAATCTCCCAATAACATTGATCTGTACCAGCAAGTGTTTGTTGCAAACATATCATCCCATATGGTGTGCAGGTATTAAAGCCAAATTGAGGTCATTTGACTGGCATTGCAATTTACATCAGTAAAGTATCCGTTCATACATTGTACATGTACAATGTACATTAATATACATGTATCGCATATTGCACAACACTTGGGCAGAAGTACAGTGTACAGTAATTTCTGAAGATGATTTTTTTATAAAATAAATGTATAAAGAGAAATCACTGCATTTTTATTTCCGAGGCTATTTTGTATATAAACAGAGACCTGTGTCCTGAAAAATCTGAAGTCCCTAATACTGCATGTATTTTTGATATGCCCTTCAGTTTGTAAAACCGGGATTGATCATAACTAACATGTAGTCAAAGAGGATATCATATTGGGAAGGAGAAAAATATAGATACATGTACATGTAGATAGATGTTAAAAGTTGTAAGTGCGTACGCATTGTACAAAATTGTATAAAGTTGTTAGCCTAATTATTCTTTTGTCTTGATTATTTCATTGTGCATTGTATCATTTTGTGAAATCCCTTGCAGCTTTAACAGGTTATTATTAGTCGAGGGTGATTAAAGGGACCTGGTATGCGTATTCATATTGATTCGAGGCCTTTATGGTATCATTCATCCATGAATAGATCGTAATGACCCCTGGTTCTGCATAATGAGAGGATTAACATATGGCATCATAATGTACACACTATAGTATGTACATCCTATACATACACATCTTTGAAATAAAGAAAAATCAACAGCATGTTGAAATTAACAACATAGAAATGAGGGGAAAAAGGAGGTCTAGGAATGCATTGTACTGGTATGATGAATTATGTATTGTTCAATTGAGATCTTGTGTGATCTACATGTACATATGCATACATATACAATGTAGACCTCTTCAGGGGGAAAAATACACAAGGGCTTGGGGTGATTTCGCCCATGAAATGCTTAAAAGCCATGGAAAATGAAAAGTGTCATGGAAAACATAAAGAGAGCCACTGAAATTCCCCATTTATTGCAATGTAAAAGCTTTATCCAATGTCGAAGAATTAGGAAATCAGTTATGAAAAGTAGCCCCCGAAATTAAGAAAAAAATTTGCCCAGTGCAATTGAAAAGTATTTTAAAACATGTCATAGCTTCCTTTTTTCCTAGTTTTGGTTACTAGTTTATAATGAATGAGTTTTAAATAATTGATTTTTAAAGATTATATCATTTATTGTTTAAACTTTGAAGTTTCAATTTCTTTACATGTATTTTCAAATGTTGCAGGACTAAGGACTCTAATGAATTAATTGGAATGTATCCTGCATATGAAGAGTTGGAAAATTGCTTTTGAAGTTTGGAATTTGAAGACACCGCATTTTAGACAGAGAACAGGACTTGACGGGCCAAGATGGGTTCCTTGTACCGCAGCGAGGAGATGTGCTTAGCCCAGCTGTTCTTGCAGTCTGAGGCGGCCTATGCATGTGTAGCAGAGCTTGGGGAACTAGGCCTGGTCCAATTTAGAGATGTAAGTATTTTGAGGTTTGTTATACATGTACATGTATGTATCATACTTCTTTATTGATTTTAGGATCTCATGACTTACAACTGATTATTAGTATTCTGCAATGCTCTCCATGAAAGTAATTAAAATAAGTTGACTTTGTCTCATTTGATTCATTCTTTTATAATATCATTTATCTATTTTGTCTTTTATTCAATTATACCAATAGCTGAATCCAGATGTAAATGCATTCCAACGCAAGTTTGTGAGTGAGGTGCGGCGATGTGATGAAATGGAGAGGAGACTTCGTAAGTATTGAATGCTCATTTCATTACTTTCCCTTTGGTATTTCAGTTACCACCAGAGTTTGTTTTATCATGCAAAATGTATGACTTATTGTACATGCTAGTAGTATTAGGAGACCACCTGTGGAAGACGAGAAAAACAAGGAAAGTATACCCAATAGGTGGTTTCAAACCGCCTCAATCATAAGAATCCCCGTTAAATTACGGAACTGTTTAGGCCAAAAAAATACCCATAAATTATTCCTGCATTCACACCGCCCCGAAACATACCTTTCGGGATAAGTTCCTTAAGTTACGAGCATGCGCAGTATGTTCTGATAAGCAAGCGATGCGCAAGATTCAAAATCACTAGCTCAGCAGCCAACTACACGCTGGGCTAAAAGTTCCGTAAATTGCTTTCACATTGCCAAAATACCTGCGACCTTGGAAAAATCCCAGCGAAAGTTCTTGTATTTTTGACAAGTACCTACTATTTAGTGGGTATTTTCTTTCGGGGAGATTACGCGTAATTTGCTTTCACATTGCCAATATAACCTGGTATTTTTTGATTGGGGTAAATTTCCCGATCAGAAAATACCTGGAACTGACGAACTTCGAGGCGGTCTGAAACCACCTAATGCTTACCATCAATTCTCATTCATTGTGATTTAAATACATCATGACCATAAGGTTTGAATTACAGTGATTGAGAATTGATGGATGTGTTATCAAGATGTTTTGATAAATACTGAGAGCTTCAATTTCCTGTTGTAATTTGTTATTTTTACAGATAAGATCACTTACTGTTTAGAGTGTACATGTATGTTTGCATTTTTTTAATATTACATCATTGTCAGAAATGAATATTATTTGAGGTGGTGATTAATATATACATGTAGTGTAAGGAGTTGCATAAAGTACATGTACATAATTTGGATATCGGGGGGGGGGGGGGGCTCTGCCACAAGAACTCGGCCACATTATTGTTTATTAGCAGAATGCTGACAGATTTTATAGTCACTGTCCATTTTGCTTAGCTGGCAATGCACCTGCATGTACATGTAAATGCATGGAGCAGAGTTTACCCATTTGGTTGAATTCTCCCGTATTTATCATAATTGAATTTTGATTTTACCTTAAAAGAAATCAAATCAAATTATATTCATATCACGTACAGTATTGTCTGCAGTATTTCATACTTGTTTTACATGTAGCCTATGTATGATATCTTGGAAAGTGATACCGTAATACAATGTCTTGCTATTGTTATACATACTAAAATGTAGGGTTGAATGACATAGGAAGTTCAGTACATCTCACAACAAATAGCATTTGTTTCCACAATACAGGAATCTATTATATACACATTTTCAACACTGTTTAATATACATTTACATGTACAGTGTATTTCTTTGGTTCTGGTTGTATTCCAAGAATGCACATTTTCAATGTATGACTTTAAACCAGGAACGGGATAGTTATTGAAATATACATGTAAACATTCATTTCAATGATTAAATTCAGGCTAAAGTCCAATGAAGCACAGCAAGGAATAACTATGGGATCAATAACAAGACAGTAAACTCATCATATACTGTACTCAAAATTATACACACCTTACAATCCTTGTCATTGCCAAGTTGACATCATAACTAATTTTGATTGTGATTTATTTGTAAAGTAAACATACCCCTGCACCCCTATATTGACTGTTTGTAATCTGCACAATGTAAATAAATAGATAAGACAAGCAACTATTCCATGTCCTCACAGACAAGTTTATTTGCTCTGTGCACACAGGGGCTCTTTCATTGTGCAAAATACAAAAGCATGAGACAGTTCCAAATTTATGAATACATACATGTAATTGAAATAAGATTATGCCATGAATACAGTCTTTCTTCAGTATTTGCACAAACAAATGTAAATTTTGTGTATATCTGTACTTAATCCCTTTGCTAGCTCTAACCATTCTTAAAAAAAAATCGATGTAAAATGTCCATGTTCAAATATGTTCAAATACATCATGAGGGCGGCCTCTATATAAACAACAACAACAAAATTATGGAAGCCTTTAGTAGCTACATGTAGATGGAGCTATTAATCTGGGGTAATATATAATGTGCCTTTGAATAGATGTCAAGTTTTGTGAAAATTTTGAAGGTGTGATATTGGTAAATGGGGGAGGGGGGGGGGGATGGCTTACCCCTAAACTTCATTTGTAATTATGACCTTTAGTCTTCAATTCAGGCACTAGCTGTTTCCAACGGGAGTGGTCTAGTGCACACAACTTCTTGCATTTCATGAAGCCACATCAAATTATACAAATTTGCTTTTAGCTATTTCAGATGTACATGTACTTGCACATACATGTACATGTACATACACATGTACATGCAGAGACCATGGGAAGTTTTAGAGTAATTATAATTCAGTATAGTTGTCCGGTATCAGTCGAAAATCAATGATTAATTACTTCATGAAACTGTTCCATGATGACCTGTAATGGATTGATATTAAGACCCGATATGGTGATCGTGAATTTTCTGTAATTGCTCCCACCCTCTGGAACCAACTCCCAACTCATATCCAAAATGCTCCCTCCGTGGAAATTTTCAAATCGTCACTTAAAACTCACCTTTTCTCATAACTTGTTTTCTTTTTTCTTTTTTAATGGATTGGCTGTATATTATTATAATCTGCCAACCTGTGTGCTTTTAAACACCAGTATAAAGCGCCCTACAAATGTTATTATTATTATTATTATATTAATAGGCTTCTTTGAGAAGGAAGTAACATCCAGTGGAATCTCCATACTGAATACTGGAGAGAACCCTAATGCCCCTGCACCTAGAGAGATGATTGACCTGGAGGTAAGACATTCCCTTTTTACATGTTTCTATCAGATTCAGATAGTACATGTATCTTTCACACAATCAGGTTGTTCTGTGATACAGTCATTTAATTTCTGAAGGTTTCCATGGCGAAGAAGAAGAATGTGGTGGTCTTATGGTATACATCAATGTATTCTTTCGTGGGCATACATGTATGTTTAATAGTCCTGAAAAAAAAAGCGTAGAGTTTGGGTACCAGGTGGTCCTTAAGGACCAACATACATGTATGCCCACGAAAAAATACATGGTGTATTGTGAAACCATTACACTCTGATACAATCATTCATTTTACAATGTACCTTATAATTCAAACTTACGAATTTGATTATCTTTAGATTTATGTAAAAAAAACAAAAAATGACCGTTTGAATGGCATCAATTGATTATTCTGTCTGTTCTATCTGTTTTCTCCTCTTTTAGGCTTGTTTTGAGAAATTGGAGAATGAACTGAAAGAAGTAAACACCAACCAGGAGGCCCTGATGAGAAATTTCTTGGAGCTGACTGAACTCAAGCACATCCTACAGAATACACAGACGTTCTTCCAAGAGGTCAGTTAACACAAACAGGAATGGGGTTGGGGCTGAAGACCTCAACATCCCCCCCCCCCCCGTCATTTCATGTTAATTTGTATTTTATTTTAATGTCTGGTGGGTGTTTCATAAAGCTGTTCGTAAGTTAAGAGCGACTTTAAGAACGACTGGTGATCCTTTCTTGTGGTAAATATGCACTGGTCATTCAATGTTCATTGGTGATAGCTTAGCGCGTAAGAAAGGTTCACCAGTCGTTCTTAAAGTCGCTCTTAACTTACGAACAGCTTTATGAAACATCCTCCAGGTTTCATAGGGTTTTCTTAATATCTACATGTAGCAAATTTTGACTTTTTAGATGTCAAAAGTTTCAAAACTGTGTTCAACAGTTATTTTCCATTGAGAAATTATTACTTTCAGCATTTAAGCATTATCAGTGGTATTCAACCATAATATCAAGAAGTTGATCTGGGCTTTAGAGGAATATGAGAGAGAAAGAGAGTTTTAAGGCAACATTCTCTTCAAAGATTAATCACATTTAGACAGCATTAAAATTACCTACTAATTAACAGATTTAATTACAATGCCTAGAATAAAAATATAAAGATTTTTTTTTTTTCAAGACTTCATTAATTCATTGTTATTACTATTATTTAAATTGGCACTGTGTGAATAAAAACCCAAAACATTTTCAAATGATATTTTGTTTTCTCTTACAGGGCAACAGGCCAGATGAAGCATTTGGATTTTCTGACATGCAGCTTGGGTGAGTTGTGATATGTTCCCATTTATAGATAAACCCTGTTGTAAACAGAACCATCATGGAATTATCACCATATTGAAAACGACAAGAAAAGATGGTTTAAAAGATGGTCTGTTGTGATACATGGATAATGGATGTATAAACACATTATTTATATGAACATACTATTACCTCTTAAAAACCCTCCAAAACTCTCAACTTGTTACCTTGTTACATTGCCTGTATGGTCTAATTTCAATTGTCTACAAGATACCATTTGGTGTCCCACTTTAAAAACATTTCATTCAGTTTCCCTTGGCAGTGATTGCAGTTTGTGTGAATCCCACTTTGTCTATTTGTATCAAATCAACTTGTAAAATATGCTAAATGGTCATTAGATCATGCAGGGGGACAGAGCAAATATTAGACAAAACAACAGTTTTATTCATCCCAAGTGAATATTAGAACAAATGATTATTAGACCAAAATAGCAATGAGACAAAATTGATAATCGAAAAGATTGGTTACTGTGAAATTTGATCACTTTGTTATTGGTATAATTCCATAAACTATAGGCCTAACTGTACAGTGCGTCCCAGAAAAAAACGAATCCGAGATTAAACAATGATTTATCATAACTTAATCACAAATACAATAGACAAATGACCTACCGTTGTAAAGCTTAGAATCTCCTCTTTCATCTGAAATTACTTAGATTATCCCCCATTCACGCATGAGTGAGCAAAAACAATTTGAAGAGGGGATACCAAAAAGTCATTTGGCGGGCTATATCTTTGTTGACGATCAGCCATGCATTAAGTCTTTTGTTAACCATGCGATAGCTTCTGTGGGAAACCGGTGAAAACACGTTTATTTAATGAAATTATGGAAATACAAGCATTTTTTCAAGGGAACATAACTTTTTTACTTCTTGACCATTTTTTGTGATTAAGGTATCAAATAAAAGAGCTGATATTGAAATTTTTAGGCATGTGATTTTCTTTTTGAAATTCAGATACCCCGCGCCGAATGAGTTTTTGGTATCCTTTCTTCAAATTGTTTTTGCTCACTCATGCGTGAATGGGGAATAATCTAAGTAATATCAGATGAAAGAGGAGATTCTAAGCTTTACATTGGTAGGTCATTTGTCTATTGTATTTGTGATTAAGTTGTGATAAATCATCGCTTAATCTCGGTTTCGTTTTTTCAGGGACGCACTGTATAGTCTCAAAGATAAGTTTTGACTGAATATTTTCATTGCTATAGGCAGCATGTCCAGGAAATACATACTGAATTAAAGGATCTTTGATTTAGTTTTGTAAATCTAACGAAAAATATTGAATCATAAACTTATTTGATCTGTGACCAATGTATTCAATCTGAATAGAAAAGTATGAAACAGAAAAGCATGTCAATGTACAGCTAATGCTAAACAAGTATATACCTTAATTGCTTCAGTAAACCTACATTGGATCTAAGATTATTGAATTGTTGATCTAAACAGATTTGTAACTGGTGTGATACGCCGGGAACGCATCCCTGCATTTGAGCAGATGCTGTGGCGAGTTTGTCGTGGCAATGTTTTCCTGCGTCAAGCGGAGATTGAGGAGCCCCTCAAGGACCCTAGCACGGTAAGATGATAAGGGCAGTATGTCATCAAAGTTGTCAGTACTAACATATAAACCTTTGGCATCATCTTAGAGTCTGAAGACATTGCTTTACATGCGTTGAAGATCTGCAGCTGGCGTATCTCTGACAACTCCGCTAACACATAAACCTATATCCTCTGGTGGAGGGCGCTGTGCGATTATGATGTCATATTGACAAGTTTCAGCCACATAATTTTTCTGAGCTCATTAAAACAGGAGCGAACTGACCAACTCTGCGTGTTGTTTCTCATTGACTATGTGTTGTAAATAGCTAGTCTTGAAATATAGCTTTTTAGATAACTATTAGTGATACAGAGGAAAAATAAGCCTATAGTTTTATTTGTGTAGAGAAAATGCATTAACATTGCAGTGCTGTTTTTTTTTTGCAGTTCTATAAGCTTTCGATCGGTATATGAATTGTCAGTTTGAATTTTGGGTTCAGTCGGGGTCTTTAAATGCAGCTGTGTGATTTATTTTCAAGTATTTATATTTTCTGTTCAAATCTGTTACAGGGAGAGGAGGTATGGAAGTCTGTCTTCATCATTTTCTTCCAAGGTGATCAACTCAAGATCAGGGTGAAGAAGATCTGTGAAGGGTAAGATTAGTTTCTTACAATTCTTAGCCGATGACAGTTGCCATGGTTCTACTGTATTCTTTTATTCTGTATTTGTATTTTTATAGTGATAATAATATCCAACATTTATCCAGCACTTACTACCAATGTCTTGAAGTGCTTGCAATAACAGTATTTCACTTTTATTTTGTGCTTATTGCAGCAAAATGACATCTCTGAGCAAATAATTGATATATTATACAAATAATGCACGTAAGCGCATGCATGCAGGGTCAAATAATGAACGATGTGCGAGAAGAGCCAATTTTCTGCACCGAGGTGACCCGCAGGACGAGTGTGGCACATGTATATCCATTTGACGAGTCGAGCACAGAGTTCCATTATTTAGGTCCTCTATGCACAAGAATGCGTGCATTGTTTGTTTTATACCCCCCTCACCCATGTGACTGAGTTGCCCCGAATGCTATATTTGATCTAAATTCTAGAGAATTCTAGATAATTCCAGACCTTGCACTATCCTTCACTCTGACGTCAGAGTTCAGAATAGCACATTTTGTATGACGTCAGAGTGCAGGATAGTGCATTTTGGATGCCATAGTGCAATTCGCTGAATATCATGTGATCCGATTTGGATAACAGATCAGATAACAGAACATTCTTGGGAGTTGTATAATGTTACCCCAGTCATCAAATTCTTGCTTACCCCACATACATGTACACAATCTTCACTCCCTGGGGAGTATTCCAACAATGAGAAGTGAAAACATTGTATTTGCTAAGCCAACAAAAAGGATTTCTGCAACCTACAGGGTACCCATGTAACACCTGGATGGAGAGTGGTCAAATGTGAATTGATGCCTTCTTAAACAGCACAAGTGCCACAATGTTTTTACCCAGCTGATAACATGCACCCCGTAATAGTGTGGTCAATGTTTATCTGGGCCAAAGTTAAGCGATTAATCGTTAAATGAAATGGCCTATCAAGATCATCATAGCGTGCATATTTTGCTCAGTAGACTGATTAGGAAACAATCAAAATTGCTCTTTCAAATTAGTGATGAATCACTAATCTTTGTGTTAAGGGGCCCGGGGGTATCTGAATGCTGGGGGTATGCCAACCAGTAAGTCGTCACAAAATTTTTGTCTGTTCTTCTTTCTTCAGATTCCGAGCAACTCTTTACCCTTGCAACGAGACTGCCGCTGAGAGAACAGAGACCTCTATGGCTGTTCTTACGAGGCTTGAAGATCTACAGAAGGTTCGTATGGATCTGTGTCTTTCCTCTCATTTATCTTTATTTGATCATCTGTTATTCTTCAAATTATTCAAATTGTCCTTTCTTTGCTTCATTTTAAAGTTCATGAATGAGAACCTTCAACTTCATGATTTTTTTTCTTATTTTGTTAATCTCTCCCTTGATATTATTTCTCATTGAATCAAATATAACAGTCAGTGCAAATTTCTGTCAACTTCTCGTACTGAATTCAGCAGTTTTTGCTGGAGCAAATTTTGTTGTAGTACCTCTTAAGACTTACATGTGCAGACAATCAATCCACCAGATCAATTATCACTGGAACAAAAGTCATGTAACTCATTTGAAATGATGTCAAGTGCGTACTGGGCAATTTCAAGTTCAGTGTTGACATTTTGGTGTTGGTGTTAGGTCAATTTTTACACGATTTTAACGCCGAACATTAAATGAAGATGGTCCCGAAAAGTCACCCACTAGTTGTTGAGATGTCAATAATGTGATTTGGATCAGTTTTACAAACTATGAATAAGTTGAGGAGCTAGGGGAAGCAATCCAAATTTCAACACCAATACCAAGGCCAACACCGGACTTGAAATCACCAACTGTGATAATAAAATTAAAGAATAAGACATTACAAAAGTTTCTCATGGGCTAATTAGTCTGAACACTCTTCCCCCACCCCAGGTTCTTAGCCAGACGGAGGAGCATCGCCAGCGCCTCCTGTCCCTGGCATCCAAGAGTCTTCGGGTGTGGTTCATCAAGGTCCGCAAGCTCAAAGCCATCTACCACACTCTCAACCTCTTCAATCTGGACGTCACCCAGAAATGCCTGATTGCAGAATGTTGGTGTCCTGTAGCTGATCTGGATCAGATTAACTTGGCTCTGCGTAGAGGAACGGTAAGTCGTTAGAAAGTTTGTTGTCGGTGCAAAAACGCCCTCAATACCACACTTTCGTGCATTGTATGCACGCAAAGACGCCCATAGCAGCAAGCGTAAGTGCATTTCTGCCTGCTTGCAATGCACGGACGATTAATGTGGTCTCCATAGGGGGGGGGGGGCTTGACTTGATTGGCGCATAGACATGCAACCTTAAATTGGGGTTTGGGGTTGGTCTTGTTGGTTAAATTCATCACACGTTAGTTCTCATTGTGTGTCAAAAGCAAAAAAAAAATACTCTAGTAAATTCAAATTTTTACTTGGAGTTATAAGGTCACAATGTGAAATCGAATTTCCCTCTGTGTCCCATATGCCATGGATTGGCCTTTATGGAAGCGAAGTTGATCTGATGACATTTTGGAAATCATGAGGTCAATGGTTCAAAGGTGATTCATTACATACATTGAGATATATTCTTCTCTTGTCAAGCAAATAGCTTTTTGAGGAATGAACTTTAGCTCATGCATGCTTATGGGAGTGACAAGGATCTGACTGGATTTTTGGGTTGCAAGGTCAAGTCAGCGGTCATTATTGAAAAGTTTAGGTGTTTTAAATATGTGATTTTTTGTCTCACCTGCATAGCAGAGTGAGACTATAGGCGCCGCTTTTCCGACGGCGACGGCGACGGCGGCGGCGGCGGCGTCAACACCAAATCTTAACCTGAGGTTAAGTTTTTGAAATGACAGCATAACTTAGAAAGTATATGGACCTAGTTCATGAAACTTGGCCATAAGGTTAATCAAGTATTACTGAACATCCTGCCTGAGTTTCATGTCACATGACCAAGGTCAAAGGTCATTTAGGGTCAATGAACTTAGACCATGTTGGGGGAATCAACATCAAAATCTTAACCCAAGGTTAAGTTTTTGAAATGTCATCATAACTTAGAAAATATATGGACCTAGTTCATGAAACTTATACATAAGGTTAATCAAGTATCACTGAACATCCTGCATGAGTTTCACGTCACATGACCAAGGTCAAAGGTCATTTAGGGTCAATGAACTTTGGCCGAATTGGGGGTATCTGTTGAATTACCATCATAACTTTGAAAGTTTATGGATCTGATTCATGAAACTTGGACATAATAGTAATCAAGTATTACTGAACATCCTGTGCAAGTTTCAGGTCACATGATCAAGGTCAAAGGTCATTTAGGGTCAATGAACTTTGGCCAAATTGGGGTATTTGTTGAATTACAGCCATAAATTTGAAAGTGTGTTGGTCTAGTTCATAAAACTTGGACATAAGAGTAATCAAGTATCACTGAACATCCTGTGCGAGTTTCAGGTCACATGATCAAGGTCAAAGGTCATGTAAGGTCAAAGAACTTTGGCCACGTTGGGGGTATTTGTTGAATTGCCATCATATCTCTATAAGTGTATTGGTCTAGTTCATAAAACGTGGAAATAAGAGTAACCAAGTATCACTGAACATCTTGTGCGAGTTATAGTAGTTTTCAAAATCAGCACTGCTGCTATATTGAATCGCGTGATGCAGGTGAGACGGCCAGAGGCATTCCACTTGTTTTCTTATGATATCAATATGTGATATTTTTGTGATGTAGCAATGAAGAAGGCATAAAATTTCAATTGGTCATCTAGTTTTGTTTGATTATTTACATTATAGGAGGTCAGTGGCTCTTCTGTACCTTCCATCTTGAATCGCATCTCTACCGACGAAGAACCACCCACCTACAACAAAACCAACAAGTTTACCAAGGTCTACCAAAGTCTTGTGGATTCCTATGGTGTTGCCAACTATAGGGAGGTCAATCCAGGTACTGAATACGTTCCATGATTTTACGCTGTTTCAGTTATAATTCCGATAAGGAAATTGAATCACTTGAAGTCATATAACAGCATTGCTACCACAAAATATGGGATTTTAAGTATCTGTATATAGTTTATAGAGGTAGAGACAGACACGATCTTGACCAATCAAATGCAAGAATGTCAAAAGTTTCTGATGATGATCTTTGGAAACCATTGACAAGTCATTTCATGAAAGGCTCCCCACATTGACCTGATCCACCTTAGATCATTTATACCCTTTTTACACAGGATTTTCTTAGCCCCGGACTATCGCTAACCCCGTACTATCCTTAACCCCGTACTATTTTTTTTTTCCTTTTTACACATGCCAAATTGTTATTGCTAACCCCGGATAAGGAATGCTTGCTTTTCACACACGAAACTCGCCAACCCCGGACTAGTGGTTTTTGTCGATCATTCGTAGTACAAGTACTTCACTCGTACCTTTTTACACATGCTACAATTTCCTTAACCCCATACTATAGATGAGGCCAAATTGCCATTTAGCCCCACCTATAGTACGGGGTTAAGCTTAGCCCACTTTCGTTTTACACTAGCGATTTTAACCCCGTACTATCGCTCTTAGCACCGCAATTCCTGGGATAACCCTGCTTTTTTGCAGGGCCAAATAATCCCGTACTAAAGGTGGGGTTAGCCCACTTTGCAAAAATGCTGTGTAAAAAGAAAGTGGGCTAAGCTTAACCCCGTACTATAGGTGGGGCTAAATGGCAATTTAGCCCCACCTATAGTACGGGGTTAAGGAAATTTTAGCGTGTGTAAAAAGGGTATTATATTATATTGGATGGCTCTGAATGGAATACAAGAAATATTCCACGAGTTCGGGAAAATATTCCATGAATCGCAGATGAGTGGAATATTGGCCCTAACAAGTGGAATATTTCTGGTATTTCATGAAATAACCCCATCCAATATATTGATTTAACAAGTCATATCACGTATCACATTTTGCCATTATCACTTATATTTTGGTCGTTGACATGCGACTTGCATGTAGTTCATTATGACATCGTGGAGCATAGTTGTGCTCTATGCTGCGCATCGCATTGCTTTCATTGTTGTACGCGTTGTATATTTCACGCATTCGTGCACGCGCCTTAAACTGTTGAATGAGCTCTCATATTCAATAGCAAGTTTTGTACAGGAGTCTATGGGATATTCGTCGGATTTCGGTCCTTTTTAGGGATACGCTCTGATACTGCACGGGCAATTGATGCAGACCAAAATGTGTTTTTAATGCAGCGCTAGAACACTATATAGATGATAATAAAATTTATTTACTGTTTATAATTTGTTCAACCCACAGCTCCTTTCACAATCATCACCTACCCATTCCTCTTCTCTGTGATGTACGGTGATCTTGGTCATGGCTTCATCATGTTTCTCTTTGGACTCTGGCTGGTGGTGAGAGAGAAGCAGCTCTATGCCTCCCTGGCCAACCATGAGGTAAGTGTATGCTTCAAGCCCTTTGCCTTATTTATCTTGTTTCTCTTTGTTCTCTGGCTTGTTGTGAGAGAGGTCCTGATGTAAACTTCCCTTGCCAATCATGAGATAAGTGTGGCCTTTGAGTGATGTCATCAAGTCCTTAGTCTATTTATCTTGTTTCTCTTTGGTCTCTGGCTGGTGGTGAGAGAGAAGCAGCTCTATGCCTCCCTGGCCAACCATGAGGTAAGTGTATGCTTCAAGTCCTTTGCCTTATTTATCTTGTTTCTCTTTGGTCTCTGGCTTGTTGTGAGAGAGGTCCTGATGTAAACTTCCCTTGCCAATCATGAGGTAAGTGTGGCCTTTGAGTGATGTCTTCAAGTCCTTTGCCTTATTTATCATGTTTCTCTTTAGAATTTAGATGGTAAGCAGCTGTATACCTGCCTGATATCAGGCCCCGGTAGCTTCTAATATTAGGCTTTTGTTGGTTTTATTTTATAGACACGTATTGTACTGCATATATAGGGCTTTAGTATGTGCTGGCTTCTTTTTGACCAGTGCGTAAAAATTGCTGTCATTTTGGGGAGTAGGACACATCATAGTTTTACGTTTTTATGCAGAATTGAAATATTTCATTCCCCCCCCCCTTATGATTCCTCTCCTTTTGTCATTCTGGTGTGGATACCATATTCCCCTCCCTCGGTCACTGCTTATCTCCCTTTCATGTTTGCTCTTTAGATGTTCGGGATGCTGTATGGCGGTCGCTATGTCATCATGCTGATGGGCCTCTTTTCCATATACTCCGGTTTCCTCTACAATGACTGCCTCTCCAATTCAGTCAATATATTTGGCTCAACTTGGAACGCTACCAATATGAATTATACGTAAGTTGTAGTCCTATTTCCAGAAGAGAATTTGATGATATAGATTACTTCTTGACTGTTGTGAGATTGAATTTTGGAAGAGAATTCTTAAAGTGATTCGGAAACACTGATTACAGTGCACCCAAGAATTAGTGTGTGCTGAAAAGCATTTAATGATTTATCTTTCCATAAAACTTCAGAGTCCCTTTAACAGAGAACCCAGTGAATACAATGCTTGTATACATTAGTAGCAGCCATTTTCATACAAGAATCAGAACTTGGTTTATTTTGATAAAGAATTTTAGTATGTGTTTCCTCAGCTTTCCTTGTAATTTCAAGTTCAATTAGAAGTTACCTAAAATATATACTGATTGGTTGGAATACATTATCAGTTTTCCTATATTTACATTGTGGTTGTCATTTCTTCCTTTCTCTCTCTCTTTCTGACTCTCTTTCTTTATCATCCCACTTTTCCATTTTTGTCTTGCTTTCCCTCTGTTTATGTCTGCCATGATTTTTCACTTTATCTCACCCTCCCCAATTCTTTCCATTTCCCCTCCCCCCTTTCTCTCATCCCATTCTCTTCCTCTCCCCTCCCCCTCTCTCCCTTCCGCCCTCTCTCCTTCCCCACCCCCCATTCTTTCACTTTCTCCTCCCCTTCTCTTATATTGCCTCTTTTTCCCATCTACCCCTTCTCCCCTCTCTTCATCTTTATCTCCCATTTCCCTCTCTTGCCTTCTTCCTCTCTCCAACATCCTTACACTTGTGCCCCCCCCCCTTACATTGCCTCTCGTTCCCCTCTACACATTCTCCCTTCCCCTCTTTCTCTTTTCCTTTCTCTCCTTCTTCAACACAGTGACGAGTTGCTGAGTGAAGACATCACTCTAGGACTGGATCCGAAGTATTCTGCTACAGGAGCAATCTATCCTATTGGTGTAGACCCTGTAAGTATACTCACAGAGAAAAGGGGTCTGTGATAACTGACATTGGGTATCTGACAATAACTGACATTGGTATCTATATAGGGTGTTTTAACAATGTATTAAAACCATGTGTTTTGGTGCATTGTTTGCCTGTTTAGTTGAACAACATATTTCACAAAGCACCAAAATCTGAGGAAAATCCCATTGGTAGCTATGGGAAACTTGCTGTTCAGTGTGGTACCTTACTGCACAGTGCAATCCAATGTGCATCATAGAGCACTTGCTGAAATACTAAATGGTGTCTTATAGATAAAGAGATAAGTCACATTTATATGATTGAAACTAATTTATGAATTGAGCCCATATCAACTGATTGTAATGAGTGACATGATTTGCTTTATCACTTAACTTTGGGGGGAATAGATAATGATAATTATGTTGAATGAATTTACTTCATGGTATACCAAAAAGTATTTGACTCGTTAGGGCCAATGCATGGATCTCTGATGCCCCATCGGATCCAAAATACAGCACGATTTATTTGTTGTTGATGTTTTGTTTGTAGATGTGGCAGCTGGCTACAAACAAGATCAATTTCCTCAACTCCTACAAGATGAAACTGTCTGTGATCCTTGGGATCAGCCAGATGACCTTTGGTGTCTTCCTAAGCTTCTGCAATCACAGGTATCATACTCCTGAATATTGTTTAATTGGGTGAATTCACAATACAGTGCGCCATCTATCGGTTGCAGTGGACAGGCCAAAATTTGCAATACCTCATGGGAAGAAATCATCATCTGTTGCGCACGCTAGTACTGTAGTGCTGGCCGACGGGCCTCGACTGTCTTGCATGATTATACCTTTTACCAGGGTCCAGGTAGTCCAGATTGGACCTTGGTATATGGAAGTTCCCTTTCCTAAAGCTCAAGATGTGTGGATTTGCACTGGATTAGAGATTGGGAGACATGTGTCCACTATGTTAGCTTTGGGAAAGGGAAATTCCATATACCAAGATCCAATCTGGACTAGGGTCCAGGAGGTGGGAGAGAAATTTCTTTGTGAAATTAGACAATTTTGGGTGAATTCTTCATCCGCTTTTGTAATGTGGTTTTCATTTTTGAAGTACCAGAGTCGCATTATACAGTGACTAGCACTGTGCTGCCTGCTTGCGATGTCGACCCTGAAGTTTGAAATTTGGCCTGTTCGCTGCAACCGATAGATGGCGCACCATATTGTGAATCCACCGAATTGGTACAGAAAATTCAAAGAATGTTGTAAAAGTCTGTGCCGGGTCTTATAGCAGGAATCCCTCTATAAGGATGCTATGCAGGTTTTCATTTCAGCTTTCCTGCAGCCACCATTGTTATGTCCATGGTGACTGTGATGATTATAGTGAAGACTGTTTGCGGGATACATGCTGGAAAAGCACGGCTCTGACTGTTGACAAGATACCTAAGAATCACTTCTTCACTTCCGAGGGGAACCTCAAAGTTCTTTTTATCAATGACCTTTTCATCATCCTTTTATTCAACCTTGATGAAATTTAAATCTTGTGTACAAAGTGTGCTAGTATTATGGGCATTGTGTGATTGTAAGTATGCAAGAATGGAAATATGCTGAATCATATTTGGATTTTTTTTAATGATACGGACACAAATTAATTTACGAACACAGTACAAATGATTTTATACCATTAATTGTTATTTAGAAAAAAATCATCGGTACAGTGTTGTAGAGTTATTTGTGATTGTAGCATTACATAAGATTACAAAAGTTTGTGGTGCAGCATGAATTGTTTTAAATGAATAAAACGGGTGATCAAATAGAGGTGTAAGAGTAAACTGATTATACAAGGGGTGTAATTAGATACATAGCATTATGTGGTAAGTATTCACCTCTTAGTTTAGTTCAGGTTTTGTCCATTTAATGATAGTCCGTTCTATTATTTTTAGTTGAAAGTCGTTTCAGCAGTAAATGTGGATAATTTTTAAATAGTGGGTGTTGCATTCTGACATGCGTGGCGTTAATGAATGCTGGTGTCTTCAGATATGGGAAAATAGGTGTTTCGACTTCCAATATGTAGGGACAGTGATTTTCCGCGATCGCGGAAAACGGACGGAATTCACGGAAATTGCCTTTTGAAACGGAAAGTGCCATTTCAAACGGAAAATCACGGAAAACATATTTTTCCTCAGAATACACAGAACAGCAACAGTAATTACTCCAAAATCTCAACAAAATACGAATGTTAACTGGCCACAAAACCTCACAAAACACGATCTCACTTCACTACAAAGTATGACAATTCACACATCGTGACTGCTCTCGACTCCATCAATCTCGATCGTACCCCGCGGGCCTCGCCCGCGTCTTGGCCGGCGGCGGGGTCGGCCGTATCAAAAACATTCACATGCAAACAACACGGTCGTGTGTTGCTGCCCTCTACGTTTGAAGATGTAACAGCACGATATTCCGGTCTTGAAATCCAAAATGGCGGATAGGCTACAGTCGTTGACTGGTCGAAACGATGTCCAAAAACCCCCCAAATTATCGATAAAATTTAATTTAACAAAAAAATAATGCTAATAATGTGAAAGGTAAGGATGTATTTATGTCAGATGTGTTTGTAAAAATATTTTGTGTACCCGCATAGATCCGATTAGAGTGGATTCTACTGCGTTGTCGGTACAGTGGCAGATACAAATTTTGACCAGCGCAGCGCGATTGATATATTGCTACTGAATGGTAAACAGAATTGCCAATTTTCCGTGTACACAAAGTCTATGGGGAAACAGAATTTCCGTTTTCTGACATGCTGAAACGGAATTTATGATTTTCTGAAACGGAAAAGGCAATTTTTTTAAACGGAAAATCACTGTCCCTAAATATGGTTTTCAAATGTGTTTTGGGGTGAGGGGTTTTGGGGTTTATTGATGAATGTTCATGCCAATCTCTCCTACTTCCTCTCATCTCCCCCTCCATTCTCTCCCCCTCCCCTCTCTCTCTCTTTCTTTGTCCCACTTCTCCTTTCCCCTTCTTCCCTCCCTTTCTCCTTTCCCCCATTCTCTCACCTTTCCCTCACTATCTTCCTCTTTCCTTCCCTTCCTCTCCCTTCTCTCCTTTATCTCCCTTTATTTCTCTTCTCTGCATGCCGCCCTCCTCCCCTTCTGCTCCTCCTCCCCCTCTCTTTCTCTCTCACCCCATGTCTTTCTCCAGGTACTTCAAAAATCCCCTGAACATCTGGTGTGAATTTGTGCCCCAACTCATCTTCATGGTGTCCATCTTCGGCTACCTCGTCGTCCTGATCTTCGTCAAGTGGCTCATCTACGATGTCTGGAACGAGAACGATGCCCCTAGTCTGATCCTAACCCTCATCAACATGGGTCTCTTTACCCCACCAGATCCCCCAATGTTTAAAGGACAAGTAAGAACAAACATTTCCTTTCTTAGATTTCAAATAAACTCAAACTTCAGTTGATCAGGGTCGTGTAACACAAAGGTTAGCGCTTAATTGTACGCTTGATTGTCATGATTGACTGTACACTATAGTCACTGCAATTGATCGCATAAAAAAGTTCTACGATCATTGCTAAGCTTTGTGTTATGGGCCCCTGAAGTTGATTGGCTCAGAACAAATTAAATCAATGAAAATCACATACTATGTAATTATGGAACACCTCTCCTGGGACCTGTGTTGTAAAGAAAAAACTATTTTGAATTTATCAGTATCGTAACTTCCACCAAAACCTTGAATGTGATTGGCTGCTGAGCCCTGTTACCATTATGGTTTTTACCATAATATCAAAGTTACAATTGTAGCTCTTGATGAAACGGGTCGCTGATGTAAAATGTACCGTGATCATTGGCACTTGAAAGTCTGTATTTGATGTGTAAATGTAGCCTTTCGCTAGTGTATTTTTGTCTCATATCTTCTTGCAGCCATCGCTTCAAGTATTTCTGGTGTTGGTAGCGGTGGCGTGTATACCATGGATGCTTCTCGTCAAACCGGTCTTACTCTACATGCAGCACCAGAACAGACCCCTAAGTGTGAGTATCTTTCATAGAGTTATTGGCATGTCTTGGTGTATATTTCCAGTGTCCAAAGTGGAGAGATGTACAAGTTTGACATCACAGATCTTGTTCTCACTGCGAATGGGAGGGTCTACATACCATTAGTAATCTAGACACTCAATTGCTCATGTTTTCTTGTTTGTCCAATTTTACAAAAAAATTTCTTTATAATATTCTTTGATTTTTTGTCTCACCTGCATAGCAGAGTGAGACTATAGGCGCCGCTTTTCCGACGGCGGCGGCGACGGCGGCGTCAACACCAAATCTTAACCTGAGGTTAAGTTTTTGAAATGACAGCATAACTTAGAAAGTATATGGACCTAGTTCATGAAACTTGGCCATAAGGTTAATCAAGTATTACTGAACATCCTGCCTGAGTTTCATGTCACATGACCAAGGTCAAAGGTCATTTAGGGTCAATGAACTTAGACCATGTTGGGGGAATCAACATCAAAATCTTAACCTAAGGTTAAGTTTTTGAAATGTCATCATAACTTATAAAATATATGGACCTAGTTCATGAAACTTATACATAAGGTTAATCAAGTATCACTGAACATCCTGCATGAGTTTCACATCACATGACCAAGGTCAAAGGTCATTTAGGGTCAATGAACTTTGGCCGAATTGGGGGTATCTGTTGAATTACCATCATAACTTTGAAAGTTTATGGATCTGATTCATGAAACTTGGACATAATAGTAATCAAGTATTACTGAACATCCTGTGCAAGTTTCAGGTCACATGATCAAGGTCAAAGGTCATTTAGGGTCAATGAACTTTGGCCAAATTGGGGTATTTGTTGAATTACAGCCATAAATTTGAAAGTGTGTTGGTCTAGTTCATAAAACATGGACATAATAGTAATCAAGTATCACTGAACATCCTGTGCGAGTTTCAGGTCACATGATCAAGGTCAAAGGTCATGTAAGGTCAAAGAACTTTGGCCACGTTGGGGGTATTTGTTGAATTGCCATCATATCTCTATAAGTGTATTGGTCTAGTTCATAAAACGTGGAAATAAGAGTAACCAAGTATCACTGAACATCTTGTGCGAGTTATAGTAGTTTTCAAAATCAGCACTGCTGCTATATTGAATCGCGTGATGCAGGTGAGACGGCCAGAGGCATTCCACTTGTTTTTTTTATAGATAACTTGTTCCACTGGTCTCACTTTCCGATAACTGTTTGTGCGCTGGGACATGAATCCCTCTGCGCTGAATTATTTTCAGGGAGGGAAACAATGGATTGTTTGTTTGGGCGTGAAATGCAAAGTTCGCACGGCACCAAGTGTGCATTGGTGCGAAGTACGCGTGGAAAGGGTTAACCGATTTGAGCAGTTACCATTTCTATCCTGACCACTTCACGTCCCCTCTCTGCTTCTACAGACCTATCTATTCTGGCGTAACCGGGGAGCCGCGGATGCGAGTGGTCTACTGTCCGACGACACCCAGGCAGTGATCAACCAAGACGAGTTGGCTATCCACAACGATGATCCTGAAGAACCCGATACTAGCAATCACCTTCAGCAAACACCACCACCAATTTCAAAAGAGGTACTTAGAAGTTTAGCAATTGCATATGGACAATTTAATTCCATTACCGACTATTGTAAGAGCTTCTGGCCCATAAAAAAAATCATGTTTATATCCTATTTTTCTGTTGTTTATTAGTTTTAGTCATGAATGACCAGTACGACAATACACCAGACGGTGGACTGTACTGTTTCCAGAAGAAGAATGATTTTAGTGTCGAATGAGATGATGAACTAAGCATGTACATTTGATAAAGTAAACATGTACATTTTACCATCCATAACTAAACGGCAACTTTGAATCTCAGAAGTTTTTTATACCCAAGTTAGTTGTAAATATAGGCCTCTGTGCAATTGTTTTTTTTTAGATACATACATTGTAAATTGAATCAAAATTTGTAGTATAATTTGAATCAATTATCGAAGTATTGAGGAAACTGAAGGAGCTTCAGCTAAAGCGCATCAGTATGTATTAAAGTTACTAACAATTGTTTAGTGTTGATGTTTATTACTATTTTTCATTCTCTCTTAGTTTGATTTTGGGGAGACCGTAGTTTACCAATCCATCCATACCATCGAGTATTGTCTTGGGTGTATCTCACACACGGCATCTTACCTTCGACTCTGGGCTCTCAGCTTGGCTCATTCTGGTAAGTCCATCTTCGTATTGATGAAGGTACAAGGAAAATAATAATATAAGGTCTTCGTACGGTGCACATATCCACCTTGTTGGGTGCTCAAGACACTCCTACATTACCCCAGCCACGCTGGGCTACCACAAACTTCGGAGCTTTTTGAGGAAGTACGTACCCCCCATTTAACTCACCTGGGTTTAGTACAGCACATTGTGGATCAAAGTCTTGCTGAAGGAAATTACGCCATGGCTGGGATTCGACCCCACGATCCTCTTTTTAAAGGTCAAGTCCAACCCAGAAAAATAATGATTTGAATAAATAGAGAAAAATCAAACTAGCAAAACGCTGAAAATTTCATCAAAATCGGATGTTAAATAAGAAAGTTATGACACTTTAAAGTTTGGCTTATTTTTCCCAGAACAGTGATATGCCCAACTCAAATGAGGCAGTCGATGATGTCCATCACTCACTATTTCTTTTGTTGTCTATTGTTTGAATTATACAATATTTCATTTTTTATAAATTTGACAATAAGGACCAACTTGACTGAATCATATAGTATTAAACATTGCTCATTCCACCTGTTCAGGGAGGAATTAATCCTTGTTTAACTTGACAATGAGGAGAAAAATATAATATAATAAAATACAAAAGAAATAGTGAGCGGATGACGTCATAAGTCTCCTCATTTGCATACCGACCAGGGTGTGCATATAACTGTTTTGTGATATTAAGCAAAACTTTAAAATTTCATAACTTTCTTATTTTACATCCGATTTTGATGAAATTTTCAGTGTTATGCTTGTTAGATTTTTATATTTTTACTCAAGTCAACTTTTTGTTGGGGTGGACTTGTCCTTTAAAGTCTGGAGACTAATCCACTGGGTCACACACTCCACATGGATGTTATGCTATGTGCAGTCACACCAACAAAACCGACTCCAAACTGACCGAAGCTAGGTCATTGGAAATAATGTAATAGATTTGGGGCCTGTTGCATAAAAGTTACCATTATGGTAACACTGCCATCCAATGGTAACTTGTATGGAATCCTTCATTCTGATTGGCTGTTGATCAGTGTTACCATGGTAGTTACCATTGGATGGCAAAGTTACCATAATGGTATTGTTACGATACTGCAACAAATAACAATGAAAATTTAGTTTTAAATTTGATTTCCCTTTTTTTTTATTACAGGAAATAACCATACACAAAGAAATCAAAAATAATAATGGTCTTACATCTTTCTTGAAGTGTTGATTATAATTCAAAGTAAAATCCAAGTTGGCTGGCGAAAATTCCTTAAAGTTCACAATGATGGCGATGATGAAATCAATGTTGAAGCACGACGAATAACAAGAGTCGCTGTAACGAGTGGAAATGTCTGTGAAGACGATGTTGATGATGATTAACAGTCAATTTCAGCTATCCATGGGTTGAAAAGCATTCATTAAAACAGGTTGATGATCTCGATGAGAACTGAGAATTCCTCTCTCAAAGTAACTGCAAACAGTTCATTGATGGCGTGCAAAATTCCACAGAAGATAAATATTCCAGGTGGAAATAAACTCTGCTCTGACATAAAGTCAGGTGTGATACTCTGAGTTCTGATCTGATGTAATGTGATGATGTCCTTGAAGAAACTGCCAGCTTATATACAAATTATTCACTATTCTGGAAGCTTCTAGTATTGTCTACAAAAAGAACATTCTGCCAATTTCAAGAGCAGTCTAATTTTAGAAGACTCTTGAATGACCTTAGTGAAATTAACATGTAAACAACATAGCTAATTCTATTCATTTCCACTACCACTACAAGTCTATAAACCAGTTCGTAGTTACTTCATGGACAATTTTGGTCAAATGACCTTTCATTTCTTTCATTATGATAGGCAGATTTCAAAGCAAGATATTACGTAAGCTTGCCTTACATAGGGACAGTGATTTTCCGCGATCGCGGAAAATGGACGGAATTCACGGAAAGGGCCTTTTGAAACGGAAAGTGGCATTTCAAAAGGAAAATCACAGAAAACGTATTTTCCCTCAAAATACACAGAATAGCAATAGAAATTACTCCAAAATCACAACAAAATGAGAATATTAAATGGCCACAAAACCCCAGAAAACACGATCTCACTTCGCTACTATCATGACAATTCACACATCGTGACTGCACTCGACATCAGCACACTCGATTGTACCCCTCACCCGTACCGTACCGTACTACCCGGCCGGCCGGGTTGGGCTTCACATGCACACATATCGTTCAACTACACGGTCGTGTGTTGCTGCCCTCTACGTTTGAAGATGTAACAGCATGGCGGATTGGCAAAAGCCGTTGACTGATGATAACGATGTCCAAAAAAAACCCAAATTATCGATGAAATATAATTTCACCGTGAAATAATGCTAATAATGTGAAAGGTAAGGATGTATGCATGCTAAATGGGTTTGTAAAAATATTTTATGCACCCGCATAGATCCGATTAGAACGGATTCTATTGTGTTGTTGGTACAGTAGCAGATACAAATTTTGACCAGTGCGAGTGTACGTGTTGTGATTTTGCTATTCAATGTGTAAACGGAATTTCCGTTTTCTGACATGCTGAAACGGAATTTGAGATTTTCTGAAACAGAAAAGGCACTGTCCCTACTTACATAGCAGGATGAAGAAATTGAATAGACCAGGTTACTAGAATAGCACACCAATGAAGGTATTTGTTGCATTCCTACTTTGAATGCATATCATAGCATGTTGCACAATGTACTTGGCAAACTGTGAAATACCAGTTTTGTTTTTTGTGGATGTAAATGAAAACCACAATTCAAAAGAATATATGAATAATCAAGACATCAAAGTTGGTGCTTATCTCATTAGATTTTAAACCACCATGTCACTTTAGTACAAATGACCTTCCTCTGATCATGCGTAGAATCTTTTGATCATGCGCAAAAAGGAACTACGAACTGGCTTATTGTAAAGCAATCTCTATTGTGTTGAAGTCTATTATTGTCTCTCTTTGGACATTCCAGAAATAACAAAGAGTACTCAAAGATTACTTATGTCTAACAAAGCTGCAGTGAGACATTCTGGAATGTTCTTAATCATTCTATGCTATGAATATCCTTAAAGAGAAAATAACTAAATAAAATGAATGTAATTGCTCTTACAATTTTACTTATATATTCAATTCAATTCAATTTTATTTTTCACATATTGAGTAAAAAACATGCAATATCATTACAATCGAATACATACATAGATAATAGCAATACAAGTATAAATAGTTACAATATATTACATAAAAAAGACATAGAAGATCAAAATGTGGAGGAGATTGACAAAGGCCATATTGATCTATCAAGGTTAATCCCCAGTGGAAAAAAAAAATGGAATACATAAATTACAAATGAAAAAAAAGATACTTGACCTCAAAACCCCAGAGAAAGCAAAAGAAAGTAAAAGACGAATAAAGGGGAGGGAGCCTATATAACAGTATCTTTTATGCAAGGGTGCCCAGGTCAGTCTCGAGTCGTTTTCATTGGCGTGACTGTGGTGTTACTAGTAAAAAGAGGTAACAGTTTCGAAAGTAACCCAAAATAACATCAATTTGAAATGCTTTTTTTTTTATTACATAAGAGTATTGGTTTTATATCATGAGACATTCAAGCCAAAATTGACTAGACGCTGGGAGTGATACTTGTGACAGAAAGTTTCTCAACGTTAGATACCACAGTAGACCTTCTAATGCGTGTGATGTCGTAATCTCATAGCGCCCTCCCTCAGAGGACATAGGACTACACATGAACAGAGTCATCAGAGATGCGCCAGCTGCAGATCTCAAATGCATGCAAGGCAGTTGCTTCAGCCTCTATGATGGTGGTGCAATGAGATCAGTGCATAAGGTCTATTATCACCGACAATTAAAATGGTCACGAAATAACCAGGCTCTTTATCAAAAGCAAATTTGAACAGAGGCTCTAGTTATGGCATAAGATGATGAACTTGTGCCTTGCTTCGTAGTTCTTTATTTTCTGGTCAATTCCCTTTTGTACCCTCTCTATCTCTCTCATTCAGAGTTATCTGAAGTCCTGTGGAACATGCTGCTAGCTATTGGGCTGAGGATGCAAGGGTTTGTCGGCGCCATTGCCACGTTTGGTTGCTTTGGAGTTTGGGCCGTCCTCACCATCGGTATCCTCCTCTTTATGGAGGGACTGTCTGCTTTCCTGCACACCCTGCGTCTCCACTGGTGAGTCGATCATTTTCACATTGAAGGGGGCAATTCCATAAAATATGTACGTCCGACCCCCTACATGTTTGATCTTTGTGAAAATTTTGTCTGTGATTTCTTGCTCTTTTGACAGTCTATAATGTTCTCAAAGGACCATGACTTTGTCAGTTTATGAAGTGAAGTAAAACTTGGGAGAAATGGGGCTCGGATGTACAAAAAGGTTGATCATTTCATGAAATTGTCCAAGGGATGTTTCTCAGTCAAGTCATCCAGTTTACTCCCCTACTACGGGGGTGCCAGATTCACCCTGCACTCACAGAGATCACCCTCACCCCTTCCTATCATTTTTCTCTATTCAGTGCATCCTCTTCCCTCAACCCAACCCGCCTACTCTCCTCTACTACTTGTTTCTTCCATGTCTCCTTCAGTCATCCCCCTTCTATCTGATCGGCCACCTCAAACTCTAGTGCCCTCCTCAACACATGATCATTATCCCTCAACGCATGCCCATACAAACATACTTTGTTAGCCTTCAGCATCTGATCCACCGTCTATTCCAAACCCAACATCTTCATAAAAACCACAGTCTTCCTTTCCATCAGCTTCACACCACACATCGCTCTCACCATTGCTCTCTCATTCCTTCTCAACTACCCCATCTCATTTTCACTCAAACACCACGTTCCATTCCCATACAGTATGTATCGCTGATCTCATCTAAAATATTGCCCTTGGTGATACATTCATTTGGTCTACTATCGATTTGATGAAGTAGTTGGTGTACATGTACTTTTAGATAGTCTAATACCACATGGGCTAAAATCATTTGGTCTACTACAGCGTGTGTGCTGTAAGTAATTACGGACACCAAGCTAAAGCCGGGGTAATAATATCCAAGTCCTTTGAAGCGCACAGAGACGTTATATTCATAATGTGATGTGTGCTATACAAGAACTGTTTATTATCATTATTATTATTATCAATTTGGTCCAGTTGCTGTTTGGTCTACCCTGAAAGTGGTCTAATACTCACTTAGTCTTATTCTCATCTAGTCTAATTCCCAGTTGGTCTATTTGTCCACTTCGTCTACTAACTGTTTTTTTTTTTGCTTGTCGAATGAAAGTTTGGTTTGTAACAGTTCATCTAACTATATAGGCTAAGTGGTGGTAGGCTGAATGAATATTTAATGAAATTGGTGTAGTGTGCTTAGAAATTAGACAAAGTGGTAAATGGGCTAATTGGCAATTAGACCATGTGGCTAGTTGGTGAACTGGTTGTTGATGAGCTAGGATTAGATCATGTGAGATTAGATGATATAGAAAGTAGACGAAGCAGGTGAAGGCCAATTAGTAATTTACCTTTATCTGTGACTTTACTTGAAATTAAAAACAATTACTGGGGTATTAATTTGATTCATTGCTATCTTCCTCTATAAAATTCAAGGATAACTCACATCAGTCAAAAATGCCTTGATATTTCCTGAAACTCCATAATTTCTTTATAATCTAGTGTGGTGTGTTTGTCGATATTCAATAACTCTCCCCCACCATTGCTAGTTTAGTTTATGAATGTCAACTTATTGAAGAAAATGCAGTACCAAATGAAATAAATGTTTCTGTTGCTGCTTGTTGGAAGAATATGTTTATCCATGTTCTTATTCTTTGTTGCTGTTATGAGTTTATATTCGTAATCTTTATTAGATCATGTTTATTCATGTTATAATTGTTTTGTTGTGAACAGGGCCTCATGGAAGACCAAAATCATTGAAGAAGTTGAGACACCCTGTATTAATCAATGAATAAATAAATAAATGAATGAATGAACGAACGAACGAGGTGAAATAACAGTACAAATAATTGTCTCGTTTCCTCATCTTTTTTCCAGGATTGAATTCCAGAGCAAGTTTTACAAAGGAGAGGGCCATCCGTTCTTGCCATTTACATTTGATGCTATTCTGGACGGAAAGGAGGAGTGAGGATATGCACATTCTCCTAACCTGTACTCCAATAGCCTCTCTCCCGCTTCTTTGATTTAAGTGAAATCCATGAAAAAGAAATGGCAACTCGAGAAATCATTCCTCATGTGGAATTTGTCATCTTTCAGTCAATCATTCTATCTTTCAATGTATTCTTCTTTCCAGATCGATCTATATTCGACCCAGGTCTTTTAGCTTGTTTATAAAATAATGTTCTGTATGGTATATGATATGCATGGGTGTAATGTGGTGTTTGTTTAATATTGATATTAATAGTATTGAATATATTCAGAAGAAAAAAAATAGTGAAAATAGACATTAGTGGCATTTATTCAACCTGTGAATCACGGTGGAAAATTATATTCCAAAAATGTCTGTGCAATGTGGGTTGAAAGAGAATAATACGATGTATTATCAAATTCTGTGAGACTTTAACAAAATTTAATCTAAAGATTATACCAAAATAATGTCTATCAAAGTACTCGATATATATATATATATATATATGTATTAGAATTAAGCTATCCTTAGCTTGTATTCATGTATTCTTCAAACTGTGCCAGTGGTGTTTGTTGTGTGAACATGTCCAGTCAAACATTTTATTGTAAAAAAAAACAACAACCACACCCCACATTATTATGTTAATGGTAAGAGAAGTGTAGGTCACATTTTTATGGGCCATTTATAATTGACGAAATGACACAGGCATATTCATTAAAATAAAAACATTAATTTTTAATATAATTTTTGCAGGATAATGATTTTTTTTAAGAAACTACATGTACTACTGTACATCAAAGCTTTGATATGCAATTTTATTTTTAGATTAAGTTAAGAGGTTTTTGTACTTGTTTTTCTTACCAAGGGCTTAATCGGCATGTACAGTATAGATAGTGCTTGCCATTTCCATATTTTTTTCTAGCTTTTTTCTAAGTATTTTTTTTTTAAGAAAAAGGAATGCTAATTATGACCAAAATCTTTTGCAACATAAATACCCAGGACTTCATACCTGTATTGGGTAAGCATGATAAATGCGAGATTCAAACATTAAAATTATATGTAAAATCTAAGATGTTATTGCAATATTAGTGATATTCAGAGGCTCTCATATTTTCATCGCATTCCTGTATTCCTATTCATGTTTTTCAATTTTCATGCACGCTGTATCATCCCCTTATTGAAATATATTTATTTAGCTTGTTTTTACATAAAATATTTCCCTTGTTAAAAGACAAGTCCACCCCAACAAAAACTAGATTTGAATAAAAAGAGAAAAATTCAACAAGCATAACACTGAAAATTTCATCAAAATCGGATGTATAATAAGAAAGTTATATTTTAAAGTTCGCTTAATATCACAAAACAGTTATATGCACATCCTGGCTGGTATGCAAATGAGGAGACTGATGACGTCATCCACTCACTATTTCTTTTGTATTTTATCATATGAAATATTCTAATTTTCTCATTGTCAAGTGATACGACGATTAATTCCTCCCTGAACATGTGGAAGTAGCATTGTTTAATACTATATGGTTCATTCAAGTTGGTCCTTATTGTCAAATCTATATGAAATGAAATATTGTATAATTCAAACAATAAAAAACAAAAGAAAGAGTGAGTGATGGACATCATCGAATGACTCACCTAGTTGAGCATATCACTGTTTTGTGAAAAATAAGCGAAACTTTAAAATGTCATTACTAATTTTACATCCGATTTTGATGACATTTTCAGCACTATGCTAATTTGATTTTTCTCTATTTATTCAAGTCGGCATTTTCCTGGGGTGGACTTGACCTTTAAAAGATGCTGTATTCCTGTATTTGCCCATTTGCTGTATTAATAACATAAACACTGCTCATTATACTTTTCATGCTGTGTGTGTCAGGATTTGTTTTGTTTCGTGAAATGTACAATGTCAAAATGTGGATTACCTAAGGATCATAATACATCGTCCCTTATTGACTTTGTTACCAAGCATTATTGGTTGCTATAGTTCTGGCATCAGTTCACCGATTCACTTCGTATCAGGTTTATTCAACAATTTTATCCATAGCAACCAAATAAAAATTATGTTATTCTTTGACTTTTAATATGTACATTATTCACCGATTCTGCATTTTTATATTCTGTTAAAAAGGGTGTTAGTGACAGGTTTTGTCAATACTATGATAAGGAAGAAGTAGCGTTTGGGAAAAGGCTGACACAGTCGGGAAGGTATAGCTTTAATGGTTTGTGTGCAAGAAACATATTTATGTGAAAGTGGTTGTGTTAGCAGAATATAATTTTTTTATTGCCGACATGTAAAGCTTCGTCATAAGAGGGAAAATGTTGAGATAAATATATCATATTTTTAGCTCAGTACACGAAGAAAGGTTTATTAAATGTTGTAAAGGTAAGAATTAATGAACAATCATGTTAGGTGATTTAATTAAACTAAAAAATGTTATTACTTTACATTTTAATGCATGTTCATTTATAAAAAAAAATCATGCCAAACCACAAGATTTGAACATAAAGATATACCTCAGAATTTTCAAAGATATTGAAAACTACATGTAGCTGCATGTAATTACAATATCAGCTAATAATATGCATTTAATTATTGACTGTATATCAATTATGATTAGTATATGTTGATAAAATTCTTGCTCAAGCAATCTTTTGTGTTAGGGTAAATATTTATGTTAAGAATTTGTTTGAAATTATGTATTCATAATGTAATGCTGTGGCCGTTAACAGCATTATGCACAGTACTGAAAATCTATTGAACAAGCCATGCAACTCGGAAACATGGGAAAATATTCAAATATTTTATTTGAATGGCATCATGAATTGTAACATTTGTCTGCATCATTTTTAATTCCTATCCTAGAAAAGATCAATCACGTGGAAAATCATGTGTAATTTACTTATATCCCCTGCAATGTTTTAAAGTAAAGAATAATCCATATGTTCTTTGGGAAAAACTTAATTATCACTAGTTATGTCATAGGATATAAGCAAAATAATGCATTCTGGGCAATGAACATCGCAAAAGTTAAGCAAGCTGACTGCAACCTAATTCTTTTTCAAGACATTTCTGCTCATATCATTCATTGAACCTCTGTTTCTTGCAATAGTAATATCAAGAATCATGAAAAAAAGTGTGTTATCTGTAATCAATATTACATTTTCGTTCAGAGATATTCAAATAACAGTATATATATCAATGTCATAGTTTTGTGAAAGGATGAATTTGTTGGCTGTATTTATGTATAGATATATTAAATATGAAGACATATATTGCTACCCCAAATTATTTGGAATCTGTTTATCATTTATCATCTTTGTTTCTGGGTTTTGGTAATTCTATGAATAGTTAACCAATCTGTGATGTCTAACCTCTATGACCTTTGACCTTGGTACATGAACTGATCAAGCCTTGAGTTACAATTCAATCATGATCATATGGCCCGTATTCTGAAGTCAGGCTTAATTTAAACTCGGGTTTAAAGTTGTGGTTTAAGTATGGGAAGCCAAAAGTATCAAATTTTTTTATTAAGTTGTACGTTTCTTATGTTTACTGTGCTCTTTCCTGATTTATCGATGGTGAAGACAATCTATACATACTTCCTAGACAATTATGAATGATTTGAGAGCCAAATGAGCTGAAATATGATATCTGTACCGTTAGTGATTTCTGTAACAATTGGCTATCCATACTTAAACCTGAATTTAAGTTAAACCCGACTTCAGAATATGGGCCTCTGAATTTTAGTCTTATGAACTAGAAAGCAGAAATCAATCCTGACAAATCATTTTGTGAAAGGACCAGTCAGGGGGAGTGTTTCATGAAAGGACTCGTCGGGCGTTTAATCCGAAAAGTCTTGTTTTATTCAAGAGTTGCCATAGGAACTGCGCTTCTCAGCCAGTCAAAATCAAGGAAAGTTGTCAGGGTCCCGTAACACAAAGGTTAGCGATTGATCGTACGCTTGATTTTAATGATTAATTGTACATTGCAGTCAATGTAATCAATCATAAAAAAAATTACGATGATTGCTAAGCTTTGTGTTACGGGCCCCTGGTCTGACAACTTGTAGGGCAAATACAGGCCCGTTACATAAAACTTTTGCCATAAAAAACTCTGGCAAATTTTTTGCCAGAGTTTTTTAATGTTTAATTTTTAATGGCTTATTAACCCTATCTAGGCCGGGGTATTTTGGGAGTTCATATGGCCGGGGGGGGGGGGGGGGCTCCCAGGCCCCCCCTTGAGATCTCGGCCATTGGCCGCGCGATCGCGCCGAAAATTGGCACGCAGGTTGTCTGGGACATAATCTACAAAATTGTCTAGTACTTTATTTCATGCAAATTGCTATTATATGATTATGCTAATTTATGCGAAATCATACTTTTCCCTCTAACTCACTAAATAAAGCTCCAAATGTTCTATTTTTTGGTTTAGAAACTCTTTGTGGTGTTCTTAGCAAGTGTACACAAAAAAATTGCGATATTAGATCAATTTCTTATGTATTATATTGTTTTTTGCAATTTCTTATGTATTTCTATGTTTTAGGACCCTTTGTTTTTCATTGTTTTTTCAATGAAATTTGTTGGGGACTCTTCTGAGATCATTTAAACAGCATAAAATAAATACATTTGGACCAGCAAACTAAAAATAATCATACATTTATGATTTTTGGTTGAAAACACAATTTGCATCGACTTTGTACACGAATCACATTTTTGATCTGACATGCACTTACATAATGTTGCGTAATTTCGGAATCGCGTACCTGGGTGACGCAAAAGTGGTCTCAAAAGTTGCACAAGACTTGAAAGTAAAGTCAGCGAGCGGCGCGGTCAAAAAATTTTGCTCGGCGAATATATTCCGCGAATCGTTGAGGGGGGCCTCCGAGGCTCCCCCCTGGATAGGGTTAATTTTGTTTGCCAGAGTCTTTGTTTATTTGCCAGAGTTTTGTTATGGCAAAAGTTTTATGCAAGGGGCCTCAGATGTTTAATCCGACAATTGCCAAAGTTCACAGTTAGACACTGATGCTCCTCCTGATGAAACTCTCTAGGAAATAATGCTCTGCATATATAATGGAGGTTGGAGGTATACATTCCATGGAATTACCCATATGTGACAGAAGATTGTGGTATGCTATGGTATGCTTGAAGGGTGACACAACACTTGCTCCTGCGACATCTGCTCCGGTCTTAGTATCTCAGAGGCTTAGGATTAGAGTTATGATTGTAATACAGTTTTTGGTTCAGAAGAATGCAAAGATAAAGATTACGGTTTATTCAGTTTACAGAGGTTCGATTTTATGCTTGGCTTGATGAGCAGATTTTCAATCGGAGCTACTGTTGCCGGAGCAAATGTCGTGAAACCATTTGAAGGGGGGAGACAAAATAAATACAAAAGCTGGTGATATATCTTTGATATTGTCCATTAGTAACTTTAATAGTTGCACAGGCTTTTTCATTTGCTTGGATAATTCCATAAACAATCACTAAATAATTTATAAGTTAATATTTTCCATCAGAAAAAGGGGAAAAGTAACCAAGTGTGTGTCAGGAAAGGGGGGGGGGGGTCAGGTACATGAAAAAAACTGACGTACATGTATATGTAGACCAAAAAAAAAAGAACATCACCCTTTTTGGTTTTGGGGAAGCATAGTAAATAACTTAATAAACTTAAGGGTAAGTTTTTAGTAAACAGGTAACTCTGCTTCTTTCAAATCTTTTGAGACCACATAATCTGGTTTTATAAAAATGCTTCAACTTATGCAAATATTTGACTTCCGGTAGTGCGACTAAGGCAGGGTTAATTATATGTATAGTCATAATTTTCTGGAAAAATTGACACCAAGCACATTTTGGCACATCCCCTAACCTTTACCTGAAAAAATATCAGAATTCTAATACGAAGTCTGCATAAAGACAAGGATGTCACTTTTCAATTCAAAAGAAAAAAACATGTCGTTTCACTGGAGTCCATCACGATTGGCAAACCCTCACTTCAAATCGGTTCCAATTAGAAAATATGCCCTGAGATCAGCCATATGATTTACAGGGCCCCGTCTTACAAAGACTTACATGTAAAATTGATCCAATCAATCGTAACTATGAAAATCCATCAGTGTCATAATTTTTTCAAAAGGAAATTTGCACAATATCCTTTGAAAAACAAAGGAGAACACACCAACTTGTCAAGAAATTGATGAATCTATGAATAAAGATCATATCTCGAAATTTTTTTTTGAACAGACATGCATTTTATATGTTGACTTTGCTAGCTTTCCATATTTGTGATTGATCGGATCAACCGCAACTCTTTGTAAGACGGGCCCCTGGTTTGGAATGTCAAATTAACTCATGATTGCTATTCTCCTATAATGGCTAGTCCTAATTTTCATCTAGCTCATCATCGTCGTCGTCAAGGTCATCTTCTAAGACATTGGCAGCAATGGTCTGTAACTCCTTCAACACAGCATGGAGGGGTTCTAGAAAGTAAATGGAGGAATTAAAGAGAATAAAGAATAAGTAATAATTTTGTTTTGTTCATAAAGTAGATGGTGAATACATGTAGTATTAAAATAAAAATAATGCATGTGAAGCTAAAAAGTACTCTTAATTTTGACAAGAAATTTTTTTCTTGACTTACTAAATGGAGATTTTTCTGTGCTACACCTAAGACATCTTAATGTAAGATCTTACTACATATACATGTAAGTTGAGTTCTTTAGAACATCGGTATTATGGCATAAGTAGAAGTTTTTGGGTCATTATCAGCATAAAATAAAACCATTTAGCCTAGTAAAAGTAAAAATAATCGTACATTTATGATTTCTGGTTGAAAACTCAATTTTCATTTACTTTGTACACAAAATCATGTCAAAATTTGTGAGCAATTTCTGGTCTGAAATGCACTTGAAAAATGTTGCATAATTTTGAAATCGCGTACCCAAACTTCAAAAATTTGGTTTCAAAAGATGCGCTCTACTTGAAAGTAAAAGGTCAGGGATTGGCACGGTAAACAAATTTGGTGTGGCGGCATAGTCAGTAAATTTAGAATAGGGTAAAGATTCAATTATCACTGGAAATTAAAGATAAATACCAGTTGTGGTAACCGTCTCAAAATGAGTTCGAACAGAATCCAATGAAATTACCACCAAATGTTTGTATGTATGAATAAAAAATATGTGCCAAATACATGTAGCTCTGAGAGAAAATGCGTAACTGCTGAGAAATGAGCAAAATAAGCACGGAATTCCATCGAATGTCAGGTATTTTTCAAAGCAATATTAATACACTGTCCCACATATGCTTTTCTGTGTTAGTGATCATCAGAATTATCGATTTTGAGCTAAGCTTTCACGATTTTACAAAGATAAGATTACATTAATGTACCAGATCTAGATGTATGATAATATTTTTTGACAATTAACCTTGATTTAAAAGACTTTCTCATGAAATTATTGTTTGCTGCAACTACTGTCTTTTACCTTTAACCCCAGAGTACCCACCAGCTGAGCAGGTGGAGAACCCCCAGCGGACATTCGGTTTCACCTACCTTTTCCTTCACTAGATGGAGGTCTGTCATGGTTAGTGGGTGATATGGTATTGTTATCACATCTCTCTCCATCATCATCTATGTCATCCCTGTTCTCTTTCCCCATGAGAGATGGTATGCCACCAGTCTGCTTTGCCCTGTGAGTTGGGAGAAGACCTTCCTGTTTCAGAGTTACCTACATGTACATGGAAATAGGAGGGTGAAAAAATGAATGTAAAACATAACATATTACATTTCTCAGCATGGCTAAGCACAGTATTACGCATGCATCAACACATACAGGGCAGGTTTTTTTTTTCAAGGAGCCTTTTCTATGTTTACATTGAGGATACATCCAAATATCTAGGGGCTATTTTTTTTTTACTTATGGAGGAACTTTTTTTATGTCTGCACTGCAATTATTTATAATTTCCTATGGCAATTGTAGAATGTGGATTTTAAAGTAATTATAATAATACATAGATTTATAGACCGCAGAAACTATTCACTTCAGTATATATTCTACTGCGCTATTTAAGACTCCTAAAATGCTTGTAATTAATGAAATAGATGCGTTTGAGTTTTGATTTAAAGTTGTTTATGGATGGTGCTTTCATATACTAGTGAGTAAATGTAACTGTAATAGCCTTTGGATTTGTAGGTGTTTAGATCAAACTGTCAGTGTTCATACAAAAGTGATAACTACATGGGATGCCAATGGATCAGGAAAAAGGACACATGTTGCGGCCAAATGGCATTAGCCCATGCGGTATTAGACAGGTGACACGACATTTGCTCCTGCGACAATTGATCGGGGCTTTATTTTGTTTAAGATATAGGGTTGGGGTAAGGGTTGCAATAGGGTTTTATGGTTAGGTTTAGGATAGGGTATAGTGTTGAACCCCAGGGCTGAAGTTGGTCATTGCATTAGTGTGTGGAATTTAGAGCAGAGCAATAGAAGCCGGAGCAAATGTCATGGAACCATTAGACCATCTAAGGAGACAAAATACTTGTAGATCCAGTGAATATAAACTGTACTAATAGCTTATCAATAAAAAAGCAAAGGATTTCCTCTTCCATATCAGGGTAAATATACATTCGAAAATTAACTAAGTGTCATCACAAATCCTCTGATTTGTGCTTAATAAAGCTGATTATTACTATTACTATTTGAATAATCCTTTTTAAAGGCACTGTATAAAAGGCACCAGTGTAGGAAAATAATTTTCATTATTAGGTGCTATTTTTTTCCAAGCTGGGACAACTGCTAAATTGTGTAAGCTATTTCTTTCAAAGAGCAATTATGCATTCAATAAAAATATCATTATTTTCTAAATATTCTTAAACATTGTTTGTAGCAAATCTTGGGGCGACTGTACAAAAAGATTATTGCCCCAAACCATGCAGTTTTGAAAATTCCAGGGGCGATATGGGCTGTCATGAGGGCAAAATCGCCCGCTACTCTCATGCATTTCCCAAGATTAAAGGAACTGTTTGAGGTGGTTACCATTAGCATGTTCCTGTCAGCTTCTGCTTCAGTAAGTCTGGTCTTGAGTTTTGATATCTCCTTTGTAAGGTACTCCTCCTGCGATGTCAAGGCTTCCGAAGATCTCTCCTTCTCACGTGCATGGCGTCTTTCCAGCTGTCTCAAGGACACGACTGAATGAGGAAGAATTAGTGGAAAGTCAGTCTAGTTTGACCTTACATGTACATTGTATCTAGTCTAAAGATTGGTGGCAAAAGATTCTGTGAAAAGCAACACAAATCCCTGAACCACATATACAAATATTGGGGTTCAGGTAATTATTTTGGATCATTCAATATCATCACAAAGATTTAATTTCTGGATTTAGAAAATTATGTCAAGGGGGATAATGACTTTACCAACTTGGACGAGATTAGAAGAGAAAATCGCTATGAGATTATGATGTCATATGCATAAAGACTATTTTATAGTAGAGGAATATCTGACCTGCTTTGGCATGTTCTCTCCTAGCCTCATTGAGTCTTTTCTCCATCTCGGCTAGTCTCTTTGTGTGCTGGGATTCAAGTAACTTACACTTCTCATCTGAAGCTGGAAAATGACAGAAATTACGGAGAAAAAAAAAAGATTTTTACCAATAGTGATAGTGAAAAGTTAATGTTAATGAAGTGGTCCAATGTCTCAAGTTATCACTATCATCATCTTCCTCCCACAGAGATCAACATCATCATCATTGCGATCACAATAGATTAATTCATTCATTCATTTATTTATTAATCAATGACTACATCATTATCTCACTATCAATACCATTGTCATCATTGTTGTTATCATCATCAATACCATCCACACATTCCCCAAAACATTTTTGGATTACCAAGTTGGTCCAATTTTCAACACCTGGGTCAAGTGCAAAACACCGTGGATGTGGACAAATTCCTTGATAAAGAAAAGTAAATGCCATGTCTGGAATTTGAACCATGACCCTCGGATTTAAAGGCAAGAGCATGAACCACTAAACCAATCAAAGCATATTGGTTTTGATAACCAAATCCTTGCTGAATTCAGGGGACGTACCTCCTTCTGCCACTAGCTGAGAGCGGGCGAGGTCTGTTCTGAGCCTGAGAGTCTCTTCTCTTGATTCAGTCAAGGACTTCTCACTTTCACCAAGCCTCTCCTCTAGACTTTCCACCTCCTAAAAGCAAAGATACATATCATTCTTAGTACTCTTAATCTCTTCCCTTACCACATCAGTACTTATAGAACTCTGAAGGAGAATACAAATTTTTGGGTAACTTGTCTTGTGAATTTCTGTGATGCATTATTCCCTTGTTCTTCTCCATCTTCTCCTTCTTTGTTTGTTCTTCTTCTCCTCATCCCTCCTTTCTTTCTGTCCTTCCTCCCTCCCTCCCGTCCTTTCTTTCTTCTTCTCTTCCTTCCCCCTTTGCCTCTTCCTTCTTCTATGTTCAACTTACAACACAATCATTCACAAAAATCCTTTGCTCACTCACCCAAATGAAAATTACCAAAGGTTGCATCATCATTTCAAGTTTATGATTACATTTAAGGATAACGGATGGTGAAATGTGGGGACACCTTACAGAGGGGTGTTTCATGAGGCCTGTAATCAGTGATTTCCATTGACAAATTTGCTCTGAGCCAATCAGATGCAAGGATTTCAGTAGCTTGTAACAAATAGTCAGAGTTTCATGAAATGCTCCTCAGGAGACAACTCACCTTCCCTCTATCAAATATCCTGGCTCTAAGTTGATCGTTTTTCATTTCATATTCCTCTGTTTTGCTCATCACTGAAATAAAAACATACAAGAATGTTACCTAGTTTAACTACCAGTATTATGCAAAAAAAAGTGTGTCTTCATTATTTATAACATCTTTCCAAAAATGATAATTGCATTATGTAAAAGCTGCTCCAAAATGACGACGTTCATGTCCTTACAGCATATGAGAATTACTTACCTAAAACGTAAAACATATTTCCAAAGCATGGTTCTTGCTTGAGTGAGAGTTGCTTGAACCCCCCACACTTAAAATGTACTCTATTTATACACTACTTTGGTGTTTAGACATACATTTAATCCTGTCTATATATCTTTTACGCTAGGAGTTACATTTGGGGTTATGGTGTGAGAGGGATTTTGGTTCAGAATAAAGCACATGTAAGTAGATGGATGTAGTTCAATATACTGTTACATGTAGGCGAGACATGGTTTTATGTTTAACTTACTGTATATGTTTTTCATGGGAGTGATAGTAATGGGATGGAATTGCATAACATGGAATACTCTCTTTTACTGACTTAACATTCTTTCAAAATGACATGTCTATTACCTTACCTCTGTTGGTAATATTGGTAAAAGAAAATATAGAATTATGATTTTTTTTTTTACCGCATTAAAGGTTTATTTAACACAATTTTCTTACTTTCTTTCCTAATGTCATCGATCCTCTGTTGAACGACTGCTGAATCCTCTTTGAGCCTGGAAGCAAGGCTATCTCTTTCCTTCTGAAGTCGTTCCATCTCAGTTTTCAGTTCTGTAGGTACACTGGCATGAAAAAAATGAGAATATCTGATGTTATTGACATAAATAGGTCCTCAAAAGCCGTTCCAAGATAATCTAAAAAAATCTTCCAAATATTTCTCATCAATCCCAGAATTCCGACCCCTTTAATAAGAAACATTTTGGAATTCAAGTAAGAAATTCTCACCTGTCTGGGATGGAGGAATGATCTTCTGTTTGCGTTGATAGGTCGGCGCATCCTCGGAGGCTCGAACCTCCAACCTTCAACTTCTGCATGGAATCCCGGCAAGCCAGTAGATCTGAAGACGAAGCCAGGCAAACATAGATAACATCTAGATTACATAAAGCCTCAAAAATAGGCACTTGAAATTATGTAAATTTATAAATGAACTGGATTCTAAATATTCACATTCAATTTGTTCACTTCACTAATAATCCAGTTATTTGTAAAATCCTTTGATCAAATTCCAAAATTCTGAATCCAGTTTACTGTGCTAAAATCATAGGATGCCGAAAATGTTAAAATTAGTTAATATTGTATGCTTCTCATGTTTACTGAATACTTTCTCCATGGTGAATAAACACACTTTTATTTATTTTTCCAAGACAAGTATGAATAATTTGTGTCAAATGCAATGATAAGCTGAACCAATATACTGTTAGAAACTTGTGCTGCAATTGGCTATCCATAGTTCAAACCAGAGTTTGGATTAAATCAGAGTGTAAAATACAGGATATGGTGACGGATAATCATAACCTGTCACCATATTAAATAATCAATCATTCTAGTTAGTGGCTGTTATAGGTGCTTGGCTAAATGTAATGATCACCTAAAAATGAATTCCTTGACATGAAAATACAGCTGTAAGATGCCAGAGACAATAAATAGTGGTGCCTTTCCTCAAGCTGCAAATATACCAATATACTAAAACAGGCCTAAAATTTCAATATAATTTAATTTCTGACCTTGCAGGAGTTCGATTCTGCTGATAGCAAAAGTTAATCGTTGTTGATGAGAGTTTAGTCTTGAATCCATCTCTTTGCTTTGTGTATTCAGTCCATTGGAATGTTTATGACACCTATTGCACAAAGGAATAATACAAATAGATGTACACACAAGGAAAATAGAATACCAACTGAGTTCATTCAATTACTTAGCCCCAAAAGGACGATGCCCCAAAATTATTTCTGAAATGCAAGGGGACATTGTCAGAAACTTAGCAATTGCTTAATGTCTGTTTCATTTTCCAATATTTTACCAACCTGTATTACTTGCATGCCCTATCACGTAAAAACCACATTAAAAAAAATGCCCCAGCTCCCCTTACAAGTCTTTCTGCATGTAGGTATAAATAAACCTCCATCTCCTTTACATTGGTGACCAGCAATCCCAAAACTAACAAGAAGTTGCCAGGAAAGGTTTTCTGTAAATAGCCAAAATAGTAATTAGGTCTTCAGAGAGCAAAAATGAGAAAATTAGTTCACTTGAAACGGTGATTCTACTCCATCAAACTTTCAAAAATTTAAGTTTAAGGTTAAATAAAAGACGAGATAAAAGAGTTTCTATGATAACCATTTTTTGCAAACTGCTTGGAAGTTTCATTGAGATAGCACAGTGTGCACACTCCATGCTTGAGTGAACCCAAACCCAAACTTCAAAACTTGTTATTCTCCCTATTTTTTTAAAGCACTCTCTGAAATTCTTCTGCATGCAACCAAGTACTTGTGAGGATTACTATTCATCAACTTTGACGAGTTATATATCATATTAAAGGTTACGATATAATTTTTCGAACCCAATGAAAGTTTCTAAAGTCATATTTGGTGACTTATTGTTGGTTTTGAGGTGGATGGTCACATATATAGAAATAAGTCCTTGAATTACCTACGAAGAAAATAAGATAACCCTGTGGAGGGGGGGAAAAACATCTATCGAAAATGAATGAACATAACAATGCCCTCTCCTACACCCCATACAAAAAAACAAAAAACAAATCAGTACTTTACATGAAAGTATGAAAATTGCTACACATCACTACAAAGTTATCTCACCTGATAACCATATCCCTCATCCTACAAAGGCAAGCTTCACTCTCTTGTAGTCTCCTGTCAAGCATTCCTGCCACTTCTTGAACAGAGACTAGCTCCTGCTCAACTTTCTACATCCATTCAAGAAATAAAAAAAAAACAAAGAAGACAGAAAGAATTTATACACAATAAGTGAACGTTTTACATTGATTCTGTGTTACATCTTCCTACATGTAGTACTGGCACTTGTATGACTTTTAAAACATTCCTGCCTTACAAACAAAAACATTTTTGGGGGTATTGCACATCCAAAGAAAACTGGCATGTAAATTGAAAACAATATCGGGTTGCACCAGCCGAAATCTTATGATAACACAACAAATGCATGTTCTGATATGTATCAGACATAAGTAATAAACTCAAATTTAATAAAGGGGCAGAAAGTTGTAAAACCCAGACAGCCTGAAACCAGCTCACTTGGATTAAACGATAAAGGTTGACAAATCTTTTAAACCTAGCTGACCATTTCCCCTATCAGATGTATACTGTCAGCATGCTAGCCTAAAACGGCCTAAGATATGGTATATGTATTGTTTGACATTCATTAATGCAGAGCTGCCAACCTTGTGCAAGCAAAAAAAGGAATCATTATGGCCAAAAAAAGGAATTTCCAACAAAAAAAAGGAATGTGTTAAAACGAACCTTAAAACCACACGCAACAAACATCCAATGCAAAAAGTATGTATGCAGTGAACAATTTAAAAAAAGTTAATCTCTAGGCCTAGTCTGGGCTAAGTAACGGAGTGTTACAAATTGGACTTTTAGTCTTGGGCCGTTTGATATAATCTACCAACTTTAATTAAGTCAGTAGCAGGGCTTGAATTAAGAATTGAGAGGGGCAAGGCCATTTTTAAATGGGCACTTTCAGCTTGGGGCAACCGGCAAAGTGGCCTTGAATGCCCCAAAATTTCAAGGGGTATCAAGGCCATTCTAAAGGGCATGAAGGCCACTTTTATTCTAGTCAAATGGGCACCTAGGCAAATTTTTCTAAAAATGACAAGTAGCTAGGCCTTTCATTTTGTAGTGCAACCTACTCCGGCACTTATCAAAGTGAAGATCTGTCGAGAAAAAAATCTTTCAGGGGCACCAAAATCAGTTCTGGTGAACATCTTTAGGGCTCCATTTTTCTGGGGCTTTCTTTCCACTTCTAAAATAATTCATTGTTTTATGTTGAGTTTCCTGACAAAACTACCAAATTGTAGACTAAGAGAAATAAAAAAAAAAGTTGACATCAATTCAGACTTCTCTTCCCAAGTAACATTGTTTTTGCCAAACAGTACCCTTTAAAATTAAAGTGTCATAAAATGGAAGTGTACATGTAACATTCCACAAATACAGAAAAATTATTCATAAATCAATCTAATCTAAAATTCAAATAGATCTATAGATAAGATTAAGAAGTTGAAATCATTCCACAAAAGTCCCATCGTAAAACACTTCACGATGTGCACAGCTCAGCCTCAATCACACTGCACGCACACTCAATCATCCCCAGCAGTGACAGCACTATAGAGCAGACATCTAGGCCGCCAGAACCGGGGAAGAAATCTTCCCATTCCTGCTAAACTGAATGCTAAAGTGCCGACTTTTTTAATGAATTCCAAAGGCAGTAGGACATCTCTCTAGTATAAATCATGTGAAACTATCAATAAATGTTGAATATCACCCAGAATTATTACTTCAGGGGACAATGAAGAGCTTTCCAGGTCTTTTCAAAGCCGAATTCATCGTATTTGTTTGATACGAGTTGATGAAAATTAACCAGACAGTACCGTTATCCGAAGGGAATTGATATTAATCAATTCAAGAAAATAGCCTCAAAATTGCATTTCTTTATCACTACAATTAATTTTAAAGTATATGAAAAATATCTTTTGATGATTCAATCTTTAATATATATGATGAGTATTTTTGTAAAATTTTGCAAATGGAATAATAATTTCCCTCAAACCTCCAAATCCCCTCCATTACAAATGGACTCTTCTCTTACTACATTTGGGGAATTACCCTACCCAATTCATCGTACTCCTCGCTCTGCGCTGCAAGAACAAACGTTGGCTCCACTCACCTGAAGAGTGTTGGCCCGTGCGTAAAGACAACGTATTAGCAGTAACGTTAGATCTAACATTCGGCGGAAATCTGATTTTTGGATCGTTTTTTTGTACATAAAACATCACTTTATAGGAAAGAAATTACATGCAAATTTAAGATAAAATATATAAAATTCAGAAATATCGTACCTTAGACCGCAGTTACTGTTATTTCCTTTCAAATGATGATCAAAACATAATCATCCTCGATCATTTTGTTTGTCATCGTAAGTTGCCATCTTGGATGGCGTCATCATCCTTACAGACGTATTTACCAGTCGCTATACATCGCGATTCGTACCATGCATGCCGCTCGCATATTCAACTAACGTATATGTACGTGCACGCTATCAAATTATTAAAGTGCGTTGGAAAACCGGCCGGCAGGCGACTACGCACGCGCAAGTACCAGGCTCATCTCGGGCTCAACACGCACTCCACATACATACAATTATGTACACACATTATCAAAATTGTCAAAAAACGTAATTTGAAAAGAAAAACCATAATGCCGTAATTTGAATGAAAAAACGTAATGATTACGGCAAAAACGTAATGGTTGGCAGCTCTGTTAATGGGATGACGATATATTCCCATATAATACTACATTACAGCTCGTGATGAACATCCAAACTATGCAAAAATACATACCTGTAGCCCTTGCCCCCCCCCAAAAAAAAATTTCTTGCCGAATTCCATTTTATGATGGTGACCATGGACCTCCTTTTGGGGAAGGACAAAATCTCTTCTATAGTGGGGACTTTTGAATATTTGTTGTTGTTGCTTGCTTGCCCCCTCCCCCAGTCAATCCTGGGGAGCATTTCATCAACATTCTTGTCTGACAACTTTTCTTAATCTGATTGATTGAGAGGCACTGTTACCTTTTAACTGTCAGATAAAACAGAACTTGTCAGATAAAAAGCCTGACAAGTCCTTTCATGTAATACTCCCCTGGATCAATCCTGCCTTACCGTAACATTATTTTTCTCCAGCTGCAGCTGAGCCTCCTTGTCGGCTAAGGCATGCTCCAGGATTCGCGCCTTGTTGAGGGCTCCTTCTAGCTGACCCTCAATACTGTTGAGCTAGAGAAAGAAAAAAAAAATTGCCATGATTTGCTCTTCCCCTTCTGTGCCATGCCACTGAGTAGAAAAATAGTAACAAATGAACTCGATATATGGAGCATTATCAAACAGATCTAGGGGTAATGAGGTACATGGATTTGATTCGATAACTTGACTTTTGACTTTTTAAATATATATTCAATTGGAATTTTACATTCTCAGTTTACATTCTTCTTTTGATTTAAATGTCATAGTATTTAACTGTGTTGTTTTAGTTTTTTTAAAGTTGCTTATAAGCATTTATGCATTTTCAGCTGTCATTTTGGTTCTACTTTTGAATATGTCATAGTATTTCATTATGTTTTTATTGGATATTCTGTTGAAATAAATGAATTACTTACTAAATGAATAGATGGATGGATGGATGGATGGATGGATGAAGAATTTCACACACAAAAATGAATACATAAATACATACATACATAAATTAACAAATAACTAAAGGAATGAAATTATATTCCTGTAGTAAACAAGAAAGAGAATGTATGGATTATTTACCTTATCTTGATAGGTAGAAGCATCCTTCTTGATGACGATTTCAAGGGACTTCCTCTGAACCAGGAGAGCAAATACCTTCTCTCTCCACCTAAACGACATATCATGATTAAAAAAAACATAACACAATATACAAAATAAAAAAACAGAAAGTTTGAGGAAGATCAAATGGATAATAAGGGAGTTGAGCTTGGAAAAGTTTGCATGGTGGTAAGACTAGATAGAGAGGTTTGCGGTTGCACCATGTAAGTTAGTCTTGAAAAGGAGTGTTCGTTTATCTTTCTGATAATAGCTGTTATTCTCAACATTTCGAACATGTAAGCTTTCCTCTTTGTCAGTAATCAGAAAGATGAACCAGCAGTCCTATTCAGGACTAACTTACATGGTGTTACCACAAACCTCGCCATCCAATAAGGAAGTTACATGCATAAAGCATTTGAATATTGAGATCACTGATGCTACATCGATCCTACCATTGGCAATGCGACTAAGATCTGTGATATAGACATAAAAACCTCCCTAATATTACCAAAGTATGCATTTCACTAAAAGTTTATTTTATACAGTCTATGGAAAAGGGTCCTTGCCATATGAAAAAAATGTATCACGGAAAACATTAAATACCATCATAAACAACATGACACAATATACAACTTACATAATACTTTGAAGGTTTGCATGATGGCACAGATAATGTGGGGGACATTAACGGTTTCAGGACTAACCACATGGTCAACCATACAACTTTTCCTGCATTAACAAAATACTGCTCAAACCTGCTTAAAACCCTAGCTAGAACCAGGGGGGTGTTTCGACATAAAAAAAAACTTTATTTAGGGAGTTTTTAGTCCAGTATTTAGGGAGCAAAAAGTATTATTTTACGTATTAATTAAGCCAAAATAGCATTATTAACTAAAATAACTAAGTATACAACTTTCTGCTCGCCAACTTTTGGCAGTATGGCACAATCACGCATTCGATGACCAAGATTTCAAAGCCCTCCTCCCAAAAAAAAAGAAATAAAAGGTGCTAAAATGTAAATTTTCACTTAAAGAATCAATGAATTAAAAATGGGGCGATACTCACTTGGTCAGCAGGATTTCTCCAGTACGTTTGCTCGTCATATCATGATCCAATTCCTTTACCTGTAATTGAACATGGCATTAAAAAATATAATAATTTTGAGCAGCATTTAGGGTTTTTTTGACGGTATGAATGAAATAAAACATCGGATTTATTCAATAGACAGTGGGACTATTTGACTATATTGCAGCAAACAACCAAAGCAGTCCTCTGTAGCATTTATCTAAGGCAAAATTTTTATATTGGAGTTGAATTACCACACCAACTGACAAATTCAAATGCAAAATGTCCATGGCACTTAATCCATACTGATTTGAGTTGTGACAAGTGTCAGAGCAAAGTCCTCATGGCAAATTTCAAATTAAAATAAGAAACTATCAGATATTACATCGATGAGGAAAACAGGAAGGTGACACTATGGTGAGCATATCATACCACTACAATCAAACCAATTTACATATTCAGTCTAATAATATTGAAATTCTATTCTATAGAGGCTCAATAGCTCAGTCGGTAGAGAGGGGGTTATGTTTTCCGATGACCCAGGTTTGATTCCAAATTGGTGTGCAAGTGCCCGTTGGTATTAAAGGCATTTGAATCTTCATTACCAGGCCCCTCAGAGAGGACATGAAGCCATCGGTCCTCTGGTTGCTTGCTTGCAACATTGATGCTTTCTTAATAGCAATTAGGTAAAAAATCACTACCATCAGTATTTAAATCCAATTTTGATCTTGATTACTTTTGCATTTATTTGCGTCAAATTGTATTTGTTTACTTATGTATTGTAATTCTGTACATTCAATCTTATTCTAATTCGAATAGCTTTACATTATTGCTTTTAAGAAATGTATTCATTTACTTATGTCAAGCTTACCAAAACTTCTTCCATGTACCTGTATGATTAGTTTGTTCGTTCCTTTGTTTTAGTGTTGCCCATTGATGAACTTTGGATGTTTTATTGTGAACATGAATAACTTTCAGCCTTTTGACTGTATATCATGTATTGAATTTCATTGCAGAATATACCATAAATTGAATTGAATTTCATACCTGTGTCATCTCTTTCTCTTGGATGGCCATGATCTCGTTCATCGACGATAGTCTTACATTCAGCATGTCCGCAGTTGTTTGGATATTCTCTTTCTCATCCTCCAATAGCTAAGTGCAAAACACAATGGAAAGTTAAAAAAAAAATGTATTTTGGGAAATTCATAACACACAAAATATATGGAGGAGGTACTCGTCTGTGGCTTCACAAAATAGAAAATCAAAAAATTCATAGCCCCCTTTATTCGTTGACAGATTTTCATCAACCTTCACCATAATTTTTCTCTATTATTTCTGTTTTAATCTTTAAACAATTTATTTTCAGGGTGAACTTCCCCTTTAATCTAGTACAAGGAGACATTTTGAGAATTGCAAGTTTAGTAAATAAGCTGTTATAACTTGAAATGTTATGATTAAGACACTTGGCTTGGGCATTGTAGCCCCCTGGAAGCTCTTGAAGTATTCCATTAAGCACAATTGATTACTTGAACTGCCATGTGAAAAGAGGGAATGTAATGTACCTCTTTCTTCTTGTATACCTTTATTTTCTTGTCATAGTTTTGTTTTTCGATGTTCCACTGAGCCGAGGTCTTGCTGCTCGGGAGAGCATCGCCTATGTAAGCCTTCAGTTGAGCAACTTGAGTTGTAAGATGGGAGATTTCTTCCTGTTTCTGCCTGTAATTGGATACAACACAGTTACAGAAAATTTTAAGCCACTTACTACTGAATTCCTTCATTTGTAAAGGGACCGTCTGGTATCAGTAGGCGAGGGGCTAATTAATATGGGAAATTCCGTGAAAAATGCTCCCTTGCAGATTTTCACACAATAATGGCAATACACATACCTCCAGAAATATTTGAGCTCCTTTGGCAAACTAATTGACCAACAAGGCCTCTCCAATCTCTTAGAAATGAATACCATTTAAGGTTGATTTTTTTTTCAAAAACTTTTTTACCTACATGTAACTGAAAAATGTGATCCTGATGTGATTTATTGTATAACAAAATAAATTCCAAAGGAAGGAAGAAAAATTTGAGAAAAATATCATGCACTGTATTATCATCGAAGGTCAATGATTCGCATAAGAATTGCACTTCAATCAAATAAATAACAGTAACATAAGTCTGGGACACTTATTTGTCTTTTTCTTTCTCCTTATAGTAAAGTACCCCAGACAATATTTATACAAATAAAAATTCTAATTTAAAATTAATGATGCTGGACTCATATTACGAGAGTGCTCTATTCTCTTCCAATAATTTCCATCCATAATTATCCCAGATTTAAATCCTTTATAATCAACATCATTGTCCTACCTGATATCACATTGCAGCTGATCTTTTTCACCACTACTTGATTCCTTCTCTGTAGCAAGACGGCTCGTCAAATTGGCAATCTTGCCATCTGATTCTTCTCTTGTCCTTTGGAGATCTTCTGTAAGTTTCCTCATTTTATCTGCCAAACGACTGGTTTCCGTCCGATGCTCCTCTACCATATGGCTTACCTACACAAATATTTAGCAGCAGAATACAAGAAAAGAGTTTGTCTTCAGTTTAATGGAAAATCATTGTAATCCTTGAGCCTCGCCTTGGCATCGAAGACAGTTTCATTGTATGATGTTTAAGTATTATATGCTCATATTAATTTATATAGTTTGTAATTTTGTGAAAACATAATAAAACAATTGTATGAAATTATAAACATGAAACAATGACAATGAAATCTACATTTGTAATGATTAGGGGAATTTTTCATATAATAATAAAAAATCATTATATCGATTGGTTTCATCTTAATGGTAATTTTGATAATCTTGTCCCAGCAAAGAAAAGTGTTTCAGTGAATCCCTATCAAAATACACATAGATATGTTGTTTGCAGATCTATGAATGCCATGATAATCTTACTTAATATTCCTTATATTATTGTGGGCAAAATAATTGTTTCATTACCAAATAATAATAATTTACATCAATTATTCCGTATGCCGCACTGACCTGCTGTTTGTGGCTGGCCTCACTTCTCTTCCTCTCCTCCTTCAATCTCAAGATCTCCTCCTCCAGCCCCACCCTGGACTCCCTGCTCCCGGCCTTGCTCCTGGCGAGCTCCGCCGAGTGCTGGGCCTCCTGGGTGGACAGCTCCGTCTTGAGCCGGGCGATGTCCGCGGCCTGGCGGCTGACGATCATCTCCGTCTGGCGTTGGAGTTCCAGGAGGTGGTGTGGGTCTGGTCCAGGGTGGCTGGGTGGAGGTGGTGGTGGGGGAGGATGGCGGTAGGGTTGGGTGGGGTGTGGTCCCTGAGGGCGTAGCTGGTGGTGGTGGTACTGGTATGGTGGGTAACTAGGATGGCCACTTTCTCCATGGGGTACCACAGGCGGTGTCGTCGGTGGCAGGGTAACCTGAGTCTCTTTCTCCTGAGTGATTACAAATAATTGATATAATTGTCCAGACTGGTTATATCTGGACAGGTTGGCTAAAGAAAAAATTGAATGCTATTATTTTATGAATTGTATGTCAAACATAAGAAAAATATTCAAATTTTATTCCTAGATAAAGGTTGTTCAACAACCGGAAGACTTGCCAGATGTAGCAACAAGCAATATATAAATATAATTTAATGTACTATATACATGTAGTTTCATTAGCTAATGGGGGAAATGAATACCTTTAATACTGCCATTCTAAGATCCCCGGATAGAAACATTTTGAATCATGGTAAAATTACCTATTTGTTTATCAAATCTTAAGGCAAAATTGAGGGTCTTTTTTTCTTAAATATTTTCTATTCCGCCTCTGTGACGACAATATACAGCACTATAAAAGAAATGGCTTACATGTTGAGCAGCAGCAGATGACTGGTGATTAGATTTTCTGCAAAATAAAGAAAATTATAATTATAAATAAATAAAGAATGTTTAAATGGTATTTTAGTTACGTTGTGATTTTCAATAAAAGAAAATCTAAAATGAAGTGAACATCAAATGGTGTAAGGTATAACACGCTTATGAATTTGAGTGACTATTGGCACACATTTTCAGCCTGGCCTATTATTTGCAATATTATGAATGTGAGGGAATGTGGAAAGCAATCAAAATGAAAATGTGTCCAGCCACCCCAAAACCAACAATAAGTCACCAGAAAAGGTTTCCTGTAAATATCCAAGAGTATTTGGTCCTTAAAAAGTACAAAATGAGAACTTACCTCATTTGAAAACATAATTCTTCTTCTTCATACTGTCAAAATTTGAAGTTATAAAATTAAACAAAAGACTTAAGAGTTTCTTTAATACCATTTTTTCTGGACTGCTGGGGAGTTTCACTAAGATTGCACAATGTGCACCAAGTTAAAACTGCACATCTCGTGATTGAGTGAATCCCAAACTTGAACCTTGTTAAATTCTCTTTATTCTTCGGGGCTCTCAGTAAATTTCTTTAACATTCAATCAAGCACTCTGTGTGGGTTATTGTTGATCAATTTTGACAAGTTATATTTTATTTTTACAACTTTTAAGTGTGCTTATTCATGCTCAATGAAAATCTCAAAATAAAATTCATTTTGGGTACCTTACATGTATTGTTGGTCTTGGGGTGGCAGGTCACAAATGACACTCTTCCGTGATATCATGGAAAGAATTTGATAGCTCACAATAACATCTTTCTCATGTCTGTGTTATCCCTTCATTGTGTATGTATATTTATCATCAAAGAAATAACGCACTGAACAATGAGTCTAATACTTTTAGTGGAAATAAGGACTTTTAGAACACATACTGGCTTATTCAATTGTTAAGAATGAATCAATGTTGCATGTTGAATCGATAAAAAAAAAATCAACAATTTCTACAGCTGTTTATTATACACTGTACATGTAAGTACAATCTTCAACAAGCCAAGAATAAAAGACATCAATGTTACGATCTTACCGAGGGGACTGTTTTCTAGCTTTCTTCGGAGAAGTTGTTGGTTCTCCTGAGACTCCAGTGACCTTGGGTGCTGTTTTGGCTGGGACTGTTAGGGCTGATGGGGGCAGCAGCTTGTAAGATGGTCCACCTAAAAATAGGTAAATGTCAAAAAATATACTTTAATTATGCTTCAAAATTAGGAAATTATATACATGACATTTAATCAGCAATTGTATCAAAATTAACAACCAACAATGCGTAATAGATCTATAACACACTCATAATTTTACAAGACTTCATTCGCATCTATAGAAATGCAACACTTCCCAAAGGGAATTCAATTTTCAAAGAGTAAATTGATATAGAGGGCTTTTAGAGGCAAAAGGCAACTATATGTATGTGTTTTCTAAAAAAGGTTTCAGTCAAAAAAGATTATTCTTTTGGTAAATTATAAAACTTTCCATATTTATACCAAAATGCAATGTGACAAGAAGATATTATTTTGTAACTAGTGTATAGAAATTTTCATTTTGCATACATATACAAGGACAGGGTTGCTCTGCGGCCTTTTTTAAATATATTTTAATGTTTTGTAAATGGTATTTAGCAATTATTTATGGTGAAAGCATATTATGTGTATCTGTGTTAAGGCTGTGTATCAATAAATCTTAATCATTTGATATTGAAGATCCTACTAGCCAAGAGGTTGAATAGGGGCAGCATGCAGCTAGGTTCAGTTCCATCACTTGAGAAGATCTCAATCCATGGAAATAGATTCTACGGTAGATCTATAGACCTTTATGCATATTTCAATTTTTTATTTTGCTCCTGCTCTATTTTGCATCACTTTCATTTCTTGTGGTGCATGGTGATCAATGTCATAATGTTACATTCTTTTCTTAGGAGTACCGGTATCTCATTCTCAGTATCAAAGATACTAGTACAAGGGGAAGATCGGACACTTCGACGATTTTTTGAAATGCTCGATAAATGCTTATGGGGAAGGGCGCCCAACAGCGTTGAGTAAGTAAACCTTCGCTTATCGGCATGCGACTGTGTATAAAACATATGGGGAAAATGAGAGAGGGGAGTTTGGAGAGGGCTCACATGGGAATAATTCCATGTTTTAATAGTACCAAGAAACCTCTGAAATATATTCATCTCAAATTTAAGGGGGAAAAATTGAATGAAAAAATTATAAAATGTAAAAATCGTCTATTTCTTCACCCCTTCACCATTTCTCTCATATGTTTTGTACACAACCATCTCGCGATACAAAAAGGTAGTTACTTACTCAACGCTGTAGGGCGCTCTTCCCGAGCGTTTCATTACACGGTCTATGTACCTTATACTATAGTGAGACCACCACATATCGACCACCTCTTTTGAAACCGACCACCTTGTGCGCATTAAAATTATTACGTATTACAAACGATATGCGCGGGAGAGTAGGCTCAGTTTGACACATCGTATAATATAGACTAATGCAAGGAGATGGCTACAAATTTTGACGCTTTATTATATAAGCGTTGAAGATCGCTATATTTGCCATCTAACTTTAATTATAAATACCATGAGAGAACAGGGGAGCGTTTCATGAAACTAAAGCCTTAAAAAAGGATTTGCCGGAAGTTTTATCCGACAAGTCCCATTTTATCCGACAGTTACCATAGAAACAGAGACTCTCAGCCAATCAGTATTAAGGAAAGATGTCAGATCTGACAACTTGTCAGACAAGAATGTTGATGAAACGCTCCCACTTTTCAGAACTCAAATCTTTCGCCCTGCCCGGCTGCCGGGCCGGGCCGGGGGCCGGGCGGCGGGTCGAGGCTGGGCGCTGGTTTGCTGCTTAACCAGAGCGGCTGCCAACATCCCCACTATGGCACTAAGTCGCTACTCAGTTCACGAACTTTTCAAAAGTTTCTCACATACAACGAGCAAAAACATTCAATAAAAAAAACATCATGAAATATGATGAACTGGTTTATAATGTTGTTACTATACTTACCAACGCCATAGCTAGGGGGTTTCATGAAATGTGCCGGATTTTTCAAAGGTCCCGCCATTATTTTGTTTCAGCTTCATCGCCTTTTCTCATTGATCATCCGACATCAGTCAACGACGAGCGGGCTTAAAATGAAAGTCTAAGAATTATTTGACGGACATCAGACGGAGTTGTTGAACAAGTTGGTGAGGTAAACCATTAAATTTCATTTTATTTAATAAAGTCTATGATTTAAGAACGAATTGGAGTGAATCGATATTCATATTCCCCAAATAATTTGTAAAGAATTCATTGGAAATTAAGCATTGCCCCACGTATTAAAATACGTGTCAGTATTCAAATGATTGTCATCATTGTGAATTGTGCGAGTTTTTGACGAACTCTGAGTCTGAACTTCATCAGTCTTCTTCTTCTTCTTTGTTGTTCTTCCCCTGGTATTCGAGGATCAGCGGCTATTCGCAGGTTGGTTGTTGTGTTGTAGTAATTTCAGTCACAATCTAATCACTCATTCACAATGAACAAGGTTATGTACTATAACTGTTCTTTGACTTTGTTCTCTTTGTGATGAAATGATTAAGGTTAGCAATGCCAATTTTGGGGCTTTGGCTTATTTTCTCTTTTTCTTGGGGACAAATTATGCTTGATTTTTTGACACTGCCAGTTTCCATTACAGCTATCCATCATATAACTTGGCTCTTAAGTAATATTTTTTCTAAATTAAAAATCTAGTTCTAGCCACTGAACTCCAAACGAAGTCTAATCCTTAACATGTTTTACTTAATTTTAAGGCTGAATGAAATTTGAAACCCAACCCTGAAAATCTGAGTCAAATGCAAATTGTACTAGTGCCAGCACTTTACATTCAACTGATATACACTGTTACAATATGTTTGTGGTGAAGTTTGTGGTGATGAAATTCAGAAATATCACATGCAAGAAGGGGAAGATTTTAAGTGATGCTTACTAATATCTGAAATTCAAATTTACTTTTAGGTCATTGTATCTGAATTGTTGTAATTAGTCTATTGACTATTGGACTTTCTTTTCATTTTCCATATTTTCTTAGAAACCCTAGAGGTCAGATGAGCTCAAAATTCATCTAAATCACCTATCCATGCTTCAGGAATATCATGGCCATGATAAAATGGGACGTACTCATACCAAAGAAAACTGGTGACAAGATTCCTGTGGCCTTTGTTCTGCTGGAGCTGATAATTGAGATTTTCTTTGAGTTATATGTAGTATTTCCAACCCTCTTTGAGCCATTTTCCCAGAGTTACAACATCCATTTATCAATCGGCCTCTTCCTCTTCTTCAACTTCATCGGCAACTTCTACCTGAGCATTGCCACTGACTTGACATCGGGACCAAATATCCTCCCGTCGGTTCTAAAACCGGACTGGACTTACTGCCCTACCTGCATGATCAACAGCCCCCCTCGGGCATCCCACTGTTTCATCTGCAACATCTGTGTCCTGAAGCGTGACCACCACTGCCTGTACACCGGAAAATGCGTAGGACACAACAACCAGCGCTACTTCATGATGATGCTGGTGTACTTTGCGCTTGGCGCCCTCTACGCCAACTACCTGAACATTGAGTTCACGTACGAGATGCTCAACAGCCTCAATTGGCGAGTGGTCGTTACGTTCTTCGCTCCCGTCATTGGATGGATCTTTGGATTCACGCAGTCTCTCTCCTTCCTAACTTGCCTCCAGTGTAGCACCTGTGTTATTTGCCTCATGTTATCGTTGGGAATGATTTACTACCATTTAGCGCTCATCCTTCGAGGGCAGACCACCAGAGAATGGCGGAAAGGGATCCGTCGGTACAACCGAGGTTGGTGTCAGAACCTGCTGGACGTCTTCGGGACCAGGTGGTACCTGATTTGGTTGTGGCCGTGGATCTCATCCCCACTGCCAGGGGATGGCATCCATTTTGTGAAGAGAGATAAGAATTTGGAGAATGTGAAAGATATATGACAAACCTGACACATGTTTTCATTTCATTCTACAGTGACAGAAGATCTTTTTAAACTTTAATTCACTTGCAATGATGTTTTTTGTATTGATTAATTACCATTTGTATTTATTACGTACAAATCATATGAAATTGCCTCAATATTCATTGATTTGTCAAATTCCTACTAATAATATCGTGAAATTTCTGTCAACACTACTTAAAATGTATTATGTCACGTTGCAGATATTTTCTGGATTTCAATTATTTGTAAATTATTGAAGATGTAATATCAGCATCTATGTACAATTAACTTTGTGTGCATTTATAGAACTTGGCAAACTATATTGTGCTGCTTTTGCATCCTCATCTCAAATGGGAAGGCATAGATTGCAGAGTTGTAGGCAGAGAGGTGTAAACCAGGATCGGGAAAATGTGAAACTGGTGGTTCATGTAAATACTGGTAAATACCTTCTCAATGTTATGACATTGAAAAGTTGGGATTTTTTTAAAGCAAAGACCCGTATGTAGTTAGAGACAATCATGGGTGTATTAATACATGATGCCATACCATTCAAGTTGGGGGATGAAACAATAGTTCACTTCCCCCCCCCCCCTTCCCCCTTGGTCAATCAATAGGTTCACTGCTTGAATTTACACCAGTGGGACAATGCTTGATATCTCGGCTATTCACACTGCTAAATTATTATTCATTATCAATGTTATCATTTTTTGTTTTTGATATGAAGCCCTCACCTAAATTCAGAGCCATCTTTCGAATAGGATTCCCATATAAAACAGCAGACAAAACAAACAAGGAAACCGCCATTCATGAAAGACACTAGGCTATGCTTTTGTAGGCAGGTTCAAAGGAACAATATATCTTTCTTGGTGACATTCCTTTGTATTATTTTGCCTGCAGATACATCTAGCTATTAGATTAGAATAGATTGGATTTGATTTGATAGCATTTATTCCATTCATTATAAAAAACAAAACGAGGCACATACAAAGTTAACATACATTACATGGGAAAATTGTGAATAATGCAATGATATCATCTGAGAGATGGGAAACAGAGATGGGAAATTCCAGCATGAAAGATGTGTCTCTGACTTTGATTAGATCTCTCATTGTTATCATTAAGTAGTATTATTATTATTATCATCTTCCTAATCATTGTTTACAATTGAATTATCAGTATTTCATATTTGTTTGAATAGTGACATGTAATTGTGCTTCGTTTTGGTTTCCATATATACCTTGGACATAAAACAGTATTCTTGATTTGCAGCTGGCTTATTGAATTTACACAGAATTTAATATTTAGAATGTACCAATATGTTCAGATTTTGATAATTCAGTAGTGATTATACCACGATATTGGAATGTAGACATACATGCAATATTCTTTTTTGCCTCGATTCTGTGTGGTGTCTTATAGAAGTACTCCTTCTCTTGGGGCGTCACGGCATTTGCTCCTGCGACATTTGGTCCAGTCTTATTATCTCAGAGGGCATAGAGTTAGAGTTAGGATTCTAATACATTTTTTGTTCAGAAAATCCAGATTTTATTGTTTGAAATAAAAATCCTCTGAATATAATTTGTTTTGCCCAATTAATTGTGGGCCCGGTAGCCACTGTGCAGCGCCAGATCGATGTTGCTATTAATTTGCCATAACATGCCTCCACTATTAAAGTCAGATGTACTGAAAGGTAAATCAAAATCTCCAACCTTTTGTGCAGATGGTGTAAAGGATCAAGTATGAGGAGCACTATTGTGTCTGCTATACTTATATTCTCCCATACATAATGTCAATTATTTATAAGAGACTTGCCAAAGCTGTTGCAGTTGTACAAGATAAGCAATTATACAAGTATGCTGTTTGTGTAAAAATTTAACAGATTTCTGATATATATTGATAAGTATTGAAAAAAATAATCTAGATTCTAGATTGACGGATGATTAGTTTGGTACATTAGGTAGACAGTTTGTACATTATGTAGGTACCCAGTTGGACAAAGAACAAAAAACAAAATCTGTTAACCTATTAGATTCTTTGGTGCTGCACATACGTTAGTTGAAAATTAGAGGAGGAAAAAAATGATTCTATACAGAATATATGTATATGCAGGAAGAATCCAATTTCCACCAACTTATTAGGATGAAATTTGTGAAAGTAGATTTGTAATGCCATGGTGTGGAGAAGTTTGTATGCAATTAAACCCACCTTATGCAAAATGCAGGGTAAGTTCTTGTTTAGAATAGATGATGGACTCTTGCTTACTACTTTACTGGCAGATAATATGGTATGTACTAAAATAAAAGCAGACATTTCACTTAAATTTTAACATTGTCAGAATTTAAATGCTAGTATATTTATCGATATATACCGTATGTAAAGAGTTGGAGACCTACATGTACAAAATAAATTAAGTCAATATGTTTACTGACCATTTTGACATGAGAATCATAAAGTGAATCATCGTTATACAAAAGTGTTGAATCAAAATCACTTTTTACGCTACTTAGACATCATGAAATATATGGAAATTTCTCTGTAAAACATTAGCATGAACGGAACACAAAATGTAAATTGTAAGTATTATAGAAAAATATGCAATAAGAATTAGATACAGATTTCATTCGACATTAGCACAATGGGATGTGAGCCTAATATTTTTCTTTTTATATGTATTGTTTGATACATTTATGCAATTGCCATAAAAATTAATGAAGACAGTACGATACCACTCACCGAACCTCTCCTTTGATTTATTGCAATTTACTCTAAAATATATATCTCTCAAAGCCGTTTTACTTTTGTATAGATAGTCTTTATATAAAAGCATTTGATCCAATATTACTTTATGCAATGAACATTGGTTGTGCTATTTGTAGGTTAACCCAATGATTATTTCAGTGTAAACATACTGCAGGTGACCCTTCTAAGGTCAAATCTGTTGGCACCCAGGAAATCTGTTTGACCTAGGAGAAATTTGACTTTCAAGATGTAAAATAGACACGTTTTGCTTATTCTGTTCTGCAATGATGCTTCGAGTAAAGCGATTGTTTGACTTCTGGAAGGTTGGCTTTTATGCAGAGTTACGTTATTACAGAATAGAGTGGTCGGCCATGGAATAATTGTCTTGCCTAATGTTAAATGTATTTTTAAGCACAGTACTCATGTTCATGAAGTATTCATAGTTATGAGAAGCACGTGGTTATATATATTCAATGACCATGCATGATATTTATTTATGTCAAGCATGTATGCAATTAATTATGGTCACCAGTTCCAAAATAACTTAGTACATTTTTACAACTAAATCAATTATGTGCAATGTATTCTTGAGTGATTTTTTTTTACTTGTAGGTAAACATGTTTAAGAGATCATGTAGTATGTAAAATTAATGTCAGTTGATGCATTATTCATGTACTGTACATTCACGAGACTTCAATGTCACAATTGTTTTTTGTAATGACCTTGATTTTATCAGAAAATGGAAATTGCTACTGTTATTTATCTTTAATTTGCGAAAATTATACCACACAGCAAAATATCTAGCATGCATATTGATGTACGTGTACCCCCAGATTTGTGGTAGGTTAGTTGCTAGTTAAAGTACAACTCTGTTTTATATTTGTAAATTGATTAAACATTAAGAGAAAACAAAATTCTAGAGTTGTTTACGTTTTCTTCATTTTTTTGGGGGGGATTGAATAGATTGAAAATCTGGAGAAATGCAACGGAGCGGGGTGTAAGTAGAGAGAAGGAGAGATGGGGGGAGTTTGACAGGGTAGAGAGGAGGAAAGAAGGTTGGGACAAAGATGTGATAGGCATTGAGAAAGAGGAAGATGGGGAGAGAAATTGGCGAAGAGAGAATGAGGAACGGGGTGGGAGAGATGTGATACGGAGAGGGATGTGGAAGAGAGTGAGAATTTGGCGGGGAAGAGATGCTGAATGGATGAGAGATAGAAGGGGAAGCAGAAAGGAAGAGAGAATGAATGGGAGAGAGCAGTAGGGTAATGAGCCAGAAATTTTGAGGGGGCCAGAAATGCTGTATGGGGTGATGTTTCTCAAAACCTGCTAACGAGCGAGAACCCCCCCCCCCCCCCCCCTTTTACGCGAAAATCGAATTTTGCTATCGATTTTGACATAATATTCAGAAATATATCTCTTATTTCACCCTCCTTTATTTCCCTTATCTTTGTTCTTGGTCATGATTTGTTTTTCTTTTTTTTGCGGGGGGGGGGGGGGGTATGGCCTCACCATCTGTGTGCCAGGGGGTGAATAGTGGTGGAGGGGAAGATTTTTACAATTTGGTGACCATGAATGAGAGAACGCATGAGTGAAATAGTAAAGAATGAAAATAATCTAAAGGCCGATTCCACGCCAATCTTATCACAGGCGGCGGGGGGGGGGGGGGGTGGTTACAATGTTCTGGGATTGCACTTTGTGTTATCGCCATATTATAAAAAGATCAACATCATGCCTGAACATTAAACGGGCTTACAATAGAAGGGGAACTGGTATAAAAAATTGCCAGTAAAATCTGGTAAAAATTGTATACTTCTTTAAAGGGATGGTCCGGGCTGAAAATATTTATATGAATATTTAAATAAATAGAGCAAAATGCTGAAAATTTCATCAAAATCTGGTAACAAATAACGAAGTTATTAGATTTTAAAGTTTATCAATACAATATATGCACATCCTCATGAATATTCATCAGGTGGCTGATGATGTCATATCCCCACTTTCCTTTTTCCTATGTTATTAAATTAAATCATAATTATTTCATTTTTTCATACATGTGTAAATGATGTGTCTCCATTATGATGAAATACGTTGCGGCAATAAATAATTAATGCACTTAATCAGTTGTTAATCCGATTGTTTTAGTTCTTGGTAGAAAAATCTTGAATAAACCTAATTTCATATAATAAAATACAAAAGGACAAGTGGGGATATGACATCATCAGCTCACCTATTGAATATTCATGAAGACATGCCTAGAACTCAATTCAATAACTTCGTTATTTTTTATCAAATTTTGATCAAATTTTTAGCATTTTGCTCTTTGAATTTTACTCTATTTATTGAAATATAAATATCTCCAGCCTGGACCACCCCTTTAAGCCATTGATACAAGAAAATTATATAATGTATATACTTCACCCTTTCGTGAAAATAAATAATAATAATTATTATTATAAATAATTATTGACGATTTGGAAAATATATGAAGGAAAATGTTAAGAGTATCCAGAGTTCGAAGTATGCACGTATTTCAGTAGAGGCTAATTTCTTAGGGTCCATTTGTATTCACAGTGCCCCCCCCCCCACCGGCAGCTTTTAGTATTTTGTGTTTAGATTTGTCAATGTTAAGGGAGGCATTAACCTTTTTTCAACCGATATTGCTATTTACCCCAGGAAAATGCTGATTTGAATAAATAGAGAAAAATCAAACTAGTATAGTGCTGAAAATTTTAATTTTCGCTTATTTTTCACAAAACAGTGATATGCACAACTAGGTGAGTCAGTCGATGATGTCCATCACTCACTATTTCTTTTGTTTATTTTATTGTTTGAAATTATACAATATTTCATTTTTTTATAGATTTGACAATAAGGACCAACTTGACTGAACCATATAGTATTAAACAATGCTAATTCCACATGTTCAGGGAGGAATTAATCGTTGTATTACTTGACAATGAGGAGAAAATGAGAATATTTCATATTTTCATATAATAAAATACAAAAGAAATAGTGAGTGGATGACGTTATAGTCTCCTCATTTGCATACTAGCCAGGATGTGCATATAACTGTTTTGTGAAATTAAGCGAAACTTTAAAATGTCATAACTTTCTTATTTTACATCCGATTATGATGAAATTTTCAGTGTTATGCTTGTTTGATTTTTCTCTTTTTATTCCGAAATGAACTTTGTGTTGGGGTGGACTTGTCCTTTAATGTTTGAATGTGTATGTATCGCGCGTATGGCAAGCCGTTTTACCAGTTATTCACATTTTCTGATATCAAGAATTCATTTCTTGATATCATGAAATGAATTCTTGATATCAGAAAATGTGAATAAATGTTAAAACGGCTTGCCATACGCGCGCTTCGACTGTGCACATCTGATTAAAAGTGGGATATGCTTTCTAAATAGATGGATTTTTAGTATGTGTCGTATTTGTACAAAGAAAAGCTTCCTGGTACCATGTCCATGGCAACGGAACGTCAAGTACTCAATCGTTCGTTGTCTCGTAGTGCACATCCTGGCCGGTATGCAAATGAGGAGATTGATGACATCATCCACTCACTATTTCTTTTGTATTTTATTATATGAAATATTCTAATTTTCTCCTCATTGTCAAGTGAAACAATCATTATTTTCTCCCTGAACACGTGGAATAGGGATTATTTAATACTATATGGTTCAGTCAAGTTGGTCCGTTTTGTCAAATTTGTAAAAAAAGGAAATGAAATATTGTATAATTCAAACAATAAAAAACAAAAGAAATAGTGAGTGATGGACATCATCGACTGACTCATTTGCGTATCACTGATATGTGCATATCACTGTTTTGTGAAAATAAGCAAAACTGAAAAATGTCATAACTTTCTTATTTTACTTTTGATTTTGATGAAATTTTCAGCGTTATACTAGTTTTATTTTTCTCTATTTATTCAAATCAATATTTTTATGGGGTGGACTCGACATTTAATTGATATCAAATTCATTAACCGAATGGATGTTAAGGGAATTCAGGTACTCTGTCATTTGATAAAACTAGTCACAAGTTAAAAGATTTGACAGTTGTACTAAATCTACCACCTTGATATAGAAAGAGATACATTACTGTGTAATTTACCACATTGTCAACGGTTTGAAAATGATCTAAGTATGACTAGTAGAACCTATTATACAAAAAACACCACTATTTACAGAACTGCTCGTACCTCAAGCGCCACCGGATGAGTCGGAGAACCCCCCGACAGTATTCCTCAGCTATCAATGGGATCATCAGCCAGAGGTGAAAGCCATCAGAAAGCACCTTGAGATGGCTGGGTTTCCCTGCTGGATGGACATTGGTCAGATGGGTGGAGGAGATCAGTTATTCGCCAAGATCAGCCAGGGGATGCGGACATCCAAGGTGGTACTGTGTATGGTGACCGAGAAATACTCTAACTCAGAAAATTGCAATAAGGAGGTGAGGAACTTAAACGCTATGGTCTCATGCGATTATATGGGTCGTAACTTGCCTGGTTTGGGCTTCGCGTATCATCAAAAGAGTGAACAAATGTCATGTAAAAAAAAGGAAAATAAGTCAATGGTTGAGGCTGCTAAGCCAACAGAGTCCATATTCCAGTTCTGATTCTGTGCATTGTTAGTGTGACCAAGTCAGGTGATCCTACATTATCACGTGACCTCCACAATGTTTAATGTTTATTTCATCCCACCGCTGCCACACACAAAACTAATCACCCCAAACAACAATTAAACAACAACACATTCTGTTATCGTCATGGTGTTACAACATCGCGTACGTCTACAAGTTGAAGCGAGGCACAAATAGTCCTTATGATTCTCCAACAGTTGTTCAACTTTTAACAAGTTTGTTACTAGACCAAAAGCTTCGGTCTCTATTATATTGGTTGTTCCGCTGAACTGCGTTAGCTCCACTCACGAGGAGAAATTAAAAATACATAAATCAATCAATAAATAAAACGTTTAAAAACTCCTCGAAGCAGACGGCTGCCAGCTGTCTAGCTTTTTACAAGATTTAACTTTTATTGAAGCCCTAATCCATGTTGAAAATTTATCTAGCAGGCCCGGGGGGGGCACTTACATTGACGAGTGGATACCATGCGCGACCAAAAAAACACGTAAAAAGGATGTCTTTTTCACGATAGGGCACGTTACGTACGTAACGTGATAAGGGTGTCAAAAACACAAAAATAATGAAAAAAGGGTATCTATTTCGCTAGGAAAATTACGTGTTTAGGGTCGAATTCGCGGGGATGATAAAACAAAATTAAAATGTTTTATAAAGGATGTCCTTTTTGCCCCAACACTTCGTGTTTAGAGTCCGATTTGCGCGAGGTGTAGAAGGTGGGGTCGTACTAAACCAAATAAGGTAAAGCCGACGACCGAAGGACCCGTAACAATAAAACATTCCTGTACTTGTTTAGGGGTTCATTTCAGGGAACATTTGCCAAGAGTATCGTTTTGTTACCAATACTTGTTAAGGGTAGGGTTTCACACGCCAATACTTGTTAAGGGGCGCATTTTCAGAATATGGAAATTACGCGTTTAGGGTGCTTTTCGAGACCCCATGGTCGCGCATGGTATCCACTCGTGAATGGAAGTGGCCCCCCGGGCTAGCAGGTTTCGTTCATGTAAAGTAAAATGCATATTTGGGCAGCTGGATTTTTTTATTACGATCAATTGAAATTGACTTCCCTATCATTTTATATTTCTTTTCCTATCAAGGTGAACCTTGCCAACCTGTTGAACAAACCAATCATTCCTATTCTCATCGACCAGACCCAGTGGCCGCCTCAGGGTGCCATGAGTATGTTATTTGCGCAGCTTTTTATTATTACATCCAGCTTTACAACAACAAGGAATACGTGAGAGGAGAGAAATTCTGGGAGGACGCCAAGTTCTCGGAACTTTTGGGACAGATTTCCTATCATGCGAATCCTGATGAAAGCATGGTTGCTGATGGTATGAAAGCTCAACTTTTCGTAAAAACTTCTTTTGTAAACCACACAGCTTTTTCGTCTCATATGCGCACTATAGAAGTTATATATTAGTCATATAACTTGCATCGTCCCGTGACGTCCCGTGAGTCGAATATGCTAGAGTCAAAGCATTTTTAAACCAGATAATAATAATAATGATTACGATGATACTGATGATAATAATAACAATGCAATTAATAAGGCGCCATATCCATTTTGTTAGAGATGCTCAAGGCGCGCAAGTGAGGGGAGCAAGCAAATTAACGAAATATATATTTCTTATACAGAATATCGTGACTGGATTCCACAAGTTGAAGACAAACCCGTCACTGTTAAAAAGGTTTATGAAGAGTCCAAAAGTACACCTGCCCAGCAGAACATACCCGCGGTAAGAATTTTCATTACAGTAAAGCCAAAGTCAGATACGAACTGTGACTTAAGTTTAAATGGCCAGATAAAAAGAAAACCTTGAAAATATGTGATATGATCATCTAAAAATGGAATACCGTATACTAGCCGAATGTTCATCGTTACTCTAACTCAACTCACACGTTCTATTCATATTTTTCAGGACTCCACGGAAGCTCCGACTGTATTCATCTCCTACCAATGGGACAACCAACCTGAGATTAAAAGATTGTTCTCGCGTCTCACGAGCTTGGGATACCATTGCTGGCTCGATATCAACCAAATGGGTGGTGGGGATCCCCTCTACTCCAAGATTGACAAAGGAGTGAGAAATGCAAAGGTATGATACAATCATCAGCGCTCCTTTAAGAATGTATTGAATAAGTGCTGCACTAATTTTATCATGGACTATGGTTCCTGCCAAACTCATTATTGCTTTGATGCAACATATTTATGTTATATTAACATAATCTAGTTTATATTTAGAACTTTTTAGAAAAGGGATATTCTTTGACTCTCAATTTCTGCAATCCTAAAAATTCGAACTTAAGCTTAAGTGTACTTTCATTATGCCATAATGGGGAACAGCAAGGCTTGTAATACCTTATCATCTCAATAATGACACTCTATTCATTTGATAGGTCATCATTTCCTGTGTCACATCCAAATACTCCATCTCTGCCAACTGCAGACGGGAGGTCAGTCTCTCCGATGCACTCCGTAAACCCATCATTCCTCTCCTGCTTGAAGAAATGACATGGCCACCCGAAGGACCGATGAGCATGACCTTTACTCAGCTCCTCTACATTGACTTCACCAAGGAAACAACTCAGGATACTTTTGATGATGAAAAGTTCGACGAACTCATCGAGAAGATTAAGGAACACGCCGAACCGACGCTTCAGCTACTGCCTGCCGACGAACAGACTGAGGTAGAGAAGACGATTCAAGAACAATCGTCAACACTTGCACTAAGGAAAGAAGGGCTAGCTGAGGAGAGTGAGATAAGAGACACATCATCCCTTGTTGATGACATTAAGAATGACCCCAAGTCTACTGATGCAGCTACCATATCGGTTGAGCGAAGTGCCACTCCTCAAGAATCTCCACCCACATACTCAGTTTCCCAGCAGCAGAATAGCCCAGCTGACACAAAAGCTGTTGAAGCAGTTCCTGTAGCTGTTGAAAGAAGTGCCACTACTGAGGTCTCCCCAGCAACAGACGCAGTTCCTCTGCATCAGAACAGTCCAGATAACACCAAGCCTGTTGAGGCAGCTCCTGTAGTTCTTGAGAAAAGTGCAACCCCTCAAGTATCCCCAGCAATAGAAACATTTATTCCCCAGCAGAACGGTCCAGCTAAAAAGCCAGCTACAGAACAACCGCTACAAATGCAGTATCGTAACTCACCTGAAAAAACATCTTCGTGTCCTTCATCTGAACAGAAAAACAAGAAATCGTCAACCTGTGTGGTTATTTGACGGCTCTTTTTACTTTCGGGACTGGTTTTGTGTCAATCTAATGCATTTCTAACAAACTTGTGATTTATCACAGATGATTTGTTAATTAATCTATTCATTTCTTATGTTTATCAGGGGAGCCCATTCCCCAACAGTTAGTGGTCTTCCGTTGGCCCTGAATAAAACCAAACATATAAACATAAAAATATATATTTCAGAATAAAAATCCAATATATGAAAATATCAAGTGAGTTGCAATCAATTGTAGAACTTAACCGTGCACGTAATCTTCGATGAACTTTTAAAAATTGCAACTTTGGCTAAACAATATATTCAATGAATAACAGTGGAAGCTGTTCTCATCCAATAATTCCGTTTATATATCTAATTGCACTTATGCTAAAAGGCTAAATGTGCAGTATTTGCAGGCGTAACTATTTGACTGTTTGCTTTGTATGATGTTTGTGGACATCACTAAAATTCAGCCTTCTCGGAGTTTAAGGTAGAAGAACATGAACGCATTAATTCATATAGAAGTGAACTAGTCATCCATTAGACTATTGAACAAATCAGATGGCTGAGTAGCATATGTCTTGTTCGTTCAAGATCACTCTTCCATACCTATTTTAAATATTTTGCAGCTGAGTTATGTCAATGCTTAAATAAAGTTTTAATTTTCTTAGACTATTTAAATGAACTACCAAGGCTAATTTCTAAATAATTCGTTGTTCAAACATTCACTATCATTAAAACGGAATTCAGTGAAATAGAGAAAGATTGAACGTAAAGCATGCGAGTCTACAACAGGGGCTGCGGAACCGGGGGGGGGGGGGGCTTTAGCTCCCACCTTTTTCCAAAATCGTGTACAAAAACATAAAAATTGCCATCTGATTGCGATTTTTTGCATGGCCAGTCCCCCGTTTTCGACTCAGCCCCCCCCCCCCTTCAAAACTGTTCCCCGGCCCCTATACACGTTTTATCAGTGATAAGGACGAGCAATATTTCATTAATCCATAACTCCAGGAATTATATTTAGGTAGAACTTTAAGATTAAATATATTAAAGTAAAGCAGACCAACGATTGAGCCTTGTGGCACGCCAAATTTATTAAATAATGAATGCGACTTGGCTCTCTTTAACTTGGTCACTTGTTGTCGATCACTAAAATATGATTTGAATGAACCATGGAGCTAATAGCTCCATGAATGAACCAGTAGTCTTATTGCTATACAACACAAGGTAATTCATGAAAAAGTATCTCGATGAGGACTGCCAGCCGAGAGTTAGCTGACCTGTAGGTTTTCCTTAATTTCTTTGCCTTTGAAAACATCTCTTGAATCTTAACTATCGACTGGAATTTTTGTTGACTATATTCATGATTTTGATATTATATAGAACAACTGATGTATTATTGTAGACCCATCTCCCCCTCATCGTCGTTTTAATAGAACAGCTGGGTTACTTTTCTTTGCTGGTCAGCCATGATCCCAGAACCATTGACAAAAGATGATGTTTTTATATAAAAGAATAATTCTCCAGCTCGTGTGATAAAAAAAATATAGTGGTTCTAAATTGTTGGAACAGTATATTTTTCTGAAATAATGTTGGCCTAGATATAGGATGTCGAATTGTATATCTCTATTTAAGGTAAAATTATCACCATCCTAGGAAAAAATGTGTGACATTCTTAATCAATTGTTAATTTTAAAAATGTCATAGTGACGTAACAATGCTTCCATTTTCTATCTTATCATAATTATGTTATTTGTTAAAATGTCAACTTAATTCATGTTGTGGTTTTTATAGGCCTACATACATTAATAAAAAGTGACCAATTCAAAGCACACTTAAAAAAAAAGAACTGGAGAATAAACATTTGATTCAACCCCCCCCCCCCCTCTCACACGTGAAACATTGAAAAAAAAATTGCGGCATTAAATAAAAAAAAAAGGGTAATTTCTTGAATGGATTACTGATTTGCATTATAACTACTCTTCAATACTTAAAGGGATGGTCCGGGCTGAAAGTATTTATAGTTTGATAAATAGAGTAGAATTCACTGAGCAAAATGCCAAAAATTTCATCAAAATCGGATAACAAATAACAAAGTTATTGAATTTTAAAATTTAGCAATATTTTGTGAAAACAGTCGTCATGAATATTCATTAGGTGGGCTGATGATGTCACATCCCTGCTTGTTCTTTTGTATTTTATCATATGAAATTAGGTTTTTTCAAATTTTTTCCTCCAAGAACTAGAAAAATTGGATTGACAACTGATTTAGTGGATTAGATATTTATTGCTGCAACTTATTTTATTATAAGGGAGACATACTATTCACACAAGTATGAAATAATGAAAAAAAAAAATGATTTTATGTAATAACATAAGAAAAAGGAAAGTGGGGATGTGACGTCATCAGCCCACCTAATGAATATTCATGACGAATGTTTTTCACAAAATATTGCTTAACTTTAAACTTCAATAACTTTATTATTTGTTATCCGATTTTGATGAAATTTGGGGCATTTTGCTCAGTGAATTCTACTCTATGTATTAAAATATAAATATTTTCAGCCCGGACCATCCCTTTAAGTTGTTCTGGGTGCTCAGATGTGCATTTTGCATTTTGGTGTCCCCCCCCCCCCTTATAGACGAGAAACACAATTTTTGCCCCTAAGTCAGTATGATAATTGTTTTTCTGCTCTGATTTTAGTTCTGTGTATTTGGTTTATTCCAATTATGAAGGGACTTTCTTCTTAAAAAGACCATTTCTAATAGTAATTTTCAACAAAAAGATGATTAACTGATTGCAGGGCCAAAATAAGCATGTCACAAAGTGGGCCCCTTATTTATGGAAATACCAATTTACGCATGGGTGACCATGAAAGTGCTGATATTGCTTTTCGCATTAATTTACTTTTTACATTGTTATTGAATGAAACCATTCCTTTCGGAAACTGTTCCAAATGGGTGGAGAAAGAAAAATCCAGAATGAAATAGAATAGAAACATGTTAATGATTATGCTTTTATACATGATATTGTCATTTGAAATTTACCCCTCTCCGAAACTAAGCGCCCCGTTTATTTCCCCACGCACCCTCAAGTTTGAATATCACTTAATTTGGGTTAGTTTTCTTCATTCAGGTTCACAATCATGTTCCTGATGGAAAATAAGTGCAGAAACATACAAAAGAAATGAGAATTGAAATTCAAGAGTGTAGGCCTATTAAAGGGAAATAAGCATGAAAACCGAAAAGAGTCATAAAAATTGCTCATTTTCAAGTCATTTTTTCAAAAATTTTCAGCTCACGCTTCGTGCTCGCATTATAATCTAGTCCTTACGATGTATCTTATTACAAGAATACTTTCTAGTACCTTTTTTCTATTGTTATATATTATGTATACATTTTACAACAATATTTATTAATGCTTAGGCCTATCTATAAAAAATTGTATTAAAAATATTATTTTTGTATTGAGTTATTGATGTTTTAAAATGTGAAATGTTGATATGAATAAACCTTGAACCTTATACTTAAAACTACGGTCTAAGAACTGCCCCCCCCCCCATTGGCGTAGACTAAAGAAGGAGAAAATAATTACAATACAATATAGGCCTACAGCGCATTCCATTAATATTTCAATGTGCTAACCATTAAAAACATGACAAAATCTATTACGGTAGTGTATTAAAAAAAGTCAAAGTTTTTGCTCGTTTGCTACGCTCGCATGTTTTTAAACAAAATAAAATTTGCCCCTTTAGCCATGTCCATCACCTAAAAATGTACAAATTGTAGACTCGTAAAGCGTACTGACCCCCCCCCCCCCAGTTAAACTAAAAGGAAAAAAATCTCTCACAGAGAACTATTGTGTCAGTCATCCCCCTCCCAAACCATGACCGATCGACACCCACGACTGCAGGATTATTAAAGCAAAACTTTATAATTTAAATGATATATATAAAAAACAAAAATATAAAAAAACGGGGAGGGGAGGCGGGGCTTGATTGCATCGAGGAGATTTCGCTACGCCACGAACATCGATACACGGGTAACTCCTCCATTATGCCGTACATGAGATGATTTATGCCTAAATCTAAAAATGCCAGTTTTCTATTAAAAATGTATAGGTGATTTTATTAGTGGGACATCGATCGTTTCAACCCCCCCCCCCCCATGAGTTTTGCACTGACACTTGTCTATGAATTCAGACCAATTTAAATGATAAATCTTGAAATTCAAACCCACTTTTTTTCCCTCCAGAACGACATTTTAGAGATTACATTTAAACAAAAAAAATCCTCATTGGGTCTTAAGGAAAATCATGCATTTGTCCACCGCACCGTGTCCACGTCTCGGATATTTTTGGTCGCTATCATATACGTGTATACACGTCCGGGGCGGTAGACTACCACGACAGCTGCACGCTTAACCCTTCGCTAAAATTTTAATACTGGGGAATTTCCCACCGCGTGCAGCGTGCATGGCGCGTGGATAAATGCACATTATTCATATCGATCGATCTGTATGGAGCTGGAGGTTGGAATGTGATTTGAACTTGAATTTTGTCAAGCCGGGACTGTCATTTCGGGGTAAGATCAAGAGAAACATATGTATTCTAAAAGTAAGCCATTAAAGATAATCACAAAGTCACCAGGCAATGTTTATGGGATGTTTAGTTACTTTCGTATTTCATTTAGCTTTCCTGTCTGTGTCTGTCTCGACTCCTGCGGCTGCGGCGACACCGCACCGCAGCCTGCCAAAGTCACGTACGTGCATAGCGCCAACTTAATGTGTTCCGCCATCTTGCTTGTTGGTTGCCGGTAAAATGCGCATTTTCAGATTTTTTAACGCTCAGTTATTATCCATGACTGAAACATTGACCAATCAAAAACTAAGATTCTATAAGAAATATGAATATTCATATACGAAAGTATAAACATAGATAATTCAGTTTTATGTGAAATTTAAACCCAATACTTCAAAATATGGTTAGTTTTATGTCTCTAAAATGACCCTTAAAACCAGAATTTTATTACTAAAAAATAAAGGTTTTCCCAAGTTGCCATGGTAACGCGGTCTGAGATATAAAAGCTTAGCAAACACTTCATTTCAGTGATCGAGGATGTATTTGTTCACGGTATACGTCTACATAAATTATAACATTTTTTTCCAGACCATGGATGAACTTTCAAAAAGAGACATTTTAGGCAAGTTTTTACGATTTCCGGCAATTTTCTGACACAGGCACTTTGAAGAGGTAATTTTTACAGAATTAGAAGAAGACATCATGGATTTTCCTAATGATCACGACGGATATGCAACTTACTTGTAAACAAATCAAACAAAGTCTATGATACATTTTAGATAATGCAAAAAGAGACATTCAAGTCTCTGATTGAGAGCCGCAGATTGAACATTCGCACGGCGCAATGGTAGCGTTTTCGCCGAATTCGTCGGGGCGAAAACTCCAAGCGAGCCGTACCACTCACCAGTCCCGAACGCTGCGCTGTATGTTTGATGATTTATCTGGTGCCATTTCGTGCTTATAAATTTGTTTTTTCTACAATGCCACTATCTCATTAAAATTGTTTGTCATGATAACATTGGAAATATTATCGTTTAATGGCCCGAAGGATCGACTGTAATAAAATATACTTTGAAATATTGTCAGAGAGTGATATTTAGTTAGGTGATGTTTATGGTCAGAATTTAGTCATGGCTTCGGGTGAACTTACGCGAACGCGGTCACTTGCTCACGGGGCGAGTCGGCCTGGCCCTTTGGTGGAAGGCCGTTAGGCAACGTGCAGTGCAGCTAGAGCAGAGTTGGGGAGTTATACTTATAGGTATAAAAATACTTTGAAATAAGTAATCTGCAAATATTTTTGTCTTATCCCTTTGGATTACTTAGATAAGAAATTCAAATTCTCAAAGTTTAAATCAAATTTTAGACAGTGACAACAAAGAGTGGTGCTGTATGGGGGGGGGGTCTTGCATGCCCCCAATTCACGAACAAGAAAAAAAAAAGGAAAAGGTAAGAGAATCTTGCGAAATTGTTCAATTGGATTTTTGTAACGTACCAAAAGTCAAAATTATGCTTATGTCGCTTGCTTGCAACTATATATTTTATAAATTTTGCCTGATCGATACGCCATATCGTAGTACCCTCAATTATTTTCACTTGTTACGCCGCTGACATGACTGATATAACATCTACGACTACTAGTTTATGATAACATTATTTGGTTGCGGGATCAAAGCATCAGCTATAGCTAAACATTTATACTTTATGCCTGTTCAACTTCCAATACAGGTTTAGGCCTGTATTTATGAGATGTTAAGATCTATGGGTGCCTTTATTATTTTCAATTTCAATTGAAACAATTATTAATTATGTATTAATTTAGTATTAACCTCGATGATACATTTTATTGTGTTAAATCGTACAATTTTTGTTGTATTAAGCCCCTTAGGCCTTATTAAGCCCTTTTAAAAACATGCTCAGTAGCAGACCCCCCCCCCCATATATAAAGACAATAGAAGTGTATATAGAATTAATTGAACCCCCCCCCCTATTGAGGACAAAATGAAAAAAAATACTCAAAATAATCGACCGCCCCCCCCCCCCTTTGACGAGGCAGCTGTCGGTGGCCTGATGTCTTCATTGACTTCTTTTTGCTTGTAAAAATAATATTAAAGAAATAGGGGCTACTCTAAGTGTCCCCTATGAAAATTGATTTGGATCTGCAAGTGCATGAGGCTGCGCCCCCTCCAACGTCATAGCTACCCCATATCTTTAGGTTCTAGCTCTCATATTTTTCAGCTCCCTGATTTTTTGGAAGAAAAAAAAAACGAGGCGAAAGAAAAGAGTGAAATAAATGAAATACGATTAATAAAAATTTGAGTTGTTTGAAAGAATTATACTTATCAGAGAAACTAAATTAAATTCTACATCCATGAAGAATAACAGCAATCTTGATAAATTCTGTTTTTTTTTCAAAATCAGAACCAATCAACCTTTTTCTGATTATTCTGTCACTTTCCATATTTTGGAGAAAAAAATAAAAGTGTTCATCGACGCCCTGTACTGCATGATGAAACTGTTTTCCCCACTCGGCCCTCGTAACCCCCCCCCCCCCTCTCTCTCTCTGTCCCTCCCCCCCCCCCACCACAATGCCCCTTGCTCATTTCTCTTATCTCACCTTGACCTTAATTAATTAATCTTAACTATTTGGCGGTACAGTCAAACGTGACTGGTCGCCATCATAGTTTCATCCCCAACAAACAAGGAACAAACAATAACAATTCTGTTTTTCGACCCAACATCATTCCTTTCAATACGCGTAAGGCTATACGTGGGCATGCACAAACAACGTGGGTTAACAAAAACTGACCCGCGTTTGGACTGAAATTGTGATTAAAATAAAAATGTTATAAATATGAAAAAAATATGTGTATAATGAAGGATATTTGATAAACGGAAAAACATAAATCGCTAATTCATAAAAATGCTGGAAAAGATTTGACAGAGGTTTTTAACAACGGTAGTCAAGGGGAATTAGTGTATGGGTGAATGGCGTTCGAGCTTTAGCCGAGCGTTAGCCGGTGAGGGCGCGGGCCAAATCTGCCTGAATCTGGCAATATGGCGTCGTCCATTAAGCTGACGTTAGCCAGCGGCGACTGCACGTACGTGAAGTGTGGCTACTCCTGCCTGAATTGGGTATCTAGCTCGATCCCCCACCTGCCCAGGGTGACCAGATTTCACAAAATGATATACGGGATAATCGCCCGGGGGGGCCACTTACATTGACGAGTGGATACCATGCGCGACCAAAAAAACACGTAAAAAGGATGTCCTTTTCACGATAGGGCACGTTACGTACGTCACGTGATAAGGGTGTCAAAAACACAAAAATAATGAAAAAAGGGTGTCTATTTCGCTAGGAAAATTACGTGTTTAGGGTCGAATTTGCGGGAATGATAAAACAAAATTAAAATGTTTTATTAAGGATGTCCATTTTGCCCCAACAATTCGTGTTTAGAGTCCGATTTGCGCGAGGTGTAGAAGGTGGGGTCGTACTAAACCAAATAAGGTAAAGCCGACGACCGAAGGACCTGTAACAATAAAACATTCCTGTACTTGTTTAGGGGTTCATTTCAGGGAATATTTGCCAAGCTTATCGTTTTGTTTCCAATACTTGTTAAGGGTAGGGTTTCACACGCCAATACTTGTTAAGGGGTGCATTTTCAGAATATGGAAATTACGTGTTTAGGGTGCTTTTCGAGACCCTATGGTCGCGCATGGTATCCACTCGTGAATGGAAGTGGCCCCCCCGGGGACAATCGACAAAGCACGATGCCCGAGCCAGGTCTTAATTTTTAAAAAATCAACAAAGAAGGGTTCACAATGTTAGACTTGTGAAAAAATATAAAGAATTGGAAGGGAGGGTGAACAAAAGAATGAAGGAGAGAATAAAAGACAAAAGAAAAGAGATGAACATGATGAATCAAGAAATGAAGGAAAAAATAAAAGAATGTTAGAATGAAAGAAAGAATAAACGAGAGAAAATGTTTCCGTCATTATTTGAAATGAATAAAGAAAAAAAGAAAGAAAAAGAAATGAAGGAAGGGAAGATGAATAAATGTGTGAAAAATAAGGGAGAGAAAGGAAAAAAGAAAGTAAGAAAGGAGGAGGAAATAAAGAATGACAGAAAAAAAATATTTCCTTCATTCTTTGAAAGAAAGAAAGAAACAAAGATAGAAACAAAGAAAGAAAGCAGAAAAACAGGAAGGGAGGAAGGAAGGAATTAAGGAAGATAGGAAGGAAGGCAAAAAAAAGAATTACTAGAAGAAGGAAAAAATAAAATAAAGAATGAAAGGAAGGATGAAAGAGAGGGATCGAGGAAATAATGAAGGGAGGAGAGAATTTTAAAAAATAATTGAAGGAGAGAAAGAACAAAAAGAAATAGTAAAGGAAGGGAGAAGGAAGCAAAGAAAAGTTTAAGGAAAGAAAAAATGAAGGAAATAAAGAAGGAAATTGAAAAATAAAAGAAGGAAAGTAAGACAAAGAAGGCAAGAAAGAAAAACAAACAGGGATCAGGAAAGGAAGATAGAAAATAAAGATAGATGGAACAAAAAAGGGCAAACAGGAAGGAAAAAGAAAGAAGGATAGAAAAGAAAGAAAAAGAAAGAAAAAAAGAAAAAGAAAGAAGAAAAAGTTCAAACTTCAAGCAAACAAAAAAATCCAATCATCTAACAAAAATCTTCTTCTTCTTCTTCTTCTGGAAACAGTACAGTCCACCGTCTGGTGTATTGTCGTACTGGTGAAGTGCAGCATGCAAGTGTATGTCCATTATTCGATAAAAAATTGCTTACAGCGTGCAAGTAAAAACAACCACCGTTATTAACGGAGCTGGGTCTTTTGTACCTCTTGTTTAAAGATGTGTAGATATATCATGATTATATATTTGGTGCTTTTTCAAAATATATTTAAAAAAACTAGAAAATTTTAGAAATGAATAAAATTTGGTAGTGAAACATTGTCAAACTAAAAAATTAGACGAAACATCGCGGCATCATACCCAGGGATCTCTCCCATCCCATTTCAAGTTCGCACCGTTCACAACAAGACTCAACAACTAGATCTTGTTATGAAAACTCAATAACTTGTTCCTCCTATTACATCACCAAATCAGTAATCTGAGAATCCATAATATGATTATAAAAATTTCCCGCCGATTTTTAGATTATTTTGCTGGAAAAACTGTTTATCATGTGAGATTGTTTGCACCATTGAGACACCATTGAGAATCTGCCCCGATCCTACATGCCTATACGTATAGTAGCCTGCCGTACACAAGAGGAGGCCAGTTCGTTTGCAACGCATTGGGTTAGCAAGAAAATAACCGCAGAACTTGCAAAAGTTTACAGTTAATCTTATTGCTGTCTCTGCTTCATCATAGAGTTATTTGATGAAAATTTGTCACTTTCAAATGTTATAACTATATTTGGTTCAAAATTCTGAAATACGGGACAAAGGAGCAAAATATGGGACGATCCCGGGAAATACGGGACGTCTGGTCACCCTGAACTTGCCAGCTTCCTCGAGTACAGGTGTAAAAACTTTGTAAAAACGTATCACTGCACCAAGCCCCCGAAGCTACCGCCATTTTGTTTAATCCATTAGAAGCTAAAATAAGCCCTCATTAATATTAATTTCGTACGATGCTCCCTCGTCAACTGTGGCTTTGTACGTGTATTAGACAATACGCACATCAGCGCAATGACAAAGGTCAACTTGGCAAATTCATTAATGTATTCATTTTGTTACGCGCTCGTGACGCGAAGGATTCAGCGAATCAAGCAAGCGCAAATCTGAGACGATACGTTGCGCTCTATAAAGTATCGATATCACAATCGATATCACTTAAAAACAAAGCATTGTTTGTATTGCGTCTTATAGGCCTTTGCCAATTCCAAAAGGGGAAGATGAAAAGAATAGATCAAGTCGTGATTAGGTAAAGAGGTCTCTAGTGCTTTTGCCATCCCTAAATTGTCACATATTAAGATATACAGCAATCTTAGTTTTTAACAAATGTAAAGAATCTCAACTCTAAATTATAGCCGGCAGAGGCCGCGGAAAGATCAAAGGGGCTGTTGTATACTGACCTAAAAGTTTTTTTTTTTGGGGGGGGCGGGGGTGGGGGCAAAACATGGTTATTAAAATTTGATGGTAATTTTCACTGGTTGAGACTATGGTTACTGAAAAAAATAACTGTCACCACTTAAAGAGTACATTTCTTGTTAGAAACAAATTTCGAGAAGCAAAAAAAAAAATCTTCATGGATCCCCGTGCGTTCTTTCTTCATCTGGCGTCCGTTTCATAATGAATTACAGCTATTTAAAAACATTGCAATTATTGTGATTACCGTGGTAACCTTGATTATGATTGGTTGGTTATACCATCGTAGTTACCATACATGTAACTCATGATGAAACGGGCCCCAGTTTATCATGTTTAATACGTTTCCTGTCCCCTTTATTCTGCAGCATTTCTTACTCTGTTTTTTTTCATTTAATCATTTTCCCACTCAAAATTCTTTTGTGCCGCCTTTCTCCTACATATGTAGAGCACATTTTCAAAAGGGGTTAGGTCCATTTTTCATCAAACTTGATTTTTATGTCTTAATGTATAGATTTTTAGTAGCTATATAAGATGATACCATAGAAAAGTTGAAATTCCTATTAAAAAGTGAAATTGAACTAATATGGCAAAGAAAATCACCCTTTTTTCAAAAGGGGTTAGGTCCATTTCAGTTTAGTTGCAAAAGGGGTTAGGTCCACACAGACTTTTTTGGAAAATAATATCTACAAAAATATGAAGACAAGTAGATTTCTTTTATACCCAATTTTATGTTCTCATGGTAGGGTATCATGAAAATTCAGTTTCGCATAAGAATATTGCAATGTGGGAGAATTAAAAAAAAATTATTTTCTGGGAGTGGACCTAACCCCTTTTGCAACAGAAACTCTTCTGTTAGAACTCATTTGTCAAAGGGGTTAGGTCCATTTTTCATATATTTTATTGTTTTCTGTCTCTAAACCTCTAAATTTTCAGTCACTCTGATGATACCAAAGGAAATTTGAAATTCAAATGAAAACGTGAATGGAAGTGGCAAAAAAAAATCACTTTTTTAATCAAAAGAGATTGGATTCACTTCAATTTACTTGCAAAAGGGGTTAGGTACACAATGATATTTTTTTTAAGTATATAGAAAAAATTGAAGACAGGTAGATTTCTTTTATACCCAATTTTATGTTCACTGTTCACATGATAGAGTTGTACATCATGACAATTTAGTTTCTCATAAGAATATTGCAATAAGTGAGAATAAAAACTTGGTTTTTCTCGGAATGGTCCTAACCCCTTTTGCAACTAAACTCTTCATATATTTCCTTCTTCTTTTCCCACTTGTTATCTGTCTCCTGGTTTCCATAAATCTCGTCTTATTTCTCCTCCACCCCTTTTGTTCCTACTTCCCACATTCTAGCTCTCTTACCACCCCCTCTAAATTATATCTTCATATGTGCCCCTCCATTTCTTTCTCATCTCTTTTCAACCCACTTCTCATCACTCTTTCCCTCTCTCGATCTTCATCTCATTTTCAATTTTGCCAATTCCAAATCCCTTTCATTTTAGCTCTGTACAAATACTATATGAACACAAATGAAAGACATAAAGGAATTCTCTGGTTAGTGGTGAATTTTATTAATTAGCCATAAAAAAATATCACATTATCAGAGGATTAAGCTTTACCTTTTTCTTAAGCGTATGTTAATACTTTGAACCAAAAGAATTTTTTTGTATGCTGGGGCAGCAATCCTGGGGGGGGGGGGGGGCACAGTTCCCCCTACTTCTTGAAGCACTGAAAAGTGCCTTTTTATGCAAGAAAAATGCCCCCTCACGAACGTGTACTGTGTCCCTTTCACCTGACGAGAACCTGTTTTAGGTGTTACCAAGTGCTCTTCCTTGTATGCAATTTTTTAACCCAAAAATGCCCCCCCCCCCCCGGAACGTGTTCTGTGCCCTTTCATCTGAGGGCCCGTTTCATGTGTTAAAAGAGTGCCCCCTTGCCTTCTTGTAAGTGCCCTTTCTCGAATCACTGCCCCCTTTTACCCAAGAAAAGTGCTCCTAAAGAACTTGTTCTGTGCCCCTTTCACCTGAGAAGGACCCGTTTTATGGTCACCATGACGATTGCCCTTTGAAACAAGAAAACAATATTCTCATTTCGATAATATACTTATGAAGGAAATCCTTTGTGCATTAAGTTTAATAATTCATGAGTGGGGTATATAAGCAGTTTCGTACAGATGGAGGGGGGCTTGAAGGACTCTTGCCCCCCCCCCCCCCCAAAAAAAAAAAAAAATCACGACCAAGAAAAAAAGAGAAAAGGAAAGAAAAGGGTGAAATATATCATTCTGAATATTTTAGATTTTCTTTTTAAAAATGTCAAAATTTTGCTCGCTCGCAACTTCTTTAAAATTTCATGTAATACAGCATTTTCCCTATGCCCCCCCCCCCCCACTTTCAACTTCACTCCGCCGCTCCTATTTGTATGTTTATAGCTTCTCCTTTTGCAACCAGTTTTAATGAAAATCAACAAGAAATTTCATACTTCATGAATTTGGGGTTGTGATAATAATTATTTTTTTGTGAAAAATTGGACTTGGAAAAAAAAACATTTTCCATCTTCATCAAGTGGTTCCTAAGTCAGACTCTTCAATGTTGAATTGTTGGATTTCTTGAATGAAAACATCTGTTACACCTGGCCTGCAGATTGAAAAAATAGAGAAAGAAAATCAATGAATTTAAATTAAAATTGTCGTGATTTATGAAACTCAAATGTTTTAAGAAAAGTGAGACTATACATATATATGTTTCTTCAACACATAACAGGAAATCTTACTTCTACTAATTATAAACTTGTACTTCTATAAAGCATATCACTTAAACCTGTTCTATGCAGTTTACATACCACTCTCCATTATCACTACATGTACTCTATGAAAAAATGCCAGAGATTTCTCATAAATATGAATATGAATCAACATATGTAAATTATATAAATAGTCAGAATTAAAGTTGATATGTTTTTTGCACAGAATATTTTGATCTGTGATTAAAAACGACACTAACTATAATCTAAAAACAAAATTGAAATGGGTTTTTCAAAGGCAGGTCTATTTGTTGCCAAAAAAATGTGAACAACCTCCATTATTAAAAATATTCACTAATTAACTCACTCATATAACTGCTGTAGGTTGTATTTCTCTTTGTGGTCTAGTCGCTGTTCTATTAGGCCTACTTCACCAATTATTTATCATCATCAATCACCTCCATGAAAATTGTAAAACTGCATCATCCTATTGGACAAAATGTAAAATAACAAGATTTTAAAAAAATGTTAATCTACAAATATGAAATATGAATATCACACTAAAGAATGCATAAAATGAATTTGGTAAAATATGAAAAATAAATATTGCTTTGTTTATAAACAAATAGGAAATAAAAAGGCCATTTAATTACTAGTAGATCAAGGACATGACCTTATTTTATAAATTTGCCCAAGGTACATAACTTTTGGCATTGGTTCTATTTTAGACTCGAGAGCCTGTATATTTAAGAAGTGTACATTCATTACAGATCCTACCTCTTTGTGGCTCAGATTATTTTTATTTAATGTAAACATGGTTAACATTCAATGCATGTAATGTATCTGTAATTTTGTATGGGTTAGTTTAAGTTTTATACCTGGATGAGAATCTGCAAAATGATGCATGCACTTATGATCATCATCTTGAACCATATAGGTAGACCTCTACTGTTTTTCTTGTTCTTCAAACTTAACCTGTTTGTGAAAGGAGAGAACAATAATAAGAAGTGATCTTTTTCATGGCCGTATAGGGGGAGGGGTTTGGGTAAGAGCTGAAATGTGAAAACCTTCATCAAAAAGAGAATTGCATGACATCCTTCAATTTTACTTTAGAAAATGCATTTAACGGCCCTAGGTAATATTGGTCGCTTCTGGCCCTCGCTTTCTGAATTTTAGGTTTCTCTAAATTTTTACACATGTCTGCCCCCCCCCCCAAAAAAAAAAATCTGGATCTTTTTATTTCCGAATCTTATTTCATTAGATTTTAACATAATTTCATAATCTCATGCACTAGGTCTAGATCTATTTGTAAGAAAGTATAGATCTAGTCCAACGAGACTCAATGCTGTCGCACAGCATTGAGTCTCGTTCATGTATCTAAATTAGGTCTAGATCTAGACTAACGATGGACTCACGATCTATCTAGACCAAGAAAGTAAAGATTCGGTTCTAAACCCTATATCGGTTTAGAAATTTTTGATGTCTGACTTTGACTTTTATTCCTGGCTAAGACTTCATTGCCATTATTGACCGAGAGTAGATCTAGATCTAGTCCGACTCCTTGGTCCACTGACAGTCATACACTCATACTCGTACATGTAAATGGAGTCGTTTAGGCCCAGACCTAGATCTAGGCCTAAATTACAGACCTAGTCCTAGATCAGAAGCCCTGGGGGTAAGTATCGAGGGTTGGGAAAGTATAAGTTAGACTAGATTTTAATTAGGTAGGCCTAGCTCTTGATAGCATCAATGCATAAATAAAAGTAAAGTACGGTACGGTAGCCTAGATCTAAGTATAATTTATAAAGTAAGTAGGGCATAGGATTAAGAAGATTTAGGTCATAGATGTATTGATAATAAGACAAACATGCAAAGCAGCATGTTATTTCTAAGACCGAGTCTATATATTTATGAATAACATTAACAATAAGAGTTAAAATGGTGGGGGCTAAATGCAGAAGCCTGAAGTTATGCAAAATAAATTTGATATCTGAAACAAAGTGAGGCCTGACACAATGACAGGCGTATTTTCATCCACACTCCGCTTCACAGTTTATTCCTGACTGAGTCTCGATCTACTGAAGATAGATGCAGATCTCCCTGTAGATCTAACGTTACAGTGTACAAAAAGAAGCCTCATTCTTCTTGTTTTAATCAATCGTGGGTTGGTCCTTGTTTGAGGTGAACCAAACCAGCCCGATTATCTCTCGATTCCCAGCCGGCTAGGAGCCCGTACAAAATACACTGCAAGCAACATACAGGCTGCACTGGGCGACGATGACAATCTAACTTCAATTTCAAAGACCAAATTCTGCTTTCCTTTAACAGAAGAATGATAGCAAACTCTCTAATTTGTTAAAGAAATAACCTAAGATCACAAAATACAGTGTGAAATGTGTAAATAATCCACTGAATTAATGTGGTTATATCAATTTATACGTACTCACCGGAGTGTTCGTACGTCCATTTTGTGTGTGGAAAGAAAAGTTTCAGAATGAATAAATTAGATGACGTAATGAGGTCAAATGAATAATTATTTCTGTAACACGATCCCACTAGTATCGATGACAAAGAATCGGGGAAATCGCGTATTAATGACGCTCTTAGCCAATGAAAAGGCCGGATTATGAATATCTTCATGCTCATGAATGTCAATGAGGGCTTATTTTTGTCTTCAAATGATCGCGGTAGGCGGAGCCTAATCTCGTTTGTTTTGTGCTGAACGCGCACGCAGCTTTCGGTCTAGTAATATATTATAAGGTCTTTGCACTGCACACTCTCTAGCGCGCGCTTAGCACTGGCACTGCACTCCAGCCCACTCACACGTATTGCGAGGTTAGTATTAGTATACTAACCTCGCACCACGAACCGCGTTTGGCAGTGGATTTCTAACTAGTGGGTCGCGCGTGCTGGGATCTCACTTCTTGGGTCCACAACACACGACTTCTATGGCTTGAATTTTCTGTGCGCGGCGGCATGTAATGAACCCTTGAGTGCACTCCAGCCACGCTACATGCTGCATACAACATTGCCACCAGAACATCTAGGCTAGGTGAGCATGCCCAATTCTCAAGTGATGTTTGTGCAGGCTCCACACTACTTGGAGTGGAGCCTGCACGGGCTACACGAACATCACTTGAGGTTGAGGTAGCCCAATTCCAATGTTCCTCGAAACCGTCAACAAGTTAGATTAATTAATATGAAATTGAAAAGCAGAACTTGTATTGTGTTTTCGAAGACAAAGTAATCCCCACCCACTTTCTCTTCCCACCCCCCCCCCAAAAAAAAATAATCCAGGGGTGAAGGAGGAGCTCCCAGGTCAGGGCTAGTTTGTAGGGCATGATGTTCATGATGGTGTGGTGCTGTTCTTACTCAGCAAGTTGGAGATTATTGGGGGGGGGGGGGCTATTTTATTTCCACATTGCCATTGGGGCAATTTGAGGTTTTTTCTTTCTGTTCAAGGGTTAAACCTCTCTAGATGTATATAGATCCTTTTTTATGGAACAAGCAAAAATTGATTTTCTAAATCTAATCATTCTTGAATGTATTGTCATGACAGATCTTGGGGCAACTCCATTGCCCCAAAGGTACCTCCCCAAAGCATTCAATTTGTCCTCATGTCCCCTTTTTGTTCCTTTTGTACATAAATGTGCCCCTCTTCTCTCCCCAGCCCGCCTCTCTCTTTAGTTATCATATTATATTATATTGCCATTTCTGTGTTGTTTATCCAATGTTCTTTCAATTCGTAATGAGGAACCTTAATTTACAAGCATTGCTTCACTTAGGTCTCTTTGTCTTCCTTTAAAATTATTTCTTTTCTGTCTTAAGCTGTATAATGTATTTAAAAACAATGTTTTCTGCATACTCTGTTTTATGTATACCTGTATGTTTTATCATGTACTCTGCTCATTGTTTCATACACACTTATATGTTTGTCATGTATTCAAACTCAAAGTTGGAAGCCAAATAAAATGAACTTATGAACTTATGAACTTATGGGGGCGAATGCATCCGTCACCCTCATATGATGTAAATTAGACAATGCCTATGCTGTGTTGTTTGGATGTTTGAATGTTCAGTTTGCCAATGTGGTAGACTGCTGACTCGTGTTGAAAAAAGTATCATCAGTGCAGTTTGTATTTTTACCAGTAATGTTTTTTTGCTTTGCAGTCGATCATGGACGTAAAACAAGAAATAAAGGAGGATACCTCTAAACCGACACCTGCCGATAATGGATGCGGGCACTCAACAAATAAAGAAGGTATATACATGTACTAAAACACCTGCAGGGATTACTATATTTTGAATTTTGTTAAAACCAAATACAAGCGATTGAGGTTGTATCCAATTAAGTAGGGTATTAATGGTTATTATTCGGCAATCCTGTATTTTAGGGGTTTAAATTATTTTAGGTTGCTAACTTCAGGCGACAGCTCCACTACCGCTGTTAACGGTAGTTCAGTAGTGCGTACGTACGTGCCGGGTATGGCGGGCCGTTAATATTATTTCTTCATTCTATAACCCCCCCCCCCCGCCATGACAAGTAACGCTGATTACCGTTGGTTTGGTATATACCATTATACTCTTCATCCTTCACCCATAAGTGCTCAGATATACCCCCTATAGTATTAATTATTATCCCTATTATGCCCCAAATAATAAAACCCCCTAAAACCAAGGCATGCTGCATGGCATTATATTTCTTCATTGCATACCCCCCCCCCCCCCGGCCCGGCCATGACTAGTCCCAGGTCACGTGACACCCCGACGGCTTTAGGTATACCGTTATTCTAATCTATACCACCCCCCCCCCCCCCCCCCGGCCCCTATATATCGCATGATACCCCATTGGTAAATACAACTTTACATCTACTACATAGCTGTATACTAGTAGTCCTATAATAATGGCATTAACGGCCCACCATACCCGGCACGTATGTACGCACTGTACTACTGAACTACCGTCGGTCGTGGAGCCTGAAGTTAGCAACCTAAAATAATTTAAACCCCTAAAATACAGGATTGCCTATTATTCTCCCTTCTCTGTAATGTAATGTAATTAGACTGGATGGCTCACAATGGGATGCCAGAAATATTTAAACAGTTGGAGCCAACATTGCACAAATTGCAGACAAGTGCAATATTGGTCCTAACAACAGTATTTCTGGTATTCCATGAAATAAAGCCGTCCAATTTAATTGTTATTATCTATCCCCCCCCCCAAAAAAAAAAAAAAAACTGACCGAGAAAATAATGTCACTGATCACAATCAGTTAATATGGCCTCACTTCATGGTCAGTTTGATCATAAAAGTGTGATTGACTTACAGATAGCTCTAAAGCCTCTATGAATATGTTTAGCTTAAAGGAGAATGAAACCCTTGAAACCAGCTGAATCCATATCAAAGAGAAAAATCAAAGAAACATATTGTTGAAAGTTTGAGGAAGATTGAATGAATAATAAGAAAGTTATGAGCATTTGAATATTGAGATCACTAATGCCATGTAGATCCTCCCATTGGCAATGCGACCAAGATCTGTGATGTCACACACGTACAACTCCCTCACTACTTTAGTACTTATTTCACTTATATTCTCACTTGTATAGAGTCTATCACAAGGTGATGTGTTCTCTTTGTGAGAGGACAAGTACAGAGGTTTCACAACATTATATCATTGATTAATTGTTTGTCATATGATTAGAATGAGCAAAAAGATATGTTTTGGGGTATATTTTCAGTGTCCAAAAGGGGAGAGTTGTTCATCTGTGACATCATAGATCTTGGTCGCATTGCCAATTGGAGGATCTCCATAGCATTAGTGATCTTGACATTCAAATGCTCATAACTCTTCTATTGCTAGTCCTATTTTACTCAAACTTTTGTTGATCTTATTCTTTGATTTTTCTGCTTTCACAAAAGCTAACTTGCTCCAAGAGTTTCATTGTCCTTTAACATTGATGCATTTTCATGCATACCCAATAGACTGCTCAGTATGTTACCATATTGAACAGCAAGTTTGTACAGAAGTCGATGGGAATCATGGGATATTTGGGGATTTCGATCCTTTGTTCAATACTCTCTCCTGGGCGAATGATACAGACAAAGATATGTGTTTTTGATGCATTGGTCACTAAAACACTATATAGAAAATATTTTATATAATTGAATTTCAAATATTTCACTAAATTAGACCTGTGCTCAAAGAATGTAAATATCTTAGCTCATGATTGGGTTTTATATAAAGTAATGAATATTGATTATTTTCATAAAAAGAAGGAGAGCCCCGGGGAAAATTATCAGATTTCAAAGAAAAGACAAGTTCACGTTTCTGTCTTTTTCAGATTCTGTTTTGAAAATGTACAAATGGCATGGGGGCCTAAAACACATAGAATTACCTTAATTTACTGATCATCGGTATCCTTGTTTTGTAGGTGATATGAAAATGACCATCAAAGCCGGAGAAGAGAAAACATCACTCCCAGTCTCAATGAAAGCTAAAAACGAGGAGGATTCTAAACAAGTCGATCAAGTTGAAAATCATGGTAATTATGGCATTTTATTCTTGTACAATGATGGTTATTTTTCCCTAACTGCTTAATATATAGAATGATCATTGTTGCTTGAGAAATTGTGTTATATACATAAACAAGTATTTAAACAAACATATATTTATTTTGATTGGGCACCCATCTAAATAAATTTTCATCTAAATTTGTTTTATATTATTTAATCAAACAACACATTCTGTATAATCAGGCGCGGATTCATGCGGTTTTGAGAAACAAAGTTAAAATTTGTAATTTAAAAATGCCATTAAAACAGAGGTGTATCCCCTCTTTTGAAACTGAAGACCCTTTTTTTGTTGCTTGTCAAATTTTTTCGGGTAGGAAATAGCCTTTAGTTGTGGTTTAAAACCTTTTTTTTTCTTTTTGGCTTGTCAAAATTTTCCTCCGAAAAAATTGCCCCCTGTTTTGGAAAATCCTGGATCCGCCCCTGTGTACAATATATCCGCCACATTATAAAGTGTTGTGAGGCATACACATTCTTTATGTCGAATTGAATAAAGAGTATTCCCGTTGTATCTGAACATACATTTATATGTATATCAGGCCATTTTTTGTGTTTTACTGTCGTGGGACTAATTTTCACAACCGATTGCCTAAATCTGCGACATGGGGAATTTTTGGGGCCCTGTTTTAATTTGCCAGGGCTATTGTGAGCATTTTGGGGGAAAATCCAATCACCCAAAGACCCATTGCTGCTTACAGAAGAGTATGCTCCTGACTGGCAAATGTTAAACTTGCAACTCAATAAAATATTTGTTTACTGTGTGACTACATGTATATCAAATTTGTGATTAATAATACATGAGTAGAACCATGGTAATCACCTTCCAACTTTTGTAAATGCAGTTATCACAAATCTTTAATGATGCTTGTTTTAAAACTTACATGTAAGTTGTTGGACAGTGAAATGTGATGTTACCAGAAGTATAATTTTCTCCATCCACAGATGCCATTGTAGGCAACCCTGTACAAAGCGGTCAGGAGACCTCCATGGATGTGTTGCGAAAGAATAACCATCAGTGCTCCTACTGTGATAGAGCATACTCTCGTAAAGGCGCTCTGACTAATCATTTGAAAAAACACACTAAAGGGAAACCCTTTGAGTGTCCTCAATGCGACAAAAGATTTTCCCACTATTTTCAATTTGTCGCACACACAAGATCCCACACTGGCTGGATTCCCTGTACAGTCTGTCAGAAAACATTCCGCATGGAATCCGCACTTGACTTGCACTTCAAACGGCAGCACATGGATTACGAAGATCGACAATTCAAGTGCAGTTATTGTGATAAGAGATTTCCGTATAAGTCTGCGCTGAATATGCATGAAAAGCTCCACACGCGATGGTACGAATGTTCACATTGTGGGAAGAAATACAGACATGAGAGTAGTCTGAAGCGGCACCTTGAAGCCCATGAGGAGGATAGGAAGAAGCCGTTTCAGTGCGATCATTGCTCAAAAGGGTTCTTCAAAGAAGGTTCACTTGTTGCCCATCTGAGAATACACAGCGGGAAGGATGTTGCGCAATGCCCGCATTGTGATAAAAAGTATCTCAACAGGTCGCACCTAAAAGATCACATGATGAAGAAGCATGATTCTAAACGAATTTATTTCAAATGCCCCAGGTGCAATGCAAGCTTTGTTCAGCAGAACGGTCTTGACACTCACATGTTTAAAAAGCACGGTGAAGGAAAGCCTGGCGAAACACGTAGCAGGTGCCATACACCTGCATGTTCGATTTGCAGTGAAGTATTCCCGAGCAGATTCAAACTTGCTGCCCACACGAGGGAAAAACATCTTGATACTAAACCATTCGGGTGTTCCGTTTGTGCAAAGAAATTTGCGAATAAGGCTTACCTTAACAGCCATATGAAATACCACAGTGGGGATAAGCAGCATCAGTGCGACCAGTGTGGTGAGAAATTTTATGAGAAGCAACAGCTGAATAGACATGTAAAGAGACATACGGGAGAGAAGGAGCATCAGTGTTCCGTTTGTGGAATGAGATTCTATGAAAAGCACCGTCTCACCAGTCATGCTAGAACCCACACTGGAGAGAAGCCATATGCTTGCTCACTGTGCGATAAAAGATATGGGCATCCTAGCGACCTGAAATATCATGTACGATCCATCCATAAGCCTACTGGGGAGAAACCCTTCCAGTGCTCACAATGCAACAAAAAGTTTTACTTCCGAAGATTCCTGAAGAGACATGAACAAATACACTCTGAAGACAAACCCTTTCTATGCTCATACTGTGGCAAGACTTTTAGAAAAAGCAGTTATTTGGAGACGCACACGTTGACACATACTGGCGAGAAAGACTATCCATGTACTCTTTGTGATAAGAAATTCAGTTCGAGAGGTCTGCTGAATCGTCACGTGCGAAAGCACACGGGCGAAAAGCCTTATAAGTGTCCAATTTGTGGGAAGGAGTTTGCTCAGCAACCTGCTATGGCGAGTCATCTCAGAGTCCATCGCAATGAGAAAAACCATCATTGTGTGGTTTGCGACAAGAAGTTTTACAGCAGATGCCGTCTTCAAAGTCACATGACGACGCACAATGGGGAAAAACCTCATGTTTGTCTGCTCTGTTGGGCACAGTTCACCCAAAAAGGAAGCCTGAAGGACCATCTGAGAACGCACACAAAGCCGTACAAATGCAACAGTTGTCCCCAAAGATATGCTCAGGAAAAAAGCCTCAATAACCACATTGCAAAAAAGCACACTGCCGAAAAGCCCTACAAATGCCACCTTTGTGGTGAAGGTTTCAATCTCAAAAAGGTTCTGGATCGTCATATCAGAAGGCATGCAAGGCCGTACATATGTGAATCTTGCCCCAGCAGATGTTCCAGCAAGAAAAATCTCAGTCTTCACCGAAGATTAAGACATCCTGGGAGCAAGCCCTATCAATGTTCATCTTGCCAAAAGAGATTTTATGGACTCTCACAACTCAGTAACCACTTGAAAACTCGATGCGGTAAGAATCTCGGTAAAAGCTCAGTTTTGCTCAGAAACTGCGGTACAAAACCTTACAAAGAAGGACAAGAAGAGCCAGAAGGACAAGAAGAGCCAGAAGGACTTGCTGAACCCCCAAATCTCGATGGCATCTTTAAATCTCAATGCTTTATCCGTCTCAGTAAATGTTCGGTCCCACTAAAAAGCTCAAATATCAAGCCTGAAGAAAAACCAGAGGAGTTTGTCGAAGCCCCAACGCTCGTTGCCACCTTGAAATCGCATTGCCCCGTAAAGCTCCGGAAATGTTCCGTTCTGCTCAGAGATGACGAAATGCTTTTGATGTGGACGACATTCTTGAATGAAAGGAAATCATGATTTACTTCCAGAATACATCTGCCTTGTATTCTTGGAAGTATTCTGAAAAAGTCCTTGTGAATGATGTACAATTCAGTTATCACAATCATTAGTTAAAGTAGCTTTAAACTTCTTCCGGTCAAAAGTCCTTTTTACTGGGTCAGTGAACCTTGAACCTGGTTTAGTAAATGTATGCATGGACCTATTACAATAGGTCCATGATGTATGTAAACTTAACTAAGGCTATTTTTTTTGTCTCGCCTGCATAGCAGAGCGAGACTATAGGCGCCGTTTTTCCGACGGCGGCGGCGTCAACATCAAATCTTAACCTAAGGTTAAGTTTTTGAAATGACATCATAACTTAAAAAGTATATGGACCTAGTTCATGAAACTTGGACATACGGTTAATCAAGTATTACTAAACATCCTGCCTGAGTTTCAGGTCACATGACCAAGGTCAAAGGTTATTTAGGGTCAATGAACTTAGACCATGTTGGGAAAATTATTTTCAAAATCTTAACCGAAGGTTAAGTTTTTGAAATGACATCATAACTTTGAAAGTATATGGACCTAGTTCATGAAACTTGGGCATAAAGTTAATCAAGTATTAGTGAACATTCTGCTCGAGTTTCAGGTCACGTGACCAAGGTCAAAGGTCATTTAGGGTCAATGAACTTTGGCCAAGTTGGGGGTATTTGTTGAATTACCATCATAACTTTGAAAATTTATGGATCTAGTTCATGAAACTTGGACATTAGGTTAATCGAGTACCACTGAATATCCTGTGCGAGTTTCAGGTCACATGACCATGGTCAATGGTCATTTAGGGTCAATGAACTTTGGCCGTGTTGGGGGTATTTGTTAAATTACCATCCTAACTCTGAAAGTTTATGGATCTAGTTCATAAAACTTGGACATAAGAGTAATCAAGTATCACTGAACATCCTGTACGAGTTTCAGGTCACATGACCATGGTCAAAGGTCATTAAAGGTCAATGAACTTTGGCCATGTTGGGGGTATTTGTTGAATTACCATCCTAACTCTGAAAGTTTATAGATCTAGTTCATAAAACTTGGGATATAAGAGTAATCAAGTATCACTGAACATCCCCTGTGAGTTTCAGGTCACAAAACCAAGGTCAAAGGTCAGTTAAGGTCAATAAACTTAGGCCATGCTGGGGTAATTGTTGAATTGCCATCATAACTTTGAAAGTTTATGGATAGAGTGAATGAAATGTGGACATGGGTGTAGTTGACAAGTCTTAAGTCACCGTTCAAATGTCATTTATGGTCAATGAAGGTATTATGTCATTATATGAATGGTGTTTTTGTGAATGATTATTTTATAGTAGTTTTCAAAGTTAGCACTGATGCTATATTAAATTGCGTAATGCAGGCGAGACTGCCAGAGGCATTCCACTTGTTTTAATTCTCAGGATAATATTAAAGATACGATACAAACTTGTAACAACTAACTTTTTCATGAAACATACATTTCAAGAACTGACAAATAGATGGTAATTTCAGGCATAAGCCTTATTCTGTTAAACTTTTATAGGTTCTCAGTAATTACAGTGTACATAAGTATTTAATATCTTTATTTTCCTCATTCATTCTGTGTTGGGACTACATCAAAGTGGAAACATGTTTATAAGACGTCTTTTAAACGCATTCAGAATTGATGTTGTGTTTCTGCTTCTTCAGGAACTGTGTTTTTGGAGAAACATTGATCATAATTACATCATTGTGTGATATTAGGAGCATTGTTGGTGACCAGTGTTCAATATGGAACTGTGGAACCATTTTAAACTAGATGTAGCAAAATCCCGATTTTGGCTTAAAATTAGGAAGCAGAAACATTTTCCGTAAGTCATGATTGTCCTTGTTGTTTATACTTATAGACCCTTTGAAATGTCTTTTAATACTGTTCTTTGTTATACTAACTTTTAGCTGTATATTGAACAGCTTATCAAAGTTAACAAATATTGTCTTCTTACAGGACCACATGTGATTGGTCTGCATCTGAAACTACACATGTGGGTCATCGTGATCATAGTCACTCTGATAACTAGAGCGCTCTGTTCAATATATGACCATTTGACTTGGTAAAGTGGAAATGAAGTTTGGACTATCTTGCAAGAAGTTGTGATAGATTCAAATTAGTCTTGAAAAACAATTAATCTCAATTCCTATCTTTTCTTTTTGCAATTTGAGATCAATCTAAGTTTTAATTACTGACAACAATCTTAACACAATTTTTTGTGACCTTTAATGACCTTTATTGTCTTCTGTTGCAAGCCACTGAAATCCTTGCATCTGATTGGCTCAGACCAATTTTAACAGTGAAAATCACTTTTTGTTTCATGAAGCTTTTCCCTGTAGCCATTGGTTACTTTTCATGCCAATTATCATTTTTTTTATAAGTACTTTTCAAGTTGAGTATGTCAGTTGTGGTTAATACTCGTAATTCTAGAGGTTTTCAGTGCATTGACAAGCTAGTTTTTTTTCAGTTTATTTCCAATTCGTTTAATGCCAATTCGTCCAATGGCCGTTTAGTCCATATACTATTTGGTCTAATTGGACGAAGTGTTGAATTGTGCAAAATGAATGAAAATGAAATGGATATTAGACCAACTGGTTATGAGACGAAATGGTCATAGACAAAATGGTGATAGATGAAGTGATGATTGGACCAAATGGTTGTTAGACGAAGTGTTGATGAACGGAATGGCATTAGACTAAATGAAAGTAGACAATGTGGTGAGTGGACGAGTTGGCAATTTACCATTGTTTTTTTGCCAGAATAAAGTATATGGTGGTCACTTGTTATAGTTCATTTGTTTCTTTCAAAATATTTGTACATGGCAGTTCAAAAATAATAAGATATTTAAATAAAACGGACTGTCAACATAATAAACCTAAATTGAAGTGGTTTACATCATTAACATTAAGGAGTAGAATTCCAGAAAAAAGGTTACATGTGATTGACATTTTGAAAGAAAGGGGAGGTCTGAAAGAAGTGTTCGTCTTATCCTGTAGTCTTATCAAGCATGTTATCAAGTTAAAGATCTTATATTGATTGTAAATTCATTGCTACCGTGTGCTCAAGATTTTTTTATCACATATAGTCTCTTTTGATCATTTACGTTTGTACAGTTACCTATTTTCATCCATATTCCTTCCAAAAGACAAAGTTAATTATAGTTTTTTAGTCGAATGAACAAGTTATGGAAAAAGATTCTTTTTTTCCTATACAGAAAAATAGTGAACATATCCATTGTTTTATGTTTTAATATGTTTGCAGACCAATAAGCCGCACAGATCTCATGTGGGTCATGTGTTGTGCAGGGTACATGAATAAATAACGCAACAAATTAAATCTCATGAATGTTGTAATTTCTTTTAAGGCTTTGTCAACCCCCCCCCCACCTCAAAAAAAGAAGAGAAGAAACTATTGAATAATTAGAGAAAACTTGTTAGAGCATCATGCTGAGAATTTCTTCAAAATGGACGTCTAGAAGTTTTTTATGTTTGTGTTTTAGCTTAATTTTCACAAAACATATATATGCACATCGTAGTTGGTATGCACATGAGGGAACTGATGACATCACTCATTCACTCTTTCTTCTTTTCCATGAAATATGATATATTTATTATGATATGAAACTAGGTTTGATTACTCCAAGAACATGTGGAATCGCTATTATAGCGATACAATGAAGAATTCGTATTGCAAAATTTGCACAAATCGAAATAAACTGGATTCTTCATTTCATGATAAAATACAAATAATAATAATAAATAAATGATGATATCATCAACTCTCCCAAATGCATATCACCTCTGTTTTTAAAATGAGGGAAAACTTAAAATATCAGAACTTTCTTATTATACTTCAGATTTGATGAAATCGTTCGTGATAGAGGTATATTTCTTATCTTTCCTTTTTTAGGTGAAATTGCTCTAGGATGAAAGACTGTCATTATGTACAAAAGAAATGTAAATAGGGGAGTGAGAGATAGAGAGACATAAGAGATTGGAAACGGGGAGGGGTGATCTGAGGTGACACAGAAGGGGAAAGAGGAGGGGGTGGCGAAGAGAAGAGAAACGGAGGAGGGAGAGGCTGATAGGAAGGATGGAAGAAGAGAGGAGAGAAACGGGGAGGTAAAGGCTGCGGGTGAGAAGCGGGGAGCGGTGATATAGAGGGAGAGGAGACATAGAGAGAAGAGAAACGGAAAGGATTGACAGAGAGGGGGAGGCTTAGAGGAGGGAGGGACGAAGAGAAAAGGGGAAGGGTGACAGAGAGAGAGAGGCTTAGACATGGATTGACCATCCCCAAATTTTGCTGGGGTTGCGCAATGTGTTAAAAGTGTCCTACGTTCGTCCTGGCAGTGTATCCCAGAGTGTTGACAGTGTTTTCACAGTGTCCTACAGTGTGGTCTACAATGTGACCACAGTCCCAGTGTGTTCACATTGTCCTACAGTGTATCACACATGTTCTCAGTGTTTTATAGTGTGTTCCACAGTATGTTCACAGTGTGTCCCATAATGTGTTCACAGTTTGTACACAGTGGGTCGCACAGTGGTCTCAGTGGGTTCAGTGTTTTTACAGTGTGCCCCAAAATGTGACATCAGTTCCAGTGTTTTCATAGTGTCTTACAGTGTGTGTCCATACTATGTTCTCAGTTTTTTGTCTCATAGTGTGTTCACAGTGTGTTTACAGTCTTACACATTGTGTCCCACAGTGGTCACATTGTGTTTACAGTTCCACGGTGTCTCACAATGTGTTCACAGTGTCCAACAGTGTGTTCACAGTATGTACACAGTGGTCTCAGTGTGTCCATAGTCCCACAGTGTGTCACAGTCTCCTTTAGTGTGTCCTATAATGTGACCACAGTCCCAGTGTTTCCCCAGTGTCCTAAAGTATGTCCACAGTATGTTCTCAGTGCTTTATAGTGTGTCTCACAATGTGTCCACAGTATATACACAGTGTTTTCCAAATTTGTCTCAATGTGTTCACAGTGTTTTCACAGTGTCCTGCAGTGATTTCTACAATGTGACCACAGTCCCAGTGTGTTCAAATTGTCCTACAGTGTATCACACAGTATGTTCTCGGTGTTTTATAGTGTGTCCCACTGTATGTTCACAGTGTGTCGCATAATGTGTTCACAGTTTGTACACAGTGGTCTCAGTGTATTCACAGTATGTACAGTGTATCCCACAGTGGTCCCAGTGTGTTCATAGTCCCACAGTGTGTCACAGTGTTTTCACAGTCTCCTATAGTGTTTCATATATTGTGACCACAGTCCCAGTGCTTCCCAGTGTTCCACATTATGTCCACAGTATGTTCTCAGTGCTTTATAATGTGTCTCACAGTGTGTCCACAGTATATACACAGTGTTTTCCAAATTGGTCTCTATGTGTTCGCAGTTTCCCACAGTGTATGTGTTAACAGTATGTACACAGTGTGTCCCACAGTGGTCTCAGTGTGCTCTTAGTCTCACAGTGTTTTCACAGTCTCCTACATTGTGTCCTACACTGTGACCACAGTCCCTGTGTTTTTACAGTGTCTTACAGTATGTCCACAGTATGTTCACATTGTGTTCACAGTATGTTCACAGTGTGTGTCACAGTGTTTTCACAGTGTCCTGCAGTGTCTTCTACAATGTAACCACAGTCCCAGTGTGTTCAAATTGTCCTACAGTGTATCACACAGTATGTTCTCGGTGTTTTATAGTGTGTCCCACTGTATGTTCACAGTGTGTCGCATAATGTGATCACATTTTGTACACAGTGGTCTCAGTGTATTCACAGTTTTTTTACAGTGTGCCCCATAATATGTGACATCAGTTCCAGTGATTTCATAGTGTCCTACAGTATGTTCTAATTTTTTTGCCTCATAGTGTGTTTACAGTGTGTTTACAGTCTTACACAGTGTGTCCCACAGTGGTCCCATTGTGTTTACAGTTCCACGGTGTCTCACAATGTGTTCACAGTGTCCAACAGTGTGTTCACAGTGTGTCCCACATTGATCTCAGTGTGTTTATATTCCCACAGTGTGTCATAGTCCTATCATGTGACCACAGTCCCAGTGTCCCACAGTATGTTCTCGGTGCTTTATAGTGTGTCTCACAATGTGTCCACAGTGTTTTCCAAATTGGTCTCAATGTGTTCACAGTTTCCCACAGTGTATGTGTTCACAGTATGTGCACAGTGTGTCCCATAGTGGTATCAGTGTGCTCATAGTCTCACAGTGTTTTCACAGTCTCCTACAGTGTGTCCTACACTGTGACCACTGTCCCAGTGTTTTCACAGTGTTTTACAGTGTGTCCCACAGTATGTTCTCAGTGTTTTATAGTGTGTCTCACAATGTATTCACAGTATGTTCACAGTATGTACACAGTGTGTCCCACATTGGTCTCAGTGTGTCTCGATGTGTTCACAATGTCTATATAATGTGACCACAGTCTCAGTGTTTTTAGTGTCCAACGTGTGTCCCTCAATATGTTCACCATAACCACAGTGTGTCCCACATACGTCTCAGTATGTTCACAGTCTCACAGTGTGTCTCAGTGTTTCACAGTGTCCTACAATGTGACCACAGTCCCAGTGTTTTCACAGTGTCTTACAGTGTGTTCCACAGTATGTTACCAGTGTTTTATAGTGTGTCTCACAGTGTGCTCACAGTATGTACACAGTGTGTCCTTCATTGTATTTCAGTGTGTTCACAGTGTTCTACGGTATGCCCCATAATGTGACCACATTCTCCTTGTTTTCACAGTGTCCTACAGTGTGTCCCACAGTATGTTTACCATAACTATAGTGTGTCTCACAGTCGTCTCATTGTGTTCATATAGTCCCACAGCGTGTCTCAGTGTGTTCACATTATCCTACAGCGTGTCCTATAGTGTTTTCCGCAGTATGTTCTCAGTGTTTTATAGTGTGTCTCAGCGTGTTTACAGCATGTTCACAGTGGGTCCCAGTTTGTTTACAGTAACCTACAATGTGTCTCATAGTGTTTTCACAGTCCCAAAGTGTGTTCAAAGTGTGGTGGAATTGTATCGCTGTCAAATAAGAATAATTATGGTTTTATGAATAGTTTATGTTAAACTTTAATATTTGTAAAGGGGCACCTGCCTACAAGATTTTAATCTTTGTTTGCTTCTTACCAAAATAATGTTGATTTCCTGTATGAATGTGTAAATTGTATTTATTTCTTGCTACATGCATGTATTTATATATGTTATTTTTCATTGTATTTGAATCATCATATGGTGAATCAAAAATGAAATAAAAAATTGAAATTGAAGTATTGTCCTATTGTAAACAGGATGAATCACATTTTCATATTATAAATTAAGTGTATACATCAGTAAACATTCACTTTGTAGAGGTATCCACAGTGTGAAATGTCCTCACGCTGTTAGATTTGATCATGTCAACGGTATGAAACACGCCTTCATAATAGTCCACCATGCAAAACACACTGTGAATAAACTGTGATACGCTGGGGTTTTTTTTCAGCATTAAAAGAGCGTTGCGATGGCAAAGTCAAATTCGAAAATAAAAGAATAAGGGGATCGCAGTGAACAAACGTCCGTGAAAATATCTTTCTTAAAAAAGAAAATTCGTATAAAGAAATATCGGAGAGAATGCATTTTAAATAGGAATAAGCGGGGACATCCCGATGGTCCGCGGGTCCGACAGTCCGCGGGTCCGTTAGTCCGCAGGTCCGATATAGTCCGCGGGTCTGTTAGTCCGCGGTGTCTAGGTCATATATGACCTTCTAGAATAAATAGCCCCGGGCAATCGCCCCTGAAAACTACCGCAAAGGAACGCATAATCAGTTACCACACAACAGTAATTCAAGCACACATTCACCCCCCCCCCCCTTGAACTGTACACGTATGCTCGTTCCCTAGTTCTCCGGAAAAGTGGTAAATTTTACGAGAAATGAGGGTATTTTAGCATTTTCCCCGGGATTTTTCCCCGACTTTTTTTTAATTAAGGGATATTTTATTTTACTTTTTTGCGGGCTAAATCTCGAAATAGGGTATCGAATATGGTCCAAAAGCCTGTGAAAAGGGGGTTATTTTGCTAGCTCCCTCTTCAAAAACCTGTAATAGGGTGTAATATTCATGCAGCTAATTCCCTTCCAAAGTTAATTTTGACACGGCTTCCCCTACCAATAGGGGGTATCTCTTAGAATCAGGAACAAGCATACGTATATTGTTCACACCCTGAGGGGGGGGGGGGGATTCAATCATAATCGTAGCTCCACACCTACACCAGGCGTGGTTCTAGACTATACGTTTTGGGGGCTTGAGTAATTTTCGACGTTAATTGGTTTATTCTAATACAATGAAAATGGCCTATAATTGTGGGTAGCCTTATACTGACCAAGCAGCTCTTAAACTTAGGGGGCGCCAAATTCATGTTCGACCGGGGACGCAAAATTTACCTGTAATGAGGGGGCGCCAAACTGTACTTAAACCTTAGGGGGCGCCAAATTGATGTTTGTCCGGGGGGGGGGGGGGGCGCCGATCTGATATTTGACCGGGGACGCCAAATTCATGTTTGACAAGGGGGGTAAATTGAAATGGAGCTTGAAATATACTCCCTTTTTTAGATCAGTAGATCAAAAATTTCAGCTCGCGCTTCGCTCTAGCATTATTTGTTCAGTGATATACTTATCATGTTCATAGATTCAAATGTCTTTTTTTATTCCATATATTTTTTCAGCTCGCACTATTGGCATAATTATTGGTTTAATGATATCCCGTATGAATTCAAATGGAGCTTGAAATACCCCTTTCAGATTAGCAGATAAAGATCTCACTATATCCTTATCATAATTTCACACACACTGAGGACTATCGGACCCGCGGACTAACGGACCCGCAGATTATCGGACCGCGGACTAACGGACCCGCCGACTATCGGACCCGCAGACGAACGGACCCAGGGACTATTGGGCAGTAACCGAATAAGCGCAGTAACAAAATTAATTCGGAATGAAAAGATACAGGAACAACATATGAGGAAATAAGATGATAATAACTATAAAAATATGAAAAGGGACGTTAAAAATTTCCTCAGTACAGTTTATAAAGAAATGACTATCACACTGTACTGCACTCGACCCAGGTGAGGTAATGACAGTAATGACAGTAATATTTATTCTCAGAACACCCCAACGGGTATTGGAGAACACAACAACATTTGAAACATATTTACATTTGAATTTTAAACATATTTACAAAAAATATATATGAACAAAAAATACAAACAAGAAACCAACATATTTCACTGAAATATTATGATAACATAATAAGATATGAATAAATTATTTCTTGAATTACTAAATTTTAGAATTAACAGAAAAAAAGTAAAACATAATGCGTACAAAGGCACCAGCAGCAAACTAAATACAAAAATACAACAGTTTATCAAATACTACATATGTGATACTTATATCTATATAGTAATCAAGATAAATTATTAAAAGACAAATAAAACGAAATAAATGAATACTTCTATTCTTTGATTACTCTATCAAAAGCGAAGCATAATTATTTTACAAAATTTAGCCAGATTTAGAAGTGTGTTTAATTTAGCTGTGTTTAATAATTTTTCCATTTTGTAAGTGTTAGGCCTCTTTGTGAAGTAATTGTCTAAATATAATTTTCTCTCTGCTGAAAATGCCGGACAAACAAACAAATAATGGTTCCATCGCCTATAAGTTGTGATTGACACAGATTGCAAATTCTATTATTTCTTTCAACATTTTCATACCTCCCTGTAACTATTGGTAGACGATGGTTTTCACAGCGGAATGTTGAAAAGCATATACGATATTTTTTAGGAAAAACAGTCATGTATTTTTCTAATTCGAGAGACTTTTTATAGATCCGATAATTAATACATTGAGGATTATCATAAATGTGTAACTGTGTAACGGCAGGAAGTAATTCCTGGTAAATGTGTAACGGCAGGAAGTAATTCCTCAAAAAAGTTGTGCGCACCAGAATCGGTACACTAGCTTATCCGGGGTAATAAAGGAGCGCCTTGAGCACCTAGCAAGGTGGATACGTGCGCTATACAAATCCTATATTTATGATATTATTTATTTATTTTATTATCACGTATCAAAGAACGAGGAAGTAATAAATAAATATATTGATTTAACACAATGATATGTCTACTGACGATTCATTTTTTTAGAAAATAATACAATTATAAGAACGATTAAAGAAAATGCCAAGTACGTTATTTTAACTGATTAAGTGAGAAAACTTTGCAATCTGTACATGTATATCAAATATTTGCATTTTAGAGCACGTTTCGACTTGATTGGAATGTAGAATTCGACCATTATCATTTCCACTTTACCACGTTGAGTTATTACTTTTTAAAAGTTGGATGGCTCCGATTTTCATTAATTATTCAATATTAATTCTTTATTTATTTATTTATTTATTTTCATTGTTTTTTTTTTTTTGGGGGGGGGGGGTGCAGCACCCAAGCCCCAGCTTCCACGGCCCCAAGGACAGCGCTGAGTTGGCACACGGGAGGATATTTATATGTTTAACGAAAACAAGTCGTATAAACATTCAAAAGAAAATGAAAATAAATATGTTTTGTTATAACATGTTTGTAAGCAGTCCGCATCATTGGCCTCTACCATTCTTTAAAGTCACGTAAATATAAAATAAATAGTTGCAGATAAATAAAGTGGAGCCAGACCTATCCAGACAGATAAATATACATTGTGAATATTCAACCTTCAGCATTTACAGAATTAGTCTGGTTCATTAAAAATGGTTTACTAAACATGGCTAATAACATTAAAAATAGCCATAGAATACACCGAGATTGACAGAAAATAAATATTACTTGGTTTGATACACAGAAGCATTATGGTGAATGCCTGTTTATCTCAAGTTATGTGTTACAAAAATGTACTGAAATATTGAAATACCCAGACAGGTAAGCATCAGTGCTAGAGTCACTCGAGCGAAAACGACTCTAGACCAACACAAGGAATCGCTCTAAGTAGTGGAAAGTTCAATGTTATGCCTGCGAAAGGGAGATGTTTGTGTCTGTATGTATTTGCATATAGACATAGAACTGATATTAAATAGTTAGAGAGAATGCCATTCAAGTATATTTGGAATTGGAGATGTGATCTAAATCTAATCTAAAACACTGGCGTATAGATAAGAGGGCGTGGAGGGTGCCATGAACCCCATCAAAAGGTTGCAAGACCGAGAAAAACACAGGAGAAAAGAAAAGGAAAATGGTGAAATGTGATATTTTCCTGAATATATTGTCAAAATCGATTCAGCTATTATTCCTTTCCTTTTAAAATTTTAATTACCCCATACACCATTCTTTCGCTCATTTCAGCCACTTGATCAAAATGAATAAAAAAGATATATATATAAAATATATAATACATATTATGTATATATATATCTTTTTTATTCATTTTGATCAAGTGGCTGAAATGAGCGAAAGATCTCGATATAGATGAATGAAGAGAACAATGAAAGGCGTAGCTTATATGAAGATTCCTGGGCACAGCAGCTATCTACGCTTTGGAAAAATTGGTGATGCCGAAAAATCAAACCCGGGCCCCCAGCTTTAAACGCCGGTGCCTTAACCACTAGACCACAGAGACGGGTTAGTGGCTAGGGCGACCCTGATTCGATTGACCGTCAGATAAACAGATTGTCGACACTATCAATTAAATAACCTTTGTCGGGTTTAGGTGAGTTTTGAACAATGACAAGCCGCCAGGTTCCATGACAATTTATTCTACCGACATTTGCTCCACCAACAATTGCTACGCAAAATGTGACAACTGCTCCGCCGATAATTGCTCCACCGATATTTGCTCGGCCGACAAATGCTTCGCGACAATTGCTCCGCCGGTATTTGCTCTGCGAACAATTTCTCCGCCGACATTTGCTCAGGAAACTACGAAATTTGCTCCGCATAATGCGGCAATTTCTCTGCCCACAATTGTTTGGCAAAATGCGACAATTGCTTCGCCGACATTTGCTCCGCAAAATACGACAATTGTTCCGCATAACGCGACAGTTGCTCCGCCGACATTTGCTCCGCATAATGCGACAATTATTGTTCTGCCCACATTCACTCCGCAAAATGCGACAACTGCTCCGCCGACATCTGCTCCTCAAAATGCGACTATTGCTTCACCGATATTTGCTCCATATGATGCTACAAATGCTCCACAGACGTGACCGATAAAATTGTTTGTGGTAAAGGTGCTTTCTTTAATATTTCTTAATTAATTCATTATTTTTTATGCAAACTGACAAAGGGTGGCATTATTATTTTCAGTAACATAATATAACTGCTCTCCATGCACAACGGACCTGAACGCATTTTACATACAACTTGTTAAAATCAAATCAGTAGTTTACATAACACTAAACGAATTTGTATGCAATAACCCAATGATTTTTTAAAACCAACTATAAACAAACAAATTCATCTTTTCCAAGCAATGCAAAGTTAGAATCTGGTTTGGATTCAATGCAATTTTCAAAACAAACACAAAACGAACTGTACTAAATATATCAAATACTGTTGTATCAATATATTACACAGTGTTGTATATAAAAACAAATCAAACAGCGTTTTTATTGTGTAAAGATGTAATATTCTAAAAATTAGAATAAACTGAAAACAAAATCTCATTATTATTACACCAGGCCTTAAATGATTGCATGTCGAGATTTCTCCAGATACATAAATGCCTGGAATGAAATGGAACCCTGCGAAAATATCATATTTAATAAGAGGTAGAATATACCAGTTTGAAAAATCTCAATTTACGTTCGATGGCAATTTTTAAGTTGACAATGCTGATGAAAATGGTGGGTTTAGTAGAACAACTCTTTACATGAAATTCATTATCCTCCTTTATTAGTGAATATGTTGCTCATCGTAGTCTAAATTCAACGTTTTAATATACATGTATATACGTTTCGAAACGTTTTGATACTGTTACCGATCCATCGATTTTCAAGAAAGAAAAAAAACCAGCACGTTTAGAATGTTCGCTCTCTTGAAGGCACTCAGAATTTATTTAAGACCCTATAACAAAAAAATATATATATAAGACTGCTTTACAAAGTAATTATTCATCCTCAACTCGATTATTGCACCGACAATCGGATGAAACGCAATTGTACAAATAACATACTATCATGATTATATATCCTCGAAAAAGCTTCAAATAACTCAGAATAGAGTACCAATAACTATTCACTGATCATACGTTGTCATTAAAAGACTTGTGTATATGACACTAAAGTATACATCAAGACAGACATACAGAGATAAAACAAGATTCAACAAAGAACAAATAATTATGTAAAGAGAGTAGTATATATATATATAACTTTGTTCTCATTGTGTTATTTTTAATGAATTTGGAAATAAATACTGAATTGAATTAAACTGAAAGTTCAGGCATGTCAGACAGAAACTTATATTGAAAAAAAAAAAATATTTTAGACATGTTACAGTGGGGTAGATATTCATTTTTTTTTACCTTGTTTTAAGATGCACTTTTCAAAAGAAAAAATGCCCTTTATTCCCTGTGCCACGCCCCTTTCGAATTCGCTCCGCTGCTCCTGTTCCCAGGGGCGGATCGTGGATTTTCCACATTTTTCGGAGGACTAAATTTGACGAGCAAAAAAAAAGGGTTTTTAACAAACAAGTTATTTTTAATTTCCAAACTCCGCACAATCTTAATTCTAGCACAATATTCGCAATGCCAGTCACCTTCTCAATAACGTCCATCCACATGATCAATCTGTGAGCACGCAATCAAGTCGAGCTCCCAGCTTTCATAAGATATATCCAGCATCTTCCTCAGTTCCGTGAGTTCGTTTTTCTTCCCTTAAAATTAGGGGTGCCATATATTGATCATCAACTTTAAGGTTGCCAATAAATTGACCCAAAAGCGACGGGGCTCCAGGTCAAAATATTAGGGACGCCAAATTTAGCAAATTTTATCTTAAGGGGTTGGGAAGCATCTTCATAGTTTAGGAGATGGGGGGGCTTTATCAGAATTTTTGGTGGCGGGGAAGGTTTGACAAGCTGATCTGGGGTGAAATTTTGCGCTGATTCTTAGATTGTGAGTCTTATAGACCGTCCTCACGACATTTATGGCCAATTTATTTACCAACAAATGACCAGTTTGACCACTCTTTGAAAACTGGTCATTTAACAGAATGCTTCTGTAACCACATCCAATTAAAAGGGTCTTTCCTAAGTAAACATATACCCAGACTCTCAGGGCCATGGGAACGATTTTTTTTTTCAGTTGGGATGCTGACATGGGCTGAAATCTCTCCTCAAAGGTGGGGGGGGGGGGGGGGGGGGCGGGGGACACATTTGAGTTTTCCAGTGTTCTTTTATATATACACACATACAAGCGCACCCTCCCCCCTCCACACACACACACACACCCTCTCACAGTCTCACATACCAACACAACACTCACCTCTGACACAACTCACACACCCTTCCCACAAACAACGACGCACACCAGGTGTCACGCGCGTAAAACATTCCCCATACACTTGTGTGTTAAAATGGCACCTAAGAAAACTTCATAAAAAATAAATGTGAAATTAGAGGGTCGAATCTTTACTACCTTTGGATAGGATATATATCTGACATTCCATATCTGACCAGAGAAGGATATCGTAGCCAGCTCATATTAAAAATAAATCGCCATTTATGAAGATAACTATGATGGGATCAAATTCATCAACTGAAACAGTAAAATAGCCCCAATTCTTCCGCCAGTCAAAAAATGGTTCCAAATCATTGATATATCTTCCCAATTTGGGCAAAGGAAGTTCAGTAGTTACCATTTCTAGAATCAGTGTTAGATTTTGAATCATATTCATACACTTTTGTCAATCAGCAATATCAAATTGAACAAATTCGAATGGGTTGGGTCGAACGAATATCTTTAGCCCTCCTGATGTAATTAGGCTCATGGCACCACCATGCTTGACGCACATACACTACACATCAGACTGGTGGTTGAAGACAATTTGTGTAATGGGCGACAATTTCTGGTTCTAGGTTTCTTTTTGCAGACACAAATTGGCACATGCAATGCAATATGCTTAAAAATTGAGACGGGCACGTGCAGCACAATTTGTCGCGAGGCGATAATTTGTTCAGGGGTGACGATTTGTTGTGCAACACCGGCCCGAACACCGGGTACACGTATCGTATAGTGCTACTCATGGGCAGAACGGTGTGATCATCACGTGATTAAATCATGACCAATGGGAAATTAATTTATATTAAAACATAATTCTAGATCTCGTGACCTGTGTTTTTCTCCTGCACAAACAAAAATGACGTCTACAAAGCATTTCTTTATTTACCTTAATATATTTGTTCGTTTCATGAGCATAAAAAGCAATGTAATAATCGAAATCATGTATAAAGGGGACTGACTTTCGAGAAGCGAGGATTGTCTGATGTTCGATGTATCAGATGTAGTTTCCATCACTGTCAACAACTATGGCAAACGAAAGAGAGGAGGTAAGATCGTCTGTAAACAGCATTATACATATCTATTTAATAGTCTTTCCATTTGCACTGGAAATACCGTTTTCCGCGCAGAATAGATGTTACTACAGAACGAATTATATTTATCTATACTTTAAACAATGAAGCAAGAAATATAAAAGATAATTCAACTTTTTTACTGACAAAACATGGTTTTAAAGAAATATCTCATAAAAATGTTAAAAAGAGAAGACAATCAAAAATTTAAAACACTTTTATCACTTTTTGGCACGTCTCTAGGCCTACTTCAAGGAATATTTAATGCATTTATTTTTAGAATCCCTTTGCATACAATGTAGATGGATAGATAGATAGAGATAGATAGATAGATAAGTAGATAGATAGGAAATATGCAAGAAATTGATAGAATAAATAAATCAAATCGTCGTCAATGTACTGAAAATACCATAAAATGGATCTTTGGAGGCTTACATTGTTTATGAATCAAATAAGCTATCTGTATATAAGGACACCTTTAAACGGAACTTTCAGAAACCGGCTTTTTATCTTTAAATAGCATGTAAAGTCTTACGCCTTAAAAAAAAAATCGATCAATAAGAATTCTTTTTATCGCCTTCATAATTATAACGTCATTACTGTAAATACTTAAAAACTTCAAATTTTTGCTCCTTGAAGAAGTGTTTAAACAGAAACATACGTATATGAGTTGATTTTATTAACATGTTTAGGATAACAAGTTACGGGTGTTAATTGAAAGTTTCAGAATAAACAGAGATTCAGATAAAAAAAAAACAATTGAACACATTTACAATACTCTTTATTTTTTTTAATTAAATCGTTTAAAAGATATATAAATACTACTCCATTCCACCGTATAATTTCATGATTAACACTTTTTGTTTTAGACTAAAAATATTTAGTACTCAGATGCAAATATTTTTACTAAAAATAATTAGAAAATACTATTAATGAGATTGGATTTTTATCTGATTAAGTATTCCCTTCTCAAAATTTCATGTAAGTAAATAGAAACAGGAACTAGTATTTAAGAAATTAATTGAATATCGATTCTGTTATTGTAATTATATCTATTTTTCATTTCATTTATTGGTTTCTGCAACATGTTTCATAAAGAATTTAACGAAGAAAATACAATAATATTACAGGTAATAAATCAACTGACGAGCAAAACATTTAACGAAATTGCATTTTCTATTACAAGAAGGTTGCAGGGGTTGCCACTATCCGGGGCCACTATACGCTAAGCTTGACTGCGTGATAGCCCCAGAAAACAATTACAAATTATTTATCATACAATCTTAACGTAAGGGTGCAGGTGCATGATGGCGAGGGGGGGGGGGTAAACGCTTGGTCCTTATAATGTATGTTTTTATTTATTTCATTTTTTCCTGTTTTGAAATTGTGTGTTTCCTTAGACAAAGAGAAATGAAAAAAAAACTTTAATTCTGCGAATATTCATTCAATTATTTTAAAGGGAGAAATAAATCTTAACTGTTTGAGTGAATCTGGCGATGTATTCCATATGTCAGGCCCATGATGTCTGAGTGTTTTATGTGCTAATAGTGTTGTAGGATTGTCTAAGTGAATATTTTGACAAGTTCGTGTTGGATATGAATGCAAGTTGTTATTATACGAAAAGAAATCGGTAAATACAAGAGGAAGCACTTTTTAATTATGTTTATACATAAAGATATATATTTTTATATTATTTATATCATCTTATACGTTTTAGACGATAAAAAAGAGAGTCAGTGTGTGAAAGGTAATTTATGTTGATTTTGTGCAGATCCTAACAGCTTTCTTTTGTAGTAAAAGTACATAGTCGAGGTTAGTTTTACTAGTTTTCCCCAATAAGGTTACAATAATTATGGTAGAACCAATGCATTGTACAGTGCGTATAAAAAAAAGTTTACACTTAGAAAAAATCTTGTAAAATTCTACATTTGTAATATCCTGAAGATTTTTCCACATTTTAACATTGGTACAGATCTATTTAAGCAAATGACGATATAACTATCGAAAAATATTTCCGCTTGAATGAGCGCCACTTACTTTTGAAAAGTTAGTGAAAAATTATTTGCGCAGAACTTTGAAATAGTTATGCGAATAAAAGTAGACCTTAATCATGAAGAACACGTGGAATTTAGCTAGTAAAATTGATTTGAAGGTATCTTTTACCTTTTATAACCTGTTTCCTTGCCCAAAACACTTCGAAGAGCGCACTGCGCCCCACCCCACTCCTCCACACACCGAGGCCATCGTGACGATATTTGCTTTACACTGAGCTGTGATTTACATGAAATGGCTTAGGCTTGATTTTTATTTTGTTAATCATTGTCAAACTTGGGAAGTGTGGAGTAATCAGTATTAAATGAAAAATAAAATGTAAACCCACTTTAAATTATAAAAACTTAGTAAAAAAATGCTGGAGATGTCTGATATAAACTTTTGTTCAGATTCAGTTATGTCCTCAGATCCAAAAGGGAAAAGGTTGTGCTTACTAAGTGTTGAATTTCAATTTGGGTGGCAAAATTACTAAATGCTTCAATGTATCCGTTTTATATTAATTGACTAAAAGTGCAAGGTAATTGTATGAGAAATGTTTCGCAGGGTAAGTTTGATTTCGCTTTTTCCCCTTGACACAGCGTGAAAACGAGCATTTCTGCGCAAACAGATTTCTGCGAGCTTTACAAAAATTGTTAGTGCTCACTCAAGTGTAACATTCTGTCATTACTTTTACTGTCATTGGATAGATGAGACCCAAACCCAAGAATATATATGAAAAAATTACTCACATGTTGTATATTTCTTAATTCCCAGGGCTTTTTCAAAGTGTAAACTTTTTTTTGATACGCACTGTATATCATGAAAAATGGAATGCTCTGGCAAAAATATTCAAATTCCTTTAGTTATTGATGAGGATATTGCTTAAGTGATGACTCCATGATAAATGTTTGTCTATTGTAATACCAAGGAATTTTAGATATTCCTTTTTATCTATGGGCTCGTCATCAATTTAAATGTCTTGGAGAAAATTGTCATTCCTATGAGTAGTTTGAAAATGAGTACATTTAATCAACGAGGAAACATTTTTTTTAATTCCAAATTCATTCTATTGATTTATTCATCTAAATTTCTGTGAGATAGCAAAATGTTGGTATCATCAGCATATAAAATAAACAAGAATTGTGGAAGAATTAACTCTATCATTGATGTATATTAAAAACAGAAGTGGTCCCTAAATCGAATCGAACCCTGTGACACTCCATAATTAAGAAAGGGCAATCGAGATTTTATATCATAAATAGCAACGAATTGTTGTCGATTTGAAAGATAACTTTTAATCCATGACCAGGCAACGCCCCGTATTCCGAAATTATATAACTTATGTAATCAAATATTATGGTCAATAGTGCCGAAGGCCTTACTTAGGTCCATAAATAAAGCGATAATATATGATTTCTGTTTGAAAGAGAGTTAACAACGTTATCAAGTAATTTAGTTATTGCAAAATCGGTAGAGAATATTTTTTTTCTAAAACCGAATTGGGCTGGTGTAAGAATGTTATTTAATGAAAAAAAAAATCCAATCGTTTGTACTCAATTTGTTTATATACATGTTCAAAGTGATATAGGACGATAATTCGTTACTTTAGTCGGGTCATCTTTTTTGTAAACTGAGACAACTTTGGCTGTTTTTAATATATTGGGACAACGGCCAATAGAGAGTGATAGATTAAAGATATGTTCTAATGGAAAGACAAGGCTATATGTTATAGGTTTTAAAAGATTTGTGCTGATTCCATCACATCCTTTAGATTTTTTTATATGTTAAGGCTTCAACTATCTTAAGTATTTCATGTTGATCTGTTGGAATAAAACACATTGTGTTTGAGTTGGGCTCGGAGAGATACTCAGTGAAATTCTTATCATCACTTTTTTTTTATTTTTGAAGCCAAGGCAGGACCAATGCCCGTGGAAAAATCAAATGCTTAAAGGGGAATCCAACCCAAATAAAAACTTGTTTTTATAAGGAAAAAATCAGACAAGTTGATAGGTGAAAGTTTGAACAATATTGGACAAACAACAAGAAAGTTATGAATTTTCAAAAGTTGTAAATAATGGTAATCACTATACCCATGGAGACTTCAAATTGGCCTCATATGGGATGTCAAAGTGATGTAAGGCAAGGACTACTCTTCCATGTACTCCAATACATATTATGGCTAAAATGTCATTTTTCCCAAAAGTTTTATTTCAAATTATATTTTTCTTTCATGAGGATATAAAAACAATATACCACCTGGGTTATATTTAGATTACTGCCCCAGGGGAATGGATACTTAGGAGAAAACCACAAATCCCTGATAATAAAGTACATGGCCTATGGGAAAGTTGTCCTTGCCCTTTGTCATAATTTACTTACCAGTTGCCAATTTTGAAATCTACATAGTATTAGTGATCTCAATTTTAATGCAGCTATAACTTTCTTATCGCTTGTCTGATTTCTTTCAAACTTTCACCATTCTGTTTAATTTATTTTTCTGCTTCCCAACATAACATTTTATGGCCAAGGCTGGATTCCCCTTTAAGCAATTTTAAAAGGTTCAGTAAAGACTTTATTTATAATTTTTAGCTTTTTTTATTATATCATGGGGTTTATTTGTGTTTATTAATTTGTTTATGACATACCAAGTTGCATTCAAATTCCCATCTGCGTTTTTTTTCTTTGGAATAATTTTTTTTTTCGAAGATCAAATTACACCGGTAAGTGTATTGCGATACTTTTTATACTTAAAGGACAAGTCCACCCCAACAAAAAGATGATTTAAATAAAAAGAGAAAAATCCAACAAACATATCATTGATTATTTCATCAAAATCGGATGTAAGATAAGAGTTTCGCTTAATTTCTCAAAACAGTTATATGCACATCCCGGTCGGTATGCAAATGAGGGAACTGATGACGTCACTCACACACTATTTCTTTTGTATTTTATTATATGAAATATGGAATATTCTCATTTTCTCCTCATTGTCCTGTGTAACAAAACTTTATTTCTCCCTGAACTTGTGGAATTACCATTGTTTAACATGTGGTTCAGTCAAGTTGGTCCTTATTGTCAAATCTGTAAAAATAGAAATATTGTATAATTCAAACAATAAAAAACAAAAGAAATAGTGAGTGAGGGACATCATCGATTCTCTCATTTGCATATGACTAAATTGTGCATATAACTTTTTTGTGAAAATAAGCGAAACTTTAAATGTCATAACTTTCTTATTTTACATCCGATTTTGATGAAATTTTCAGCATTGTGCTTGTCTGATTTTTCTCTATGGTTCCAAATCAACATTTTTCTGAGGTGGACTTGACCTTTAACAAAATTCTGTTCAGATCGATTAGAAATGTATGATTTATAAAGTTTATTGCGTTTTGTAATAGACTGTAAGATATTCCTCGAGTAATCCAAGGATTTCTGATGTCATTTTTACGCTGCTTGCTTTGGACAAGTGGTATATTTGTATCGTAGTAATATGTGAATTCATAAATGAACAATTTATAAGCTACATTTGCAACATTTTCTTCCAAAACATCATTCCAATTCCCATTGGTTAAATCTTCAATTAAAGCTGAAATATTACTTATATTTTCTTTCATATACGTTTTCATAATCTTTTCTTTATTTACACTAAGTTCATATTCTGAAGTAATGAAAAATATTGGCTAATGATCCGCAATATCATCAGTAAAAGCTCCACAATTGCTATCATTACTAAAAGAATGTGTAAATATGTTATCAATCAATGTTGCTGACGTGAGTGTTATTCTGGTTGGTATGTTGATGCAAGGATGAAAAGCATACGAAAGTATATTCAGAAAAGTGTTTGCGTTATTATTGCTATCATGATTCCTTACTCTATTATTATGAAATTGTTTATTATATAAAATATCTGATAAATCAATATCAAAGTCACCCAGACTTGTTTATTTTCACGTGATATCTTCTCAAGTTCTTTCAAATTGACGATGTTGTTATTAGGGGGTCTGTATAATGTTTCTACTATTATATTTTTGCCAATTTTGTTTTCTACAGTGTACTTCATGTTAGAAAAATTTTAATATTGACAAGAACAGTTACAGCGCTGTTTCAACAGGATCAAAACAAATCAGTACTGCCGCAAATAGCGGCCAGCCGAACAGTACGTGGATCGATTTTCGATCCAAATTAATAAATAACTTTCAAATCTCGAAATATTTAAAATCCAGTCTTTTAGCTTTTGAATTATACAAAAGGTCAACCCCGGAAAATTAAATGAAAACATTTCGAGTGTTTTAGCTCCCCCAACTTGTCCAGGCAAATGTCATTTAACTTGAATGGTCGTTCTTATGTTTGTAGTATGTCAAATTAGTAGATGACACCTAACAGGTCCATGAACCGTGCGTGAACGTGCTAACGGAAATATTCAATATTAAAGAATCAATAAGTGCATTATTTTGTTCATCATATGTTTCAGCCAATATTCTTATCATCTTCAATCGGGTATATTGGCTCGGTGGTAGAGTGCCTGCCTCATGGACCGGTGGATCGTGGGTTCCATCCCCGGCCGAATCATACTAAACACTTGTAAAAAAAAAAAAAAGGGAAATCCTGCCTTCTTGCTAGGCGATTAACATAACTTAAGTGGCTACCTTGTGTAAATAAAACGTTATCATAATTATTATAAATTTTTTTATTATCTTCATACCATGTAGGGTCTTGACGGTCATGACAACCATGGATACGACCACGAGACAGCGACTGAGATTAAACCCACGGCGTCGTCCAAAAATACCGAGAGGATGTCAAAAAATTACGTGGAAGAGAACTCAGGTGTGAAAAAAGATAGGACCAGGCAGAAGATCATGCTCTTAGCTCTGTTGTTTCTCGTGGCAATCGTGATTGCCATGGTAGTCACATTGCTTATCGTCTTGAATGGTGAGTTTTTATTAAGCAAAGATAATGAAAGTGCAGAGATCAGTCAACTTTTTTTTTGTATTTTTGAGAGTATGCACAGACGTAAAGAAGCTAGGCACTGAACATGTGCGTTTATGTATGATCGATTTATTTTACACTTCAGACTGCATTTGAATAAACAAAGATAATATATTCTAATAATCCAGCGTATTTCCGTTTTTTATCGAATAATATTCTCATCTCGAATTCACTGGTGAATCGTAAAAAACAAAGGGGTACGTAAAGCGGAAAAAGGGTTTCTTAATCTGATTTCTTAAAAATTTAATCTAATATACTGCATGTAGATATTCTCTCTCCAAAAATCTTTAGGATCCGATTCTTCCTTGAAAAAAATCCAAACAACAGCATCAACAGCATTAACAGCAACGCACATAAAATGACACATACGAAGGATAGTTGTTCAAATGGATGGTTCTCAAAGACGGAAATATACCACATAATCTTTCAAACAGACAAAATAATTTTTAGTATGTGTGATATCAAATAAAATATTTATTTAAACACATACATATTTTTCTTACCATATCATCGACAATCACAGATCGTTCTACTGACAACTTAAAGGGGATCAAGACCATTACGAAATCACCAATGAAGACCACCGCAGAAGCGTTGAAGAAGGTAACGCCTATCACCACGCAGAAAGGTACGTTGGTGCACCCAAAAATCTGTTTTCCATTTATAGCTCTTTCAACGACGACGACGACAACAACAACAACAAAACAGTCACTAGCTATAGTCAGGGGCGTAGACAACGGGGGGGATGAGGGGGATGCATCCCCCCCACCTCACAAGGTGGGGGGGATGGCATGTACAATCATCCCCCCCAGGTTTTGGGGAATGATAATTGGTTACTTAATAAGTCATAATGATGATAATAATAGTAATAATAATAATGATAACAATTATAATATTAATAATAATAATAATGATAATAATAATAATAATAAATTATTACTATTATAAGACTGAGATCAAATAGAAGTAAATAATGCCCTAATTTGAAACGATGCAATGCCGTTATGGTTCCGATTTCTTCACAAACTTACAAAGCAGTATTGTTACTCCATGGATCATAGTGATACTGTTTATGTTTTTTGTATATGTATGTTAATGAGCCGCCAGCCAATATCCATCTATGGATACTATGCCTGTTTCTTTGAGTTAAAAAAAGCATAGTATGTACGTATTCATTATGCTTTATAATGAACAGACATATTGTTATTTGTTTGTTGTTTATGTGTTCTATTCACAAATGGCCACAGAGGCTGTTTTCATTCATAACCACATACCCATATCAAGACAACAAAGACTATACCTGCGTGTACACAGTTGACATTGGCAGAGGCGTCGATCCTGGGGGGGGGGGGGGGGCAGGGGGGGGGCGATCGCCCCACCAATGAAAATATTGGGGGGGGGCAAACATATCGTTTTGCCCCCCCAATAATTCCGCATGTGCAAAAAATAAAATAAAATTGTAATGTTACACAGAAATCAGCAAGCGAGATTGAGATACGAAATTTGTTCTTTATATAAAATCATGCTCAAAATGTCCGCTTTTTCAGATTGGAATATCAAAATTTTCAGCTCGCGCTTCGCGCTCGCATCATTTTGGTAGCAAAACCCCATACTTTTCATGATTAAAAAGGTGAATAGAATGTCCCGTTTTCAGTTCTAAACATAAAAAAATACTTTCGCTTCGATTTGCAATTATCTTTTGTTGGATATATATCTTGTTCTTTATTAAACACGTCCATTTAACTCAATTTTTTAAGATCAAAATATCAAAATTTTCGGCTCGCATCTATTGTTGTTTTAGATACCGATCTTAATCATTGGTACCAAAGATGCTTAGAATATCAAGCTTTCAGGTCAGAATATAATTTCAGCTCGCTCTCGGCACTCGCATTATATGTGTAGTGAGATATATATCCTCCTCAAGCATGTCAAGAGTTACTAAGAACAGTCCTAAACAGGTAACTTTTTCCGGTTTTCAGGTCAGTATGCTACAAAAAAAAATTTCAGCTCGCGCTTCGCGCTCGCATTAATTGTTGCTTAATTTGTTGGTGAGATATGTGTCTCTTTTTAATGAGTCACATACATACATATATATATATATATGTATATATATATCTATATCTATATACACATACACACACACCTATATATATATATATATATATACATGTATATAGGCCTATGTATGTGTGTGTGTGTGTGTGTTTGTTTGCTTTGTGTGATCGAGCGCCTATGGAACGTTGATTCACTTTATGATTTTGCCCCCCCAATATGAAAAATGGATCGACGCCCCTGGACATTGTTTTTTTTTTTCTGAAGAGGTGTAACAGCAAAATTCACAGAGATAAATAAATACGTAGTGTGGTTCAATATGCAATACTATGTGTCAGTCCATTCTGTATTCGTATGCCACAGTGTGTAGATCTTGTCGATGTATGTCTGTCCATTCAAGGCGTAGTATGTGTGTGGTGCGCGGACCCGTGTGTGTGTGTGTGCGTGCGCGCTTGTGTGTGTTATTTTACCTCATTAAGTATGCATCAGAGTGCACGATTTCAAGTTCAAAATTGCAAAAGCTCCCTACCGTGGAGGGGGGACACCCCCTCCCACACCCTCCCCCCGCTCGGTCGCTTCGCTCCCTCGCTCGGGCGCTTCGCGCCCTCACTAGCGTTGGCAGCCCAGTCATCCCCCCCAGGTGTACGGACCTGTCTACGCCACTGGCTATAGTCGCTGCATGATATCCAATTAAGTAATATCCAAATTTATGTCCTTAATTCTTGGAAGTGCATATTGAGTTTTACAGGGTTGAGTCTTTCTGTATCTGTTTGTTACTCTAATACCAGGCTTAAGCCTAAGAGGACCGTGACTGGGGGACATGATGTTTTCCCCTCGACGCTTCGCGCGATATTTCCGAAACGACGAAAAAAAAAATGCCGCAAAACTGTATGAGTATTTTTTTTTGAAGTCTCGCGCAACTTTTTAGATCAAATTTGCGACATACGGGAAAAGCATCGCGACGCCACGTGACTTTGTACGAGACGATGTCATGCCGAAAATGGCTAATTTTTATACTTTGTGTACAAGTGCATGCATGTATGGGAGATGAAATTAAAAAAAAGGGTGATTATTTTTCATTCTAATTGGTCCGCGTAATTAATTTAGGGTTTAATTTATTTGATAAAAGGTCTAATTATTTCCATTGAAAAAAACAAATAAAACAGATGAAAAAACAAAGAAATACATAAGAAAAAAAATATTTAAGGAAAAAATCACTTTCGCAATTTTTCTTTGTGGAAACCTTTAATCAAATTAGATTAAAAGATGAAATTGGGTGTTAAATATGCAAATAAGTTTCACGAATAAATTTGCATATTTTATTCATAATAAACAAAACGATCTTTTTCAAATTTTTTTGTACTGGCTTGTAGTTTATGTGGAAAAGAATGTGCTTGCCAAATTTCGGCGCAATCGCGCGAGCGGCGGCCGAGATCAGCGCCAGAGGGGGGTGGGGGCAGGCGCGTAGCCAGGGGGGCGGTGGGGGCGGTCGCCCCCCAAAAAACGTCCCCAAAAACAAAAAAAAGGAAAAAAAGAGAAGAGAAAAGGAAAAGGAAAGGGAAGAAAGGTAGCTTTGTGTTATTTTCTCTGTTTATTCTTTATTTTTTTCTCACAACAGAAACTCCTTCACTCTTGCTCTAAATTTATATATATGAATTTTGCTTCCGCGCTGCGCGCGGTTAAATGACAATATTGAAGTTCTCCATTGTTTCCCCCACCCTTTCTCTAACCATGCTTTTCCACCTCAGCTATATGTTTCTTGCCAGTTAAAGTTCAAATGTATACATTAGGGCATGGAATTAGAGTAAGGTTAGGCCGAAGTATATGAAGTTATCTTTTTTTTTAATTGATCGCGCAACTTTGTTCTTGTTGTATATAAACGATCTGGCAAACTCATCACATTATTTCAATTTCCGTCTCTTTGCGGATGACTCAAATTTATTTCATACTTTCAATTGTGATGAAAAACATATTGATTTATCAGAATAGTCTCAATTTAAACAATATAACAGCATGGTGCAATGCCAACAAATTGACAATCAATGTTACGAAAACTAAATATATGTTGTTTAAAAATAGACGAAAAAATATTTTGATATCAGGACAATTTATTAGAGTGTGTTGAATCAACATTATTTCTTGGTATATGTATCGACAAAAACCTTACATGGAAGAAACAGGTTGACATTGTCTGCAATGTGCTAAGCAAAACATTGGAATACTTTATAGATTGAGGAATTAAGTATCAAAGAAAATCTTAGTTATGTTATACAACTCATTTATTTTACCACATATAACGTATGGTCTGGAAGTATGGGGTGGGACGTGCAAAACAACCATGAACCCTATATTATTTTTTTTAAAGCTTTTTTTATTTCCCTCCGATAGGGCATATATTTGCATAAACATTTTAACAATGATATAAATGACATAACATATTATACACACAAAGCATAATTTTGTACAAAGTATAGGCCTACAGGGCGTTTCAAGCAAAAGGCAACCGATACTAGAGTGGCCATGTCCTACACCCATCCGTTCCGCCGCCGACACTTGCAGCAGCAAAGAACAAATGAGCACCGAACAAGGCCACTCCAACAATAATTGATCACCTCTCACCCAAAACACCCTGCACATTCATCATGAAAATATGTTTACATTAAACAGAAATACATATAAAGGTCCGGAAATCTTATTACAAAATGACAAGAATTCTTTCGAAATTTACCCATTTTTTATCAAATTTATGTGTTTTGTTTTCCATAATACTGATTTGCCTCTCATTTTTGTAACATTTTCTTATATATTGTTTGATTTTCTCAAAATTAGGTATGGTCTTTTCCACACGAGCAGAGTATATATACTTGTTGTTTCGTCCAAATTATTAAACAATTTAAAGCATCGTTTCTTTTTTCTGTGAAACCAAACAAAACATGTACAGCAGAAAGATTTATTCTAAATCTTGTTAAACTGTATAACCAGTCTGTAAATCGTACCCAGATAAGATTTACCACATGACATTGATAAAAAAAAATGTATAGCGTTTTCTTCTTCCCTTCCACAAAAAGAGCATTTTGCATCTGCAGTTATTTTCATCTTTACAAGATCCTTATTCAAATATAATATCTTATTTAGCAGTCGGTACTGAAAGTACCTCATTGTAGTATAAGGTGTACATCGAAACATCGTTTTAAAATAATTTTTCATATCTCTGGTGTCCATCGAAATGCCATTGACAAACCATCTATTACACAATTTAGTCAAGTTATCATCATTTTATTTTAACATGATATAATATACATGTCTACATCCTTTTTTGTCCTTCAGTAAATGAGAGATATAAGCAGGGCATAATGACTCATTAGATTTCATATTACACGTATTCAACTGAGCTTTATACTTACATTTAATAATCTGACATAAGACATAATAATGAAGAAACTGAATTTTGATTGAAAATCTTTTTTCACACTCTTCTCTTTCCAGAAGTTTTCCATTTTCATCTAATAAATCGTTAATAAATCTAATGCCTTTGTCCCACCATTCCTTTAAGAATATACCTTTTCCACCAATTTTTACATCAGAATTGTACCATAAAGGAATAGCCGGCCAAAAAAGAGAAGTACACTGAACATTTCGAATAAAGGAGGAAACTATAATAAAAATTTCCTTCCAAAAACTGTTTCGGACCATGAGTGATAGTTTGGTGAAATATATATCCCCTTTACCCCATTCTAATGTTACCAACGGTTTCAAAAATGCATACATTAAATGAGAAACTTCTTCACATGAATTTGACCCTACATTATTACTTCAAAAACGATTAGCTAGAATAATGACGTTCAACCATCATATACTTATCACTCTGCTCCTTTATTTTATGATCTAAATATTCTCGATATTTTCAAACAATACCGATATTTGATAGGAGTATTTATGCACGATTTAATTAATAATCGGTTGCCGCATAGTTTTATTGATTATTTTTCATTTATAGACCATCCTTACAGTATAAGAAATAGAGAAAAGCGATATGTTAATCTTGACAAAAATGATACTAATTTGGGAAAACAATCAATTTCATTTTCTGGTCCTACTTTATGGAATCTTCTGCCAAGTAATATTAGAAACACCCCCAGTCGTAAGATATTTAGCAAATCGTTAAAATTAATGCTACTGGAAGATTATAATTAATTTGGTATGGTAAAATATTGCCTGAAAACAAATAATTCTATATAAAGATTTTGTGAATAATTAAGATATTTTTTTCTTGTAAATAGTGTAAATATTTTCGCTGAAAATGATCGAAATTTTCTGCAACAGTATAAGTAGAATTAGTATTGAATTTGATGTACAATATTGAGATTTGGTTAAATTTATTGTTTAAACTATGATAATGACATTATTTGGGGCTAACCTCGATTAGCATCTTGCTATTATGTTAGCTCCAATTACCAAATGTTTTGTTTATATGTGATGTACTATTCCTTGTAATTGTACCTGACAGTGATATTTGGTAATAAAATCAATTCAATTCAACTTCTGGTCGGGTCGGCTCCGGGCGGGTAAAATCTTTATATCAATTTCTGCCGTCACCTCTATATAAAGTCAACTTCTCCCGCTTTTCAGCTCATACTATAAACAACCATAATTTTGGGGCAAACAGGTTCCTAATTTAAAAAGAGGAAGGTATAAAATTCGTGTCGTATTAAATAAAAAAGTACAATATTTTTTATCAAATTCTATTAAACTTCATGTAATTTCCCTGCACATTCATCTCCTGTCCTGTTTTGCGCACTCAGTTTGAAATTTTGAATGACACTTGAATTATAAAGTTTCTTTATAATTCAAAATGAAGCGCTTCAGGATAAGTTAAAGAAATTAGGCATCCTTTTTTATATAATTTCAATAAATCACAGAAGTTTCAACTTTTTGCGCACTATTTTCCTTGTAATGAAGTTCAATAATCTTAGAAAATCAATTGAATTAGAGCCGATGGGGTATTAGAGATATCCACATTTGATGAAACGTCCGCCCTTTAAAATTTCAGAGTTTCATTACTCTACGCGGGGAGGAATATCTTCCTCCCGGCATATACACTTCTCCCCTGTTTTGCGAGTTAAAGATATGCACTGTCACTAAATTGTTTGTAATCAAATCTGATCTTTTCAAGGAACGTATTCAATATATCTTTGAGAATACGCTTTTCTCGGGACCCTTTTCATGGCAAAAAAAGTGATAAAGCGCTTTAGCTTCCGCGCTTTGCGCGGGGTTAATATCATTTAAATTTCCTCCATTAATTGTATTCCTTTTTTGTGCGCATGGTTCACAATCACTTTTGAAAACAAGGTTCATGAAAACAAGGTTCAAAATCACAATATAGTCATCTAAATTGGAGCTGTTATAGGTACTAGAGACGGCTCCTTTTCATTTTAATTTATAAAATTAACACCAAAAGCTTCGCGCTCCGCGCGGGAGGGGGAAACTCCCCCTCCCTGCAGCCACCCCCTCGTGTTGGCACGCTTCGCGTGCATTTACCGCGCCCCCTCCAAAATGAAATCCTGGCTACGGGGTTGGGGGTGGGGGCATCATGGCCAGTCCAGTTCGTCGAAACCACTGAACTCTTAGTTAGTGGAGAGATCAGTGGTCGAAACAGGTAAAAAAAAATCTTTAAACAATAAGTCGTTAATCTCGTATCATGTACTGCTGTAGACAGCTGGCAGCCGTCTGTTTCGAGGAGTTTTTTAACATTTTTTTAAAATTTTTATTTCTCCTCGTACACAGACGGCTCGCTAGCGTGCAGCCACCATTAGGGGACTTGCAATGCAAAATCCCCCCGTCGGGGCTCTTCAATTTTTGTCTTTAATGAATAAAAAAATTGAAAATTAAAGCGACCAAAATGCAAATTAATATTCCCTCTTGGCATTAATTGCCAACAAACGGAGAAAAATCAAGTTAAAAGGAACAAAAACAGTGACTTACCTCGGCTGTCGCGCAAATTCACTTCCCCGTTTTATCCGATCTTAAGTACATAAACATATGGCCATTGAGTCCCCTGTACAGATCGCGCTAGAACTTCGGTCTCTGTATTTGGTGAGTGAAGCCAACGGAGTTCAGCTAAACAACCAACATAACAGAGACCGAAGCTTTTGGTCTAGTACTGCTGTAGACCAAAAGCTTCGGTCTCTGTTATGTTGGTTGTTCAGCTGAACTCCGTTGGCTTCACTCACCAAATACAGAGACCGAAGTTCTAGCGCGATCTGTACAGGGGACTCAATGGCCATATGTTTATGTACTTAAGATCGGATAAAACGGGGAAGTGAATTTGCGCGACAGCCGAGGTAAGTCACTGTTTTTGTTCTTTTTAACTTGATTTTTCTCTGTTTTTGGGCAATTAATGCCAAGAGGGAATATTAATTTGCATTTTGGTCGGGTTAATTTTCAAAATTTTTATTCATTAAAGACAAAAATTGAAGAGCCCCGATGGGGGGATTTTGCGTTGCAAGTCCCCTAATGGTGGCTGCACGCTAGCGAGCCGTCTGTGTATGAGGAGAAATTTAAAAAAAAAAAAAAATTAAAAAACTCCTCGAAACAGACGGCTGCCAGCTGTCTAGTACTGCTGCTGCTTGCTTTGCTGGTTGCACGAATTTGGCGTTCCATACTATGGCGAGTGATGTCTGCTTCCTCTCTCTCAGCTTTTCCCGAAGCGAAGAAACTTATCATATTTACACTTTCAAATCACATCAATTCATTGAAACACAGATCATCAGCAGAATGAAATGCTGGTAAATGTAAGTACTCAATAATTATAATTTCATGTATAAGGTGACTGTAGTATAGTAATCATACCGGTATATATCGAGGCCTATACTTAACGTCATCGCGCGAACTCTTGGCTCTTGCCACTCACACCATCGGCCATCATCCAGCTCCCGAGCACCTTGGCCATGTTGGCGCAAGCTCGATAACGCTGAGCCGACATTCACATCGTGCGAATTACTGAATTTCTTCTTCTTCTTGTAAAGTACAGACTGCCGTTAGCATATTATCGTACTAGTTGTGCTTTTCAAGTGCCCAGATGAATAAGTGCGAGTAAAAATCTTTACAAATCTACAAAATTTCATGGACAGTGACTGTCCGGTTAATCACAACACTGCAGAAATTCTTCTTCTAGTTCTAATTCTTACTTAAGTTTATGTACTTCCTAGTCTTGAGGACTCCATGATGATGTCTTTTTAAAATACTTTGACATATACTTCTTCATTATTGGAGTCTTGAACCACCCTTCACAAGAGTTTTGTAAACAAAGTCGTCAAAGATGGATTTCCCTAGGAAATCCATCTTTTAATATAAAAATCACGTAAATTGTTGTGATTTTATTATTAATCTGTAAAAAATGGTCAATTAAAATGTTAAGAAATGAAGGTTTCTTACCAGACCGATGTCGTGTGTAGATCCCTCGATCCAAATGTACACAACGAAAATACAATAGGGTCGACCCTTGAACCGCTTATGTATGACGTAGGCCTACATCCGGTTAGCGATGCTGTTTTGAAAAAAAATTTATAGATAAAAATTATTATTTCACAAATACTAAAATTTATTACGCGATTATAAATAATTAGCAGTATTATACTCATTATTTATAATCACGTATTAAATTTCAGTATTTGTGAAACTGATGATGTCAGTATCGACAGGACTGTCTACGGTTCCGACTACGAGTTGACTCCTAACGTTGGGTCTTCCTTTTTTTAATATGAAATCATATTTATTCATGTGCTCCTCCGAAAACTATAGAAAAAATTGGATTGACAGCTGATTTAATGCATTAGATTCATTATGGTAACTCATTTAATCATACACAGAATTATGAAAATAATGATTATGATTTCATGTAATAACACTAGCAAAAAAGAGAAAGAGGGGACATGTCATGAGATTAGCTTAGCCAACCTAATGAATATTCATAACAATGTGCATACTCGCTGATGTGGTTTACGGTACACCATGTGAAGTGTTATAGAAACAGTGGATAGAAGAAGAGAAGAAATGGATAGGCGAGAAAGTGGAGATTTGAAAGTAGAGTATTCTTTCTTGAAAGTAGTCCTGAAAAGGACTGTAAACCAGGAAAGATTGATGAGTTGAGAACAGCTTGAGTAGTAGAGCTAATGAGGAGATGCTGGCTTGAGTCGGCGAGTAGATACAAATTAAAATATACAAATCTAAAGTCTACTCGCCGACTCAAGCCAGCATCTCCTCATTAGCTCTACTACTCAAGCTGTTCTCAACTCATCAATCTTTCCTGGTTTACAGTCCTTTTCAGGACTACTTTCAAGAAAGAATACTCTACTCTCAAATCTCCACTTTCTCGCCTATCCATTTCTTCTCTTCTTCTATCCACTGTTTCTATAACACTTCACATGGTGTACCATAAACCACATCAGCGATTGTACATACCACCATGCAAACCTTCAAACAACAATGTGCATACTGTTTTCACAAAATATTGCTAAACTTTAACTTAATCATTCAATAACTTCGCTATTTGTTGTCAGATATAGATGAAGTTTCTATCATTGTGCATGGTGAATTTTACTCTCTTTATAATTATTTTCAGCCTGAAGTAGGCCTACCCTTTTAACTGCTTGTTCGGTAGAATAAGTGAATACAAACCCTTCAAAGTAGGCTTATAAAAAATCAGTAGACATAATCGTAAAGATTTGAATAAGATTTTAATTTGTATGTACTCGGTACAAATGCTGTTTAATTTTATTTTTTATACAACCCTGATTACTCTATGAACCTTACTGTAACTGTTTAAACAGATTACATTTAGAGAAGTGATTAAAAATCTTATGAAAACAGATTTTCAATGCTCAACAAATCAAGCATGGTTGTTTAAACTATTAAAAAATCTACTGTAAGTTTCACATAGTAGGCCTAATCAACATTGTTTAAATCTTAAATAACGTTTTTACTGTGTGCATGGATAATATTTCAGATATAGATGAATGTATAAACAACCCTTGTCTCAATGGAGGAACATGTGAGAACACCTTTGGCTCTTTTGTCTGCATATGTGCTGATGGATACACTGGGATGATTTGCGACCAAGGTAAGAATAACTGAAAAGAGATAGCTCAGTTATTATCATTATTTCTCATTTATTATTATTTATGTGAAGTGTTGACTCTGATTAACAAAAGCGATCCAGCGTATGTGACTAGTTGATTATGGCAGAGAAAAATTAAGTCTTTAGCTTTCAATCCAAATTTTTAGTCAGAAAAGGGGAGGAAATTGGTATGATAAATAATTGATTCACTGGTTTTCAATCTGTATCAATAGGATGATGTTGTAAAATCTTAGTTAAAGGTCAAGTCCACCCCAGGAAAATACTCACTTGAATAAATAGAGAAAAATCAAACTAGCATAGTGCTGAAAATTTTATCAAAATCGGATGTAAAATAAGAAAGTTATGACATTTTTTAAAATTTCGCTTATTTTTCACAAAACAGTGATATGCACAAACTAGGTTAGTCAGTTGATGATGTCCATCACTCATAATTTCTTTTGTTTTTATTGTTTGAATTATACAATATTTCATTTTTTCATAAATTTAACAAAAAGGACCAACTTGACTGAACCATATAGTATTAAACAATGCTAATTCCACATGTTCAGGGAGGAATTAATCGTTGTTTTACTTAAAAATTAGGAGAAAATTAGAATATTTCATATTCCATGTAATAAAATACAAAAGAAATAGTGAGTGGATGATGTCATAGTTTCCTCATTTGCATACCGATTACCAGCCAGGATGTGCATATACATCAGTCAGTCGGTAAGCCCCTGTGTTAATGAGCAAATGAGCAAGATTTATCCAAGTCCTCTCGTGGCTGAATTCATGTCCCTGTAAAATCTCGTGAATTGTGAGACTTTCTTTCTCAAAGAATTTAACCACTTTTTCCTTGAGTAATATTGATTATTTTTGTACCATGGGCAAGAGTAAATGTTACTCTTTTATATTGGTCATTTCTTTTGAATGAAATATTTTGATAAATAAGTGATTTTTTACCTGAAAAGATGCATCAAACAGAATTTTCTTCCTCTGTTTTCACTTGCAAATTGTACAACATTTTGTGTTTTAGGCACCAACATTATTTATATCATCAGAAAGCTCAAACTCTATACTTTCTTACAATGTCACTCTTGATATGTGGCATCTTTTAGATGGGTCAGCAGCCAGCTTTTTCCATCAAGATGCAAGACGAGATTTCTGAAATTTCTGAGTAACATAAAATCCAGAGTTCTGATTGGCTGAATACTGTTTTCAAAATAAACAGGCGCGGGTAATTTGAAGAGATTACCACATGATAAGTGTGACCTTGCAGAGGCCCAGTGTGGGGAACATTGGAATTTGCGTGGGTGTGTGGTCTCTATGACCAATCAGAGCGCAGTATTCTTGTTTTTGAGCTGCAAAATGTACTTGGCCTATGAAAAGCTGGCTGCTGACCCATCTAAAATACATCTTCTTATAAAAATTATATCATATTAAAGCTTAGATCTTCAGCTTTATCATGATCTAAAAATCATTTGTGCCCAAACAGAAATTAAGTGTGAAAACAACTTTTGTTGCATGAAATTTTTTTTTTTTTCATGTTTTAGATCAAAAGTTTGTCCTATATTACAACATCCTTTTAAAAATCCAAACACATGACCTAAAAGAATGATTCTTCTTCTTTACAAAGATACCAAAAACATGAAATTTGGTCGGTATTTAGAGCAGCAATGGCCGAATAAAAAGAGGTGTATTGGTTCGCACCAAGCTCATTAACTATGCAAAAACCCTCTAGTCATGAATATCACTTGGATAAAAGAAGCTACTTTTTCAGGGCTTGCGGACTGAGTGTACATGTATTAACTGTTTTGTGAAATTAAGTGAAACTTTAAAATGTCATAACTTTCTTATTTTACTTCCGATTTTGATGAAATTTTCAGTGTCATGCTTGTTGGATTTTTCTCTTTTTATTCAAATCAACTTTTTGTTGGGGTGGACTTGTCCTTTAATTTATGTACTTTGTCAATAACCTGTTTTTTGTTTTTCTGTTGAGTAACTCCCGTAGGAGCTCGGCAAAGCAGTTTTCCGCCGCATCAACACCAAGCTGGTATATAACCAATTACATGATGAAACCTTTTATATGTAGGTTATATAGTCAATCATTGTGGCTGACTGTTATTGTAGATTTGATATCCAGGGACATTTTAGAGGAGACCCAGTATCATTTAACATCTAGGATTTTATATTCAGCGACAACTATTCTGTTGTTTTGTATACAAAGATTAAACATAAACTGGCATAGAGCCCTCTTAAGATCAATCCGGCTCAGCATGGCAAAGTGTGTACTACTACAGTTTTGTCTATGATGAAGTGCGAGAATAGTAATGAAAGGCTGCTTGGGGATTCCCCATGCAAAAGACATGGCCCTTTTGACAAGTTACCTTAGGTAGAACATCTTATGTATTCTTTAGTTTCAGGTGACTCTCGTGACTTTCAGCACCCTCCTGAATGCATATGCGGTTCAGATGAATCAGGAAAGGGCCGTGATGATGAAGGTAAAGATAAATCCTATGGTAGGCCTAATATGAAAATATAATTGCCACTTGGTCTAGATCTACACTAGACCAAAAGCTTTGGTCCTGTTATGTTGGTTGTTCCGCTGAACTCCGTTGGCTCCACTCACCAAAATTTAAGTTTATTTTTCCCCGTTTTGGTTCATTTCAGGCCAAAACGGAATAATAATCTTTATTTTGGTACAGTTCTTTTTATATATTTTTATGAAATAAAGACAAAAATCGATGAGCCCCATCGGGGGGGGGGGGGGTTTGCATTGTTAACCCCCTAATGGTGGCTGCACGATAGTGAGCCGTCTGTGTACGAGGATAAATTTAAAAAAAAATTAAAATGTTAAAAAACTCCTCGAAACAGACGGCTGCCAGCTGTCTAGATCTACACCTGCTTTTTCTACTTTCCATTTCATTTCATCTGACATTTTCTAATCCTGGTTCGTTTAAAATCAGTTTATCTACTGACCGTGTGGTCTAATTGCCATATGTAGTCCGTGTGTACCATATTGTTTAATTTCCAGTTTTTTTTTTTTTATATTGGTCGAACACTACTTTATAGTTTATATGATTACATATGATTAAATGTTAATGACCTCAATTTCCATTTGAAAAAGTATGTAGACTAAAAGGAAATTAAACAAACTTGACATTAGTGATTGATGGATTAATGATAAATAGTTAAAAATGAAGGAAACAATTTGAGTACAATTACGAACTCATAGAATGGGTAAGGATAGATGCCAACATAAACAAAAAAAATATGGTACTTGATGCCCCTTAAAGTAAAGAGCTATGTGCTAAACGACTGCATTTGTAATTGCAATTGTTTAGGAGATTTATTATAGGGCTCAGATGCAGTTTGAATATGTTTTTCATGATTTCCAAGGCTCAGTTGGAAATTTTATTTGTAGGTTCAATTTTCAAAGTTTTTGGAGACACCACATGATGTCCAATTGATCACATCTGTGGCATTGTTCCAAAGATTTGTATATCTGAAAACAAAATAAGGTATATTAAATACACAGGTTTGTTAATCTTTCATTGAAATAAGATTCATTATTCTGAAGGCTCATTAATAAAAGAAATAATACTTTAAAATGACTGATGAATTGTTAAATGAGAACATTACTTCACTTTCGGATTAGGAAACCTTCAGAATAATGAGCGCTTTTTCAGTTTTTCATGTACGAACCTTCGTAATGGCACACACTTTTTCATTTTTAGACTAACAAACTTTTTGAATGATAATTTGTGTTTTTTTAACGAATCTTTGGAATTATAAACCTTCAAAATAGTGAACCGCTGAACCTTTGAACCTTTGGTATAACAGCTTTTGGAAACAACGAGCTGGAATCCATTATTGTAATTCATGTGCATGTAATCTACAGAGCTACCAAGTCTCACGCATTGTGCGTGAGACTCACGCATTCAGGGTCCGTCTCACGCATGGCACCCATTTTTCTCACGCATCGGGACCCGACAGAAAAAAAAGAGAAAAAGTAGCATTATTTGCTAGATTATACGCACTGGCCGACCACCTTCGCACACCGTCGCGTCTACCCTGGCACGCGAGACGAATCGAGAGTGCAGTCAGCGCACAGCTAGTACGTGATACGATGAATCGCGTGCGTGCATCGCATGGTTTTGTAGTATGGATCGATATCATGATATAGCCCATATCTCTCGCGCGCGCCTTTTCGAAAAACGTACAAGTGTGAGTACTGGCCACGCGCGCGCAGAGACGCCGAGTCATGAAAATCTCACGCATAACATTTTTAAAAACTTGGCATCTCTGAATCTATCTCAAGTCTGCTTTCTGTTTTTGTTTAATACACAGATGGTCTCCCAGGTCGTCAGCCAGGTTCTCCCCACTGTGTTTGTGATGATAGTGGTGGAATGGAGGTTTCGAGGGAAAAGGACAAAGATGATAGTGATGATGAGGATGACAGCGATGAAGGTGATGATGGTTTGGAGGATGAAATTTGAGAAATTTCTTGGGGGCAACCAAGCAAGGGGCACATACCACTTTCAGGGGGCTCAAACAGAAGCAAAATCATGGGAAAGGGAAGAAAAAGAAAATTGCATTCTATATTTTAATTACACAAACAACTAGATAAGCTATTGGCATATTTTTTTGTTTATTCCTTTCACTGCAGATGGTTGCTGGACGCATTTTGTTTTGGGGTTGTCTGTCCGTCCATTCCATTTTTTATTTTCAAGATAACCACAGAACAAACGACTAATCAACTTTAAACTTTGTCCAAGTATACATGAATGAGTGACAATGACTTATTCAGGTGTGGGGTCACAATTAAGGTCAAAGGTGACAGGCCATTGTATGCCTTTGAATATGTTGTTCTTGCTGTAAATAAAGAACTCTTTGAAGATTCAACATCACACTTGGCTCTTGTATGCATGTCGGAGTGATGATGATCCATTAGTTCTGGGGCCACTTGGTCAAAGGTCACAGATGTTATACCTAAAACTAGCAATTTTCTGCTTTAATAATAATAATTACGGTATATGTACCCAGGGTAGCCACTTCAGTTCCGAAAACTGTTCTCCCAGCGGGCCCTGCTATTATTATTACCCAGCTAAGCTAGGCTACCTATTCAGGTGCACACAGTTTTTTGAGGAATTACTTCCTGCCGGTACCCATTTACCTCACATGGGTCGGGTGCAGCACACCGTGGATGAATTCCTTGCTGAAGGAAATTACGCCATGGCTGGGATGTGAACCCACGACCCTCTGTTTCAAAGTCCGGAGACTAATCCACTGGGCCACGACGCTCCACATAAGCTAACTTGTTCCAAGAATTTCATTGTACATACTGTAGGCCTACTATGTGAATAAATTAAGTTACATTTATGTTGACTTGAATTTTTCATGAAGCTTGTATGACCATGCTATCTGAAAAAAAAATGGATAGAATACCAGCATAAAATACTCAAAAAGTCAAGACTGTACAAAGTTCCACACTCTTTTCTCTTGTGTGTGCATGCTGTTTCTCACATGTTGGTATGACCTTATATACTGTTTATTGGGTCATGGAGTTGGTTCCTTTACATGCAGCTTCAAGGTCATGTGTGTGGCAATATACAATGAGATCTATCAATTTTTTTTACATCGATTGTAAATTTTCCCCATTTGTATTGCAGATGAATGTGAAAGGAACCCTTGCCAGAATGGAGCACAATGCAAGGAAACCGATGACGATTCCTATGAATGCATATGTACTGAGGGATTCACAGGATTATACTGTGAACAAGGTAGGAGGTAGCTCATATTACACAGTGGGTGATTTGAAGTTCAGTATTGACTTTTTTGTCTCGCCCACCAGAGGTGAAGGCGAGACTTAGGGATCCAAATGTCGTCCGTTCGTCGTCTGTTGTCCGTTGTCCGTCCGTCACAAACCTAATGAAACATAACTCCACAACCGTAAGTCGCTTTTCAACAAAACTTGGATGGTAGATGGACTTGGGGGACCTGCATGTTATGCTGCAGTCGGAGGTCACATGGTAAGGTCAAGGGTCATTTTCAGGTCAACGTTAAAGTTTACATGCAAGACTCTCTTATGACACCTAACTACGCAACCGTAAGTCGCTTTTCAACCAAACTTGGGTGGTAGATGGACTTGGGGGACCTGCATGTTATGCTGCAGTTGGAGGTCACATGATAAGGTCAAAGGTAATTTTCAGGTCAACGTTAAAGTTTACATGCAAGACTCTCTTATGACACCTAACTCCGCAACCGTCAGTCACTTTTCAACCAAACTTGGATGGTAGATGGACTTGGGGGACCTGCATGTTATGCTGCAGTCGGAGGTCACTTGGTAAGGTCAAAGGTCATTTTCAGGTCAACGTTAAAGTTTACATGCAAGATTCTCTTATGACACCTAACTCCGCAACGGTAAGTCACTTTTCAACCAAATCTGGATGGTAGATGGACTTGGGGGACCTGCATGTTATGCTGCAGTCAAAGGTCATATGGTAAGGTCAAAGGTCATTTTCAGGTCAACGTTAAAGTTTACATGTAAGACTCTTATGACACCTAACTCTGCAACCGTAAGTCGCTTTTGAACCAAACTTGGATGGTAGATGGACTTGGGGGACCTGCATGTTATGCTGCAGTCGGAGGTCACATGGTAAGGTCAAAGGTCATTTTCAGGTTAACATTAAAGTTTACGTGCAAGGCTCTTATGACAAGTGTTATTCCATCCCAGTCATTTCACAATGAAGTTTCGATACAATTCTGTTGCGTGCCCTCGCAAATCACGATATTTCTGGTTATTTTCCTAAGTAGGCGAGACACAAAATCGGTTTTGCCTTGTGGTGCTGGTGTTAGGTCAATTTTTACACGAATATAACACCAGACATAAAAGGAAGATGGTCCCGAAAATTCACTCACTATGTCAATAATGTGACCTGGATCAGTTTTACAAACTCTGAATAAGCTTTGGAGCAATCCAAATTTCAACACCAAGGCCAACACCGGACTTGAAATCTCCCATTGACGGATCCAGGAGGTTACATCTGGCCCGTGATCCCTTTTAAGAGCCATGAAAGAAACTGGAAAATGTTGTGTATATGCAAGTGAAAACTTTTTTTTAAAGCTGTTGTGGTGTTTACGTTTCTGACAAAGGTTTTGTTTTGCATATTTAAAACTTTTGTGGTGTTCAACCTGCCCCAAAATAATATAAATGACAAAAGCCTTTTTTTTCATATTAAAGCTGTTTTGGTGTTTGACTGGCCCCCGGCCACCAAAATGATTTTATCCTGACAAATTCTTTTGTTTTTGTAATTACAGTTGCTTGCGGTTTTCGACCGGCCCATTCATCTTCCCGTCCTCGTATCATCGGTGGTTCACTGACCCAGCTCGGGGACTGGCCTTGGATGGTATCTCTCAGAGACCTAGATAATGTTCATTGGTGTGCTGCTGTAATCATCAACAGTACCAGAGCTATCACTGCTGCTCACTGTGTGTAAGAATCAATCCTGATCATTGGCGGCGGAAGCCAACAATTTTAGGGAGGACGCAGGAAACAATATTGACAAGCAAAAAAAAAAAAAAAAAAGGTTATCAAGCAAAATTTCCGGGAGGGACTACCAACATTTTTTGACAAGCAAAAAAAAAAGAAAAAAAGAAGGTCATCAACAACAATTTTAGGGAGGATCGTCCCCCCCACCTCAAATTTAGGGGGGACACGTCCCCCCTGCTTCCGCCGCCTGTGATCCTGATTACTTATATTAAATGGAGCTCATGATTAGATTTTGCTCCCAGATGAAAAAGAAAAAATGGAACAATACATCTATATACAATGATATCATGTAGCACAATTTTTGTTATGAAAGAATATTATGCAAAATAGTTAAATGGGTAATCTGGGCTTAAAATTAACAATAGAAAAAAATCACTTAGCAAAAAGAGGACAGTTTCATAGATATCTGATTGAATAAAGTTGGCTGATGATGTAATTTCCCCCTTTTTCCCTCTTCTTATACAGGTATTATTACATAAAAACCAAATTATTTCACATATTCATATATGTGTGTATGATCCGGGGGGGGGGGCTCTCAAATTATATTTTGATGGGGGTGTGCCTCAAGAAAACCTTTGGGGGTCTAAGGAACTGACCACAATTGTAAATACGGGGTCTTGGGAACTTAATATATATACTGGGCGGTGTGAACAACGGTCTACGGAACAGGATCGCTGTACAGTGCTGCGGTGCACGATATATAGCGCTGTGCATGTATGTATGGGCGCTAGCGGTGCATGGATCTGCTAGCGGAGGGAGTTGTGAAGCTCTGTGTGCGGCTCTCGCATGTGGTGCTCACGCTGGACAGTGTTGGCTGGGACTGAGATGTCTGTAACGTGGGTCTTGCGAACGGGGCGGGGCAGCTTCTGAATGGAACTTTTGTCATTCAGAGTATCTAGAGAACTGAAAACTGGGTTATCAAAGCAGCATGTCCCCGTACCACCATTATATGTGAGTGCCCCCCACCCTGGGTATGATCTGTCTTCTTTGTAACAAAATAAGTTAAACTTCAGCATTGATTATTTTACATATTGAATATTAAGTACAATGTAGGCCTAGTCTATTTATTCTTTTTCATTCATGGAGGACAAAATTTGAATATAGTTTAATATAATGAAATATAAAAGAATTAGTGGGGATATGACATCATCAGTTTGCTCATTATGCTTTGGACTGCTTTGGACTATAGGCGCCGCTTTTCCGACAGCGGCGGCGTCAACACCAAATCTTAACCTAAGGTAAAGTTTTTGAAATGACAGCATAACTTAGACAGTATATGGACCTAGTTCATAAAACTTGGCCATAAGGTTAATCAAGTATTACTAAACATTTTGCCTGAGTTTCAGGTTACATGATCAAGGTCAAAGGTCATTTAGGGTCAATGAACTTAGACCATGTTGGGGGAGTCAACATCAAAATCTTAACCTAAGGTTAAGTTTTTAAAATGTCATCATAACTTAGAAAGTTTATGGATCTGATTCATGAAACTTGGCCATAAGAGTAATCAAGTATCACTAAACATCCTGTGTAAGTTTCAGGTCACATGATTAAGGTCAAAGGTCATTTAGGGTCAATGAACTTTGGCCAAATTGGGGGTATTTGTTGAATTACCATCATAACTTTGAAAGTTTATTGGTCTACTTCATTAAACATGGACATAAGAGTAATCAAGTATCACTGAACAACCTGTGCAAATTTTTTGGTCATTTTAGAGGTAATTATTATATTGCTGTTTTAACTTTCAAAGTTTATAGATATAGTGTATAAAATGTGGATATAGGGGTAATCAAGTATCACTGACAAGTTTTAGGTCACATGATCAAGGTCAAATGTCAATGAACGTAGTATTGTATCATAATATGAATGGTGTTTTTTGTGAATAAATATTTTATAGTAGTTTTCAAAGTCAGCACTGCTGCTATATCGAATCGCGTGATGCAGGTGAGACGGCCAGAGGCATTCCACTTGTTATGACAATTTTGTTGTGGTGTTTGTTTGATTTCATCTGACTTCACATAAAATTATTTTTAGCCTGAAATAGGCATGCCCTTTCTGTTCTTCCTCTGTTTTTTTCGCGTACAGATCACATTTTCAAATATAGCTGCAATAATAAAGATATTTGACAACTTCAAACATTAAGCATTTCTGAGATCTACCCTTAATCTTCCAACGTAATTATCCTGTGACTTTTATCAACAGACTCTCTTTACATAAGTTTTTTCAACCTTTCCATGATACAAATCTGACAGGGCAAAGTTTGATAAAGCAGTCCTTGGTGACCTAAGGCTCTCCGTGAAATCTCCATATCACTTTGAAACGGATATTGAGGTCAGTGTTCACCCCGACTATGACATCAATACCATCACAAATGACATTGCAGTGATCAAGTTCAACACAAACACCAAGTTCAATGACTACATTCGGCCTATCTGTCTGCGTGATCGAGATGCCTCGACAAGGTTTGAGGGATGCTACATTACAGGATGGGGCCATACTGAAGGTACAACATTCAAATCCCTAACCTTATATTATCCTTATAATGTGCCCTGCCCAGTTTACTGTTATTTTTGTCATTCCTGTTATTTAATCTGATATTCTTATTAGGGGTTGGTATAGCTGACCAACCTCACACTTGACATGTGTGCATAAAGCTTATGTAAATTCTACGTTACCTGATTGGTGTTCATAAAGCTGTTTTTAAGTTACGAGCGACATAATTACAAGCGACTGGTGATTATTTCTTCCGGTAAATGAGACATAGCTTATTTTCATTATAATAATAATAATAATATAGGTATATTTACCCAGGGAAGCCACTTCAGTTCTGAAAACTGTTCTCCCAGTGGGCCCTGCTATTATTATTACCCCGGCTTTAGCTGGGCTGCCTAGGCGCTTAAAGCATTCAAGGAATTTCTTCCTACCGGGTACCCATTCACTTCACTTCACCTAGGTTGAGTGCACCACAATGTGGATAAATTTCTTGCTGAAGGAAATTACGCCATGGCTGGGATTCGAACCCACGACCCTCTGTTTCAAAGTCAGAAGACTAATCCACTGGGCCAAAACGCTCCACAAACATTGGTGTTGATATATTATACAAATTTATCAAGATTTGAGAAAGTATAGTGGGAATTATTTTTCCGAGGTCGGACTTTACATACATGTACAACTATTTTCCCCGAGGGAAAGAGTTATATTGCCAGACCAACCGAGGATTTGCTTTTGAAGTCCTTTGCTGATGTGTAACCAATCTAGACCAATTCTAACGTTGCCGGACCTAGTCCTAGGCCTGTTGAGCTAATGCTAACCAATTCCTTGGTAGGCTGCGCGCAGGTTCTACCCGACTATAGTTAATGAAAGGTTCGCTGTGCTGCACCTCTGCAGTTTCACTCACGATATAAAGTTTAAACGTTCAGGTTAACTTATACTAATTTCAGACTCTTTAGTACTTATTGGATTGAAAGTATATAAAAAAAGTATATGGAGCTAAAAGAAAACTGTACGGACCTATTTGCAGGGATGTGTTTTCCTTTTAAATTATACTTTGTCACATGATCACGAATTTGAACTATCTAAAATAATATGAATGTTCATAAAATGGATATAACCATGGACCTACATGATAGAACTATGATAATAATAAACACAGCGTTTATCATACGCAATCTATAATCTAGTAAACTATTCCGAGGTGCAGAGGGCCGGGGGGGGGGGGAATTAGCGATGAAATAATATTTACTTATGTGGGTGAATGAACACATGAAATTACCTATTAGAATATTCAACAAAAGTAAGAAGAAATGCTCTCAAATTATATTTTGATGGGGGTGTGCCTCAAGAAAACCTTTGGGGGTCTAATGCTTAAAGCGGTTCTAAGTTCCGGTACGGTACTACAAAAGGTGCTCTTAACTTACAAACAGCTTATAAAACACCTTCCAGGGCTCGGTAATACAAAGGTTGGCGATGAATTGCAAGTATGAAAGAACCACACCGATTGGTTCCCGGTCAGTATTTTAAACAGAGTGCGCGTGCAATGACAATCTTGATTGGTCATTGGTATTTAGTGATTGATTGCAAACCTTTGTGTTACGTAGCCCTGATGACTTTTATGGAATTACGACTAAATGCTATTGCACCATGGGCCCGTTTCGTAAACAGATAAAACAAAACAATGCCAACTTTTACCATTATGACCACTACCATAGTTACATGGCTCAGCGGTCAGTCACAATAAAAGTCTTCATGGTACAATTTTTGCCATAAACTCAAAGTTGCCATGTTGGAACTCTTTCTAAGACTCCCCCACATGATAATTACAGTAGACGTGAATAAGATGCCAGTTTAACAGAGAAGTTGCACTACCTTTTTTTGGTTGTGACATTTTTTCAATAGATGGCCACGTATCCGATACACTTCGAGAAGCAACAGTAGAATTGATCAATCAGGCACGCTGTGAATCCTCCTATGCTAATCGAACCATTACATCATCCATGTTGTGTGCAGGACATTTGCAGGGGTTGATGGATACATGTCAGGCAAGCACCATGTTCCCTTTTCCCCTATTTCCCCCAACTCTCTCTGGCCCGTATTCTGAAGTCTAGTTTAAGTTAGGCTATGGTCCATCCAACTCTCAGCTAGAATTATGGAAAGCTGAAAAAATGTTGACATTCTGTTTACATTGTATTTATGTTCTTTCTCCATGCTTTAGTTAAAAAACTTTTAAAGTTATTACTGACAGACGATTTGAGTGTGACATGAGATGATTGATTTGTGTCACAAATGGCTATCCATCGTTAAACCACAACTTTATTTGTAGTTAAATTATATACCTGAGTTCAGAATTTTGGTCATAATGTGTCCATCTCTTACTGTATTTTGATGCTTGCTAATAGGGTGATACAGGAGGTCCTCTCCAATGTAAAGATCAAGATGGCCGCTTCCATCTGATAGGTATCACAAGCTTTGGTTACGGCTGTGGGCTGGAAAACTTTCCAGGCGTCTACACCAGGGTCTCCGAATATCATGACTTTATTGATTCAGCTGATCCTCTACCCGAACCAGGTAAAGTCCAGGGCACCGTCTTACAAAGAGTTACGATTGATCCAATCAATCGTTACTCTATGGAAATCCATCAGTGTCATAATTTTTTCTACAGGAAATTTGCAAAATGTCCTTTGTAAACAAATGAGAACACCCCAAATTGTCAAGAAATCAATGAATTTATGGATATGCATTCATATCTAGAATTTTATTTGGAACAAATATGCATTTCATATGTTGACTTTGCTGGCTTTCCATAGTTGCATTGATCGGATCAATCGCAATTCTTTGTAAGAAGGACCTCTGGCCCCCACAGTTGTAATTGATCCAATCAATCTTAACTTGAAGACAAAGAAGAAGCACTATATGACAAGGATGAATACACATATCTAGGAAACATTTTGCATTTCTTAAGAATTTGGCGGTGCTGGCTTTCCACAGTTGTGGATACTGAGCCCCATCTTACAAAGAGTTGCAATTGATCCGATCAATCGCAACTATGGACGGCCAGCAACGTCAAAATATATTATGCATGTTTGTTCAAAATATTTTCTAGCTATGACTGTAATGATGTATTTACATGCATTCATCATTTTCTTGAAAATTCACTGTAATAATAATAATAATAAGACATTTATAATGCGCAGAACATATCCACCCTATTAGGGGTGCTCAAGGCGCTTACGATAAACTTAACTGACAACTGGTACAACTTACAATTTGGCCATTAGATAAGTTTTCAAACTGGCCTTGAAATGTTCTACTGATCTACAGTCTTTTAGTTTAGTTAGAAGATTGTTCCATAGACGGGAAGCAGCTGATGCAAATGCACGATCTCCCCTTGACCGTCTGGTTTTGGAATAGAAAGATCGAGAGTAGAAGTCTTAGAAGAGCGAAGACCAGAGCGACCAGGTTTGTGAAAATCAAGGAGAGATGAGATGTATTCTGGTGAAGAGAAGGTCAGCGCACGATATGCTATCAGAAGAATTTTATAGGTGAGACGATGTTGAACAGGAAGCCAATGCAATGAAGGGACTTAAGGACTGGTGTGATATATGGGAAGACCTCCACGTATAGGTGACTAGATGTGCAGCGGCATTCTGAACAAAGTGGAGCCTCTTTACTTGAGACAAGGGAATGCCGTACAACAAAGAGTTATAACAATCAAAGCGAGAAGTAACAAATACATGAACAAGCTGCTCAGCGGCTTTTTAGTGAGATATTTTGCGAACAATATGGAGATTGCGTAGACTGTAGATCGCAAGTTTAACACTCGATGATACTTGCGATTCCATTGTCATATACTCATATTTGAGTCTTTTTACTCCTAGATTTCAAACTTTATCCACTGGAATAATAGATAAGGAACCAATATGCAAATTTGGAATTGTGAGCTTGGCGAGTTGCAGCTTAGAACCCAGCATAAGAAACTGAGTTTTGTCATCATTAACCCTAACTAGGCCGGGCGTTTTTGGCTGTTCTGTGGCCGGGGGGGGGGGGGGTGATTCAACCCCCCCCCCCTGAGATCTCAGCCGCCGATCGCGCGAGCGCCGCAAAAATTTGCACGCTGGTAGTGTGCGATGTAATCTACAAGGCTGTATGGTAAAATTTTCCAAAATAATGAGATTTCATTTCATATGAATTAATTATGCTAATTTATGCATAAATCATACTTTTTGCTCTATAAATAAAGCTCCTATAATGCTAATTTTTGGTAAAAAATATTCTTTGTAGCATTCTTAACAATGGCAATTGAAAAAAACTTCGGTTTGGAAATCAATTTCCTATGTATTTTAATGTTTTATGAATTTCTTATGTATTTCTTTGTTTTTCTTTGTTTTTTTCACCAGATTTATTGCACAACTTTTTTGAAGCATAATTATGCTAAAATCAATTGCTTTCAGCTGTATAAAGTAAAAATAATCATATCTTTATGAATAAGATGAGAAAACTCAATTTGCATTGACTTTGTACACTAAATCACGTTTTGGAATAATTTTTGGTCTGACATGCACTTACAAAATGTTGCGTAATTTCGGAACCGCGTACCCGGGGGTCTTAAATTTGGTCTCAAAAGATGCGCGAGACTTAAAAGTATAAACTCTGTGAGTGGCGCGGTCAAAAAATTTCGCGCGGCGGAATGATCGCAGAAAATGTTGAGGGGGGGGTTGATTCAACCCCCCCCCCCCGGCCATTTTAGGGTTAAGCTTCAAATAATTCTCTATCATCCAGTTCCTAATTTCACTTAAACAGGCTTCAACACGAGCAATCCAGGCATCAACTTCCTCTTGTGTAGGAGAGCATGAAACATATATTTGTGTGTCATCAGCATACATATGGTGATTGAGATTATGCCTTTTGATGATATCATGAAGGGGAAGAGTGTAGATGTTGAAGAGTTGTGGCCCAAGGACCGACCCCTGGGGCACACAGAAGGGAAGATGAACTGTGCCCGAGACAGCTCCACGTACACACCCTCTGTGCCCAGGACCAAAATCCAGTTAAAACCAATTAGGGCAAAACCAATTGAAACCAGTTGGCCAACTGGTTTCAATAGGGAAATTGGAACAACTGGTTCCAATTGAAAACCAGTTGCCAATTGGTTCCAGTTAAAAACCAATTGAAAACCAGTTGCCAATTGGTTCCAGTTAAAACCAATTGGGCAACTGGAACCAGTTGGCAATTGTTGTCAATTGGTTCCAGTTGTTCCAATTTCCCTATTAAAACCAATTGAATCCAATTGGAGGCAACTGGTTTCAATTGGTTCCAATTGAAACCAATTGGAGGCAACTGGTTTCAACTGGAACCAGTTGAAACCAATTGGTTTCCAACTGGATCCAATTGGAACTTCCAGTTGGAACGAACTTAATTAGTTACAAATTAATTAGCATTTGCAGTAACTATTTCTCATGCCAACACAGAAGCAGTGTTATATGTCTATTAATACCAATGTAAAGGGCATTGATAAAATACAGACTTTCATGTATATATATTTATATGGAAGATCTTCAAATATGTGTACTTTTATTTGATGTAATTTGGTAACAGTTAGTGGTGTACTAATTATCCTTTAATCTGTTTTAATTATAATCTATAACATTTATGAACATGGTTTTCACTGCTAAGTATTCTAAATACTAATCTTTAAAAAGTGTGGTACTTGAAATTGTAAAGAATTAAATAGATACATTGTTAATGATGATTAATCTCATAAAACATTAATCTGTGCACACTGGCAAATAATATGCAAATTAACTGGTTTCAATTGGATCCAGTTGGGTAACTGGAAAATTTCCAATTGGAAACCAATTGGAAATAATTTCCAGTTACCCAACTGGTTCCAATTAGAATTCATTTCCAGTTACCCATCTTTCCAGTTAGAAGTCATCTCAGTTACCCAATTGGTACCAGTTAGGATTTCCAGTTACACAACTGAATGGTTCAAGTTAGGATTTCCAGTTACCCAACTGGTTCCAGTTAGAAATCATTTCCAGTTGGAAGTCATTTCCAGTTACCCAACTGGTTCCAGTTAGGATTTCCAGTTGCCCAACTGGTTCCAGTTAGAAATCATTTCCAATTGGAAGTCATTTCCAGTTACCCAACTGGTTCCAGTTAGGATTTCCAGTTGCCCAACTGGTTCCAGTTGGGATTTCCAGTTACTCAACTGGTTCCAGTAAGAAATCATTTCCAATTGGAAGTCATTTCCAGTTACCCAACTGGTTCCAGTTAGGATTTCCAGTTGCCCAACTGGTTCCAGTTGGGATTTCCAGTTACTCAACTGGTTCCAGTTAGAAATCATTTCCAGTTGGAAGTCATTTCCAGTTACCCAACTGGTTCCAGTTAGGATTTCCAGTTGCCCAACTGGTTCCAGTTAGAAATCATTTCCAATTGGAAGTCATTTCCAGTTACCCAACTGGTTCCAGGTAGGATTTCCAGTTGCCCAACTGGTTCCAGTTGGGATTTCCAGTTACTCAACTGGTTCCAGTAAGAAATCATTTCCAATTGGAAGTCATTTCCAGTTACCCAACTGGTTCCAGTTAGGATTTCCAGTTGCCCAACTGGTTCCAGTTGGGATTTCCAGTTACTCAACTGGTTCCAGTTAGAAATCATTCCCAATTGGAAGTCATTTCCAGTTACCCAACTGGTTCCAGTTAGGATTTCCAGTTGCCCAACTGGTTTCAATTGGTTTCAACTGGAAATTGTTAAATTCCAGTTAAAACCAATTGAAACCAGTTGAAACCAATTGAAACCAATTGAAACCTGTTGGAAATCCAACTGGTTTCAATTGGATTTTGGTCCTGGGTGATCTGTTTGAAAGATAAGACATCAACCACTGGTGAGCCCGTCCACCAATGCCGATAGACTGAAGTCTCTCAAGCAGTAAGGCATGGTCAACTGTATGGAATGCACTACTGAGATTGAGCAGGATCAACCCTGTAACTTTTCCATAATCGATTCCAGTGAGGATATCATTTTGCACATGTAAAAGGGCAGTCTCAACACTGTGTTTCTCTCGGTAAGCCGATTGGAAGTTGTTCTGAAGGTCATTTTCAGTAAGGAAGGACCTACAATACATAACCTTCAATAAGAAGCTTAGATTTGCCACATGTCGTTAACTTGAAAATTCTTGCCTGTCAAGATTTGCTTTCTTCAGGAGAGGCTTAACGAGAGCCTGTTGCATAGATGCTGGAAAACTAGCACTCCAAAGAGATTTGTTGACAATGTCTGTAATATATGAAGCAAAGTCATCAATACAATCTTTTATCAAGGAAGTAGGAACTGGATCTAGCTCACATGACGATGCTGAAGAATCCACAACAACCCTCCTGGGGACCATTTCATGAAGTTGTCAGCACTGATAACTTGTCTTTCTCTGACAGTTACCATGGTAACAGTCAGAGGTTAGTACCTCTCAGCCTATCAAAACCAAGGATTTTACTAAAATTGTCAGCTCTGACAATCGAGTCAGCGCAGACAACTTTAATGAAACACCCCCCTGATCTCACTTACAGTATCTTGGTGACCTTGTTAAAGAAGAACTGGCAAAAATCCTCAGCCAGTATCTGGTCAGAGGTAACTGGAAGAACGGACTCTTTCTTGCGATGAAGCAAAGTATCTACTACAGTGAAAAGACGTCTTTGATATTGCCTTCACATTCTTCATACACTCTGAGTAGTATTTTGTTTTTGCCTGCTCAATTTCCTGAGAGACTACCTGTCGTTGTTTCTTATACAATTTGCGGTCCTCTTCACTTCTTGTGTTTCTCCACTTACGCTCTAGGCGTCTCCTACGACACTTAAACTGCATGAATTTCCTCAGTCATCCATGGACTAGAAGGTTTGATGATAACACTCCTAGTCTTTTTAGGTGCTAGCTTGTCAAGAAGACTGTTTAGAGAAAGATTGTACCTGTCGATAGACTAAGAGAGGTTGCTATTCTCAATATCAATCTGCGACAGAGATTCATGGACTCCAGATCGGAATTTTTCTCTGTTCATCGATCGAAGAGGGCGAGTTGTAACAGTCCTACGAGAAGGAGACTGTTTCTTTAAATCAAGCTTACAGTGGACAGCATGATGGTCAGACAGTCCCAGGATAACAGATACATGGGAAACTAGTGGATGACTCCCGGGTAATAAGCAAGTCCAGTGTATGCCCATGAAAATGAGTCCCTTCTTGTACGAGCTGCTTCATTCCATATGAAGAAAGTATGTTTATAAACTGCTTAGCCCGTACATCGATCGTTCCAAACATCGACCCATATATTGAAATCTCCTGTCAGGATAACCTCAGATGGCTCAAGAACAAGTGAGTCAAGTAGGGCCGCAAATTCCTCAAGGAATAGACTGTAAGGTATTCGTTGTCCTTGCTCTTCCACTACTTCGGGATGATACTGTAGATGACAAGGAGAACAAGGGAACGCAAGCGGCATGACACACAAGCTCGATTAACTTCAAAAGGCTAGAAATGTGGTAGAGCTGCTTACTTGACTGACAGTGCAGATTTGTACAACAATCCCGGCCACACCATCTAGCAGGATCCTGGAGTAATACTAAAGAGACTGTGTTTCTCTTTGGTTCCCAGAAGGAAAAACCAGTAAGACCAGTATTTTTTTTTACTGGTTTCCAGTAGATTTTTACTGGTTTCCAGTATATTTTTACTGGGCCAGTTGATTTTTAACTGGACCAGTAAAAATCAACTGGAGACCAGTTCCAACAACTGCATTCCAGTTGAAGCAATTAGTAATACCAGTTAAATTGTTTTTCATCAAACTGATGCTACTGGTCCAATGAATGGTTTCCAGTAGATTTTTTACTGGTTTCCAGTATATGTTTACTGGACCAGTTGATTTTTAACTGGACCAGTAAAAATCAACTGGAGACCAGTTCAAACAAAGTAGTAATACCAGTTAAATTGTTTTTCATCAAACTGGTGTTGTACTGGTCCAATAAATAATGACTTTATTTCAAGTCAGATCATATGACGAATTATGGAAAATGAATCTTGCAATTCAGAGAAAGTTATAAACGTTATCATTTATCATTGTTATCATCATTCTTTTTATAATTAATATAATTATTATGATTATTATGATCATTGTTGTTATCATTCTTATTACTGTTATCATTGTTATTGATTTTGTAATTATTATTATTAATATTATCATAATTATCAAGTATGAACATTATCATTAAAATAATTATTTCCTTGTTTAAATGATTAAGATAAATCAAGATATATTCCTCTGATAGAGTCAACTGGTATAAAGTAATTCATTGTTTGAAATTTAACTGGTCAAGACCAGTAATACCAGTAATTCTGATGATGCTGGTCACGTGGTTTACCTCATTTGCATATTTCCTGTTTTTTAAAGAAAAATCAGGATTTAGAATGGAATATCCTTGCAATGGCACTCATTGTTGTTTAAAAACTTTCTAAATAAGTGTGTGAACTAATTCACAATGAAAATGTGTAATTTCATACATCACATTTAAAATAACAGCAGAAAGATTAATTTACTAACCATTTTTTCCATCACATTTCACTGACCATGGTATATAACAAACCACATGCATGTAATAGATTGATCCAGTAAGACCAGTACGAGGACCAGTTCGACCAGTTCGAGGACCAGTAAAAAAATACCAGTAAAGACCAGCTGAAATTGGAAACCAGAAGACCAGTGAGACCAGTAACATCCACCAGAAACAAGACCAGTATAAAATTCCAGTTGTTCAAGACCAATTAATTTTTAACTGGACCAGTAAAATTTTAACTGGACCAGTATGACCAGTTAGACCAGTAAACCGATGTTCCAATTTCCAGAGTTACCAGTTAAAATTATACTGGTCTAACTGGTCCAGTGGAACTGGTTTTTCCTTCTGGGTTACAAAAGACATTGTGCAAATTTCCTGTAGAAAAAAATATGACCTTTGTGGATTTCCATAGAGTTACGATTGATTGGATCGATCACAAGTTTATGGAAATCCATCAATGTCATAATTTTTTAAGGAAATTTTCTCTACATGTATGTCCTTTGAAAACTTTATTTGTTAGACAGTTTTTTATTTTTGGCTTCCTTCTGGTAGAGCTTCGTGAGGTTCACCAAACTTCTACACGGAATTTTGAAACTTTGACTAGAAAATTAGATCTATTTATGCTAATTGATGCAAAATTCATTTATAAATAGCAGAAAATGCCTCTTCTTCTTTATTTCTTGACTGATTTTGATTTTTTTCTTCCATCTGGTAGAGATGCATGAGGTTCACCAAACTTTGGAACAAATAAAATTTACCTATTTTCTGAAAATGAAAAGTATCTTTTTATTTGTGGTTCAAATTATATGTAAGGAGACTAATAAAACAATTTTAAATTATTGCAAGCCTTTTTTTTTTTAGTAAAGGCTGAATTAGTTTCAAATCGTAGCCAATAGAATGATTTATATGATGTCAGTATGACTAGATATTCATTTTGCTTTTATTCTAGTGTGAATTAGTATAATCGCAGATTTGAACATAAGTGTATTATTATAATGATTTAGAACTTTACACAGTAAGATTTTCCATACATTTTATTTGCATTAGATTTACTATGGAGTAAAGGCCAAATTAGATTAAAATCGTAGCCAATAGTATGATTCATATGATGTCAGTATGATATTCATTTTGCTTTTATTCTAGTGTGGATGTTAGTATAATCGCAGATTTGACCATAAGTACATGTATTATTATAATGATTTAGAACCTTACACAGTAAGATTTTCCATACATTTTATTTGCATCAGATTTACTATGGAGTAAAGGCCAAATTAGATTAAAATCGTAGCCAATAGTATGATTTATATGATGTCAGTATGACCATATTCATTTTGCTTTTATTCTAGTGTGGATGTTAGTATAATCGCAGATTTGACCATAAGTATCATTATAATGATTTAGAACTTTAAACAGTAAGATTTTCCATACATTTTATTTGCATCAAAATTTACTAAGTCCTATTCCAAAATCAGGCCACAGATGAAATCGTGAGGTGTGGAATGGCCTTAAGAGAAGAAATTTAAAGCTCAATTGAAATAACATTCCTCATCCATTTTCTTGAATCAAAAGTGGTTCCGATCGATAACCTCCTTCCCGGAACGGTTTTTGAGGTCACACAACAACGCACAGCATCCCTTCAGCGTCGGTGGATCCTCAAAGCACAGGGAGGAAACGCCATTGATATCTATATCTTCGCCCTCGACATCAGACGGTTTCAAGACAACTTCCGCCTTGGTCATGGAAGAGCCCCTACGCCTATGTCAAGTGAGCCAACAATAAGCCAGCCAACAGCAAGCCAGCCAACAGTTCCGGCCAACAATATCGCGATATAAGATAGATCAGATACAGGATTTTGCGCACGAAGAGAAGCGTGCGTTCTTGTACAAATCAAACAAACGGGGTCAGGGCTACACAGGCCTAATCTCTAGTGGCAGGCCATAGATATTCATTCGAGCCAACCCATTGCTATTTTTATTTTTTTTTGATATGGCTGATTTACAAAGTGTATGCATATGATTTTCCATCTAACACTGATTCTATTTTTGGTAATTACTGAACTTCCTTTTCCCAAATTGGGAAGAAATATCACAAATTTTGGACTATATTTTGACTGGCGGAAGGATTAGGGCTATTTTGCTGTTTGAGGTGATGAATCTCCTCTTTATAAAATACAATTGGAAGATTGCTCCTGAAATATATTTTGGGTGTGTGTAGGGGGGTTTCCCTTCTTTCAATTTGTAAAGAAAAACAACGGGCTAGTGCTTTAGTTTTAGTAGCCCACACCCCTATATACTCTATGTTTTTTCGTATATTGAGGAGTAAATTTCAACTAAAAGTCCTCTTTATAAAATACAATTGGAAGATTGCTCCTGAAATATATTTTGGGTGTGTGTAGGGGGGTTTCCCTTCTTTCAATTTGTAAAGAAAAACAACGGGCTAGTGCTTTAGTTTTAGTAGCCCACACCCCTATATACTCTATGTTTTTTCGTATATTGAGGAGTAAATTTCAACTAAAAGTCCTCTTTATAAAATACAATTGGAAGATTGCTCCTGAAATATATTTTGGGTGTGTGTAGGGGGGTTTCCCTTCTTTCAATTTGTAAAGAAAAACAACGGGCTAGTGCTTTAGTTTTAGTAGCCCACACCCCTATATACTCTATGTTTTTTCGTATATTGAGGAGTAAATTTCAACTAAAAGTCCTCTTTATAAAATACAATTGGAAGATTGCTCCTGAAATATATTTTGGGTGTGTGTAGGGGGGTTTCCCTTCTTTCAATTTGTAAAGAAAAACAACGGGCTAGTGCTTTAGTTTTAGTAGCCCACACCCCTATATACTCTATGTTTTTTCGTATATTGAGGAGTAAATTTCAACTAAAAGTCCTCTTTATAAAATACAATTGGAAGATTGCTCCTGAAATATATTTTGGGTGTGTGTAGGGGGGTTTCCCTTCTTTCAATTTGTAAAGAAAAACAACGGGCTAGTGCTTTAGTTTTAGTAGCCCACACCCCTATATACTCTATGTTTTTTCGTATATTGAGGAGTAAATTTCAACTAAAAGTCCTCTTTATAAAATACAATTGGAAGATTGCTCCTGAAATATATTTTGGGTGTGTGTAGGGGGGTTTCCCTTCTTTCAATTTGTAAAGAAAAACAACGGGCTAGTGCTTTAGTTTTAGTAGCCCACACCCCTATATACTCTATGTTTTTTCGTATATTGAGGAGTAAATTTCAACTAAAAGTCCTCTTTATAAAATACAATTGGAAGATTGCTCCTGAAATATATTTTGGGTGTGTGTAGGGGGGTTTCCCTTCTTTCAATTTGTAAAGAAAAACAACGGGCTAGTGCTTTAGTTTTAGTAGCCCACACCCCTATATACTCTATGTTTTTTCGTATATTGAGGAGTAAATTTCAACTAAAAGTCCTCTTTATAAAATACAATTGGAAGATTGCTCCTGAAATATATTTTGGGTGTGTGTAGGGGGGTTTCCCTTCTTTCAATTTGTAAAGAAAAACAACGGGCTAGTGCTTTAGTTTTAGTAGCCCACACCCCTATATACTCTATGTTTTTTCGTATATTGAGGAGTAAATTTCAACTAAAAGTCCTCTTTATAAAATACAATTGGAAGATTGCTCCTGAAATATATTTTGGGTGTGTGTAGGGGGGTTTCCCTTCTTTCAATTTGTAAAGAAAAACAACGGGCTAGTGCTTTAGTTTTAGTAGCCCACACCCCTATATACTCTATGTTTTTTCGTATATTGAGGAGTAAATTTCAACTAAAAGTCCTCTTTATAAAATACAATTGGAAGATTGCTCCTGAAATATATTTTGGGTGTGTGTAGGGGGGTTTCCCTTCTTTCAATTTGTAAAGAAAAACAACGGGCTAGTGCTTTAGTTTTAGTAGCCCACACCCCTATATACTCTATGTTTTTTCGTATATTGAGGAGTAAATTTCAACTAAAAGTCCTCTTTATAAAATACAATTGGAAGATTGCTCCTGAAATATATTTTGGGTGTGTGTAGGGGGGTTTCCCTTCTTTCAATTTGTAAAGAAAAACAACGGGCTAGTGCTTTAGTTTTAGTAGCCCACACCCCTATATACTCTATGTTTTTTCGTATATTGAGGAGTAAATTTCAACTAAAAGTCCTCTTTATAAAATACAATTGGAAGATTGCTCCTGAAATATATTTTGGGTGTGTGTAGGGGGGTTTCCCTTCTTTCAATTTGTAAAGAAAAACAACGGGCTAGTGCTTTAGTTTTAGTAGCCCACACCCCTATATACTCTATGTTTTTTCGTATATTGAGGAGTAAATTTCAACTAAAAGTCCTCTTTATAAAATACAATTGGAAGATTGCTCCTGAAATATATTTTGGGTGTGTGTAGGGGGGTTTCCCTTCTTTCAATTTGTAAAGAAAAACAACGGGCTAGTGCTTTAGTTTTAGTAGCCCACACCCCTATATACTCTATGTTTTTTCGTATATTGAGGAGTAAATTTCAACTAAAAGTCCTCTTTATAAAATACAATTGGAAGATTGCTCCTGAAATATATTTTGGGTGTGTGTAGGGGGGTTTCCCTTCTTTCAATTTGTAAAGAAAAACAACGGGCTAGTGCTTTAGTTTTAGTAGCCCACACCCCTATATACTCTATGTTTTTTCGTATATTGAGGAGTAAATTTCAACTAAAAGTCCTCTTTATAAAATACAATTGGAAGATTGCTCCTGAAATATATTTTGGGTGTGTGTAGGGGGGTTTCCCTTCTTTCAATTTGTAAAGAAAAACAACGGGCTAGTGCTTTAGTTTTAGTAGCCCACACCCCTATATACTCTATGTTTTTTCGTATATTGAGGAGTAAATTTCAACTAAAAGTCCTCTTTATAAAATACAATTGGAAGATTGCTCCTGAAATATATTTTGGGTGTGTGTAGGGGGGTTTCCCTTCTTTCAATTTGTAAAGAAAAACAACGGGCTAGTGCTTTAGTTTTAGTAGCCCACACCCCTATATACTCTATGTTTTTTCGTATATTGAGGAGTAAATTTCAACTAAAAGTCCTCTTTATAAAATACAATTGGAAGATTGCTCCTGAAATATATTTTGGGTGTGTGTAGGGGGGTTTCCCTTCTTTCAATTTGTAAAGAAAAACAACGGGCTAGTGCTTTAGTTTTAGTAGCCCACACCCCTATATACTCTATGTTTTTTCGTATATTGAGGAGTAAATTTCAACTAAAAGTCCTCTTTATAAAATACAATTGGAAGATTGCTCCTGAAATATATTTTGGGTGTGTGTAGGGGGGTTTCCCTTCTTTCAATTTGTAAAGAAAAACAACGGGCTAGTGCTTTAGTTTTAGTAGCCCACACCCCTATATACTCTATGTTTTTTCGTATATTGAGGAGTAAATTTCAACTAAAAGTCCTCTTTATAAAATACAATTGGAAGATTGCTCCTGAAATATATTTTGGGTGTGTGTAGGGGGGTTTCCCTTCTTTCAATTTGTAAAGAAAAACAACGGGCTAGTGCTTTAGTTTTAGTAGCCCACACCCCTATATACTCTATGTTTTTTCGTATATTGAGGAGTAAATTTCAACTAAAAGTCCTCTTTATAAAATACAATTGGAAGATTGCTCCTGAAATATATTTTGGGTGTGTGTAGGGGGGTTTCCCTTCTTTCAATTTGTAAAGAAAAACAACGGGCTAGTGCTTTAGTTTTAGTAGCCCACACCCCTATATACTCTATGTTTTTTCGTATATTGAGGAGTAAATTTCAACTAAAAGTCCTCTTTATAAAATACAATTGGAAGATTGCTCCTGAAATATATTTTGGGTGTGTGTAGGGGGGTTTCCCTTCTTTCAATTTGTAAAGAAAAACAACGGGCTAGTGCTTTAGTTTTAGTAGCCCACACCCCTATATACTCTATGTTTTTTCGTATATTGAGGAGTAAATTTCAACTAAAAGTCCTCTTTATAAAATACAATTGGAAGATTGCTCCTGAAATATATTTTGGGTGTGTGTAGGGGGGTTTCCCTTCTTTCAATTTGTAAAGAAAAACAACGGGCTAGTGCTTTAGTTTTAGTAGCCCACACCCCTATATACTCTATGTTTTTTCGTATATTGAGGAGTAAATTTCAACTAAAAGTCCTCTTTATAAAATACAATTGGAAGATTGCTCCTGAAATATATTTTGGGTGTGTGTAGGGGGGTTTCCCTTCTTTCAATTTGTAAAGAAAAACAACGGGCTAGTGCTTTAGTTTTAGTAGCCCACACCCCTATATACTCTATGTTTTTTCGTATATTGAGGAGTAAATTTCAACTAAAAGTCCTCTTTATAAAATACAATTGGAAGATTGCTCCTGAAATATATTTTGGGTGTGTGTAGGGGGGTTTCCCTTCTTTCAATTTGTAAAGAAAAACAACGGGCTAGTGCTTTAGTTTTAGTAGCCCACACCCCTATATACTCTATGTTTTTTCGTATATTGAGGAGTAAATTTCAACTAAAAGTCCTCTTTATAAAATACAATTGGAAGATTGCTCCTGAAATATATTTTGGGTGTGTGTAGGGGGGTTTCCCTTCTTTCAATTTGTAAAGAAAAACAACGGGCTAGTGCTTTAGTTTTAGTAGCCCACACCCCTATATACTCTATGTTTTTTCGTATATTGAGGAGTAAATTTCAACTAAAAGTCCTCTTTATAAAATACAATTGGAAGATTGCTCCTGAAATATATTTTGGGTGTGTGTAGGGGGGTTTCCCTTCTTTCAATTTGTAAAGAAAAACAACGGGCTAGTGCTTTAGTTTTAGTAGCCCACACCCCTATATACTCTATGTTTTTTCGTATATTGAGGAGTAAATTTCAACTAAAAGTCCTCTTTATAAAATACAATTGGAAGATTGCTCCTGAAATATATTTTGGGTGTGTGTAGGGGGGTTTCCCTTCTTTCAATTTGTAAAGAAAAACAACGGGCTAGTGCTTTAGTTTTAGTAGCCCACACCCCTATATACTCTATGTTTTTTCGTATATTGAGGAGTAAATTTCAACTAAAAGTCCTCTTTATAAAATACAATTGGAAGATTGCTCCTGAAATATATTTTGGGTGTGTGTAGGGGGGTTTCCCTTCTTTCAATTTGTAAAGAAAAACAACGGGCTAGTGCTTTAGTTTTAGTAGCCCACACCCCTATATACTCTATGTTTTTTCGTATATTGAGGAGTAAATTTCAACTAAAAGTCCTCTTTATAAAATACAATTGGAAGATTGCTCCTGAAATATATTTTGGGTGTGTGTAGGGGGGTTTCCCTTCTTTCAATTTGTAAAGAAAAACAACGGGCTAGTGCTTTAGTTTTAGTAGCCCACACCCCTATATACTCTATGTTTTTTCGTATATTGAGGAGTAAATTTCAACTAAAAGTCCTCTTTATAAAATACAATTGGAAGATTGCTCCTGAAATATATTTTGGGTGTGTGTAGGGGGGTTTCCCTTCTTTCAATTTGTAAAGAAAAACAACGGGCTAGTGCTTTAGTTTTAGTAGCCCACACCCCTATATACTCTATGTTTTTTCGTATATTGAGGAGTAAATTTCAACTAAAAGTCCTCTTTATAAAATACAATTGGAAGATTGCTCCTGAAATATATTTTGGGTGTGTGTAGGGGGGTTTCCCTTCTTTCAATTTGTAAAGAAAAACAACGGGCTAGTGCTTTAGTTTTAGTAGCCCACACCCCTATATACTCTATGTTTTTTCGTATATTGAGGAGTAAATTTCAACTAAAAGTCCTCTTTATAAAATACAATTGGAAGATTGCTCCTGAAATATATTTTGGGTGTGTGTAGGGGGGTTTCCCTTCTTTCAATTTGTAAAGAAAAACAACGGGCTAGTGCTTTAGTTTTAGTAGCCCACACCCCTATATACTCTATGTTTTTTCGTATATTGAGGAGTAAATTTCAACTAAAAGTCCTCTTTATAAAATACAATTGGAAGATTGCTCCTGAAATATATTTTGGGTGTGTGTAGGGGGGTTTCCCTTCTTTCAATTTGTAAAGAAAAACAACGGGCTAGTGCTTTAGTTTTAGTAGCCCACACCCCTATATACTCTATGTTTTTTCGTATATTGAGGAGTAAATTTCAACTAAAAGTCCTCTTTATAAAATACAATTGGAAGATTGCTCCTGAAATATATTTTGGGTGTGTGTAGGGGGGTTTCCCTTCTTTCAATTTGTAAAGAAAAACAACGGGCTAGTGCTTTAGTTTTAGTAGCCCACACCCCTATATACTCTATGTTTTTTCGTATATTGAGGAGTAAATTTCAACTAAAAGTCCTCTTTATAAAATACAATTGGAAGATTGCTCCTGAAATATATTTTGGGTGTGTGTAGGGGGGTTTCCCTTCTTTCAATTTGTAAAGAAAAACAACGGGCTAGTGCTTTAGTTTTAGTAGCCCACACCCCTATATACTCTATGTTTTTTCGTATATTGAGGAGTAAATTTCAACTAAAAGTCCTCTTTATAAAATACAATTGGAAGATTGCTCCTGAAATATATTTTGGGTGTGTGTAGGGGGGTTTCCCTTCTTTCAATTTGTAAAGAAAAACAACGGGCTAGTGCTTTAGTTTTAGTAGCCCACACCCCTATATACTCTATGTTTTTTCGTATATTGAGGAGTAAATTTCAACTAAAAGTCCTCTTTATAAAATACAATTGGAAGATTGCTCCTGAAATATATTTTGGGTGTGTGTAGGGGGGTTTCCCTTCTTTCAATTTGTAAAGAAAAACAACGGGCTAGTGCTTTAGTTTTAGTAGCCCACACCCCTATATACTCTATGTTTTTTCGTATATTGAGGAGTAAATTTCAACTAAAAGTCCTCTTTATAAAATACAATTGGAAGATTGCTCCTGAAATATATTTTGGGTGTGTGTAGGGGGGTTTCCCTTCTTTCAATTTGTAAAGAAAAACAACGGGCTAGTGCTTTAGTTTTAGTAGCCCACACCCCTATATACTCTATGTTTTTTCGTATATTGAGGAGTAAATTTCAACTAAAAGTCCTCTTTATAAAATACAATTGGAAGATTGCTCCTGAAATATATTTTGGGTGTGTGTAGGGGGGTTTCCCTTCTTTCAATTTGTAAAGAAAAACAACGGGCTAGTGCTTTAGTTTTAGTAGCCCACACCCCTATATACTCTATGTTTTTTCGTATATTGAGGAGTAAATTTCAACTAAAAGTCCTCTTTATAAAATACAATTGGAAGATTGCTCCTGAAATATATTTTGGGTGTGTGTAGGGGGGTTTCCCTTCTTTCAATTTGTAAAGAAAAACAACGGGCTAGTGCTTTAGTTTTAGTAGCCCACACCCCTATATACTCTATGTTTTTTCGTATATTGAGGAGTAAATTTCAACTAAAAGTCCTCTTTATAAAATACAATTGGAAGATTGCTCCTGAAATATATTTTGGGTGTGTGTAGGGGGGTTTCCCTTCTTTCAATTTGTAAAGAAAAACAACGGGCTAGTGCTTTAGTTTTAGTAGCCCACACCCCTATATACTCTATGTTTTTTCGTATATTGAGGAGTAAATTTCAACTAAAAGTCCTCTTTATAAAATACAATTGGAAGATTGCTCCTGAAATATATTTTGGGTGTGTGTAGGGGGGTTTCCCTTCTTTCAATTTGTAAAGAAAAACAACGGGCTAGTGCTTTAGTTTTAGTAGCCCACACCCCTATATACTCTATGTTTTTTCGTATATTGAGGAGTAAATTTCAACTAAAAGTCCTCTTTATAAAATACAATTGGAAGATTGCTCCTGAAATATATTTTGGGTGTGTGTAGGGGGGTTTCCCTTCTTTCAATTTGTAAAGAAAAACAACGGGCTAGTGCTTTAGTTTTAGTAGCCCACACCCCTATATACTCTATGTTTTTTCGTATATTGAGGAGTAAATTTCAACTAAAAGTCCTCTTTATAAAATACAATTGGAAGATTGCTCCTGAAATATATTTTGGGTGTGTGTAGGGGGGTTTCCCTTCTTTCAATTTGTAAAGAAAAACAACGGGCTAGTGCTTTAGTTTTAGTAGCCCACACCCCTATATACTCTATGTTTTTTCGTATATTGAGGAGTAAATTTCAACTAAAAGTCCTCTTTATAAAATACAATTGGAAGATTGCTCCTGAAATATATTTTGGGTGTGTGTAGGGGGGTTTCCCTTCTTTCAATTTGTAAAGAAAAACAACGGGCTAGTGCTTTAGTTTTAGTAGCCCACACCCCTATATACTCTATGTTTTTTCGTATATTGAGGAGTAAATTTCAACTAAAAGTCCTCTTTATAAAATACAATTGGAAGATTGCTCCTGAAATATATTTTGGGTGTGTGTAGGGGGGTTTCCCTTCTTTCAATTTGTAAAGAAAAACAACGGGCTAGTGCTTTAGTTTTAGTAGCCCACACCCCTATATACTCTATGTTTTTTCGTATATTGAGGAGTAAATTTCAACTAAAAGTCCTCTTTATAAAATACAATTGGAAGATTGCTCCTGAAATATATTTTGGGTGTGTGTAGGGGGGTTTCCCTTCTTTCAATTTGTAAAGAAAAACAACGGGCTAGTGCTTTAGTTTTAGTAGCCCACACCCCTATATACTCTATGTTTTTTCGTATATTGAGGAGTAAATTTCAACTAAAAGTCCTCTTTATAAAATACAATTGGAAGATTGCTCCTGAAATATATTTTGGGTGTGTGTAGGGGGGTTTCCCTTCTTTCAATTTGTAAAGAAAAACAACGGGCTAGTGCTTTAGTTTTAGTAGCCCACACCCCTATATACTCTATGTTTTTTCGTATATTGAGGAGTAAATTTCAACTAAAAGTCCTCTTTATAAAATACAATTGGAAGATTGCTCCTGAAATATATTTTGGGTGTGTGTAGGGGGGTTTCCCTTCTTTCAATTTGTAAAGAAAAACAACGGGCTAGTGCTTTAGTTTTAGTAGCCCACACCCCTATATACTCTATGTTTTTTCGTATATTGAGGAGTAAATTTCAACTAAAAGTCCTCTTTATAAAATACAATTGGAAGATTGCTCCTGAAATATATTTTGGGTGTGTGTAGGGGGGTTTCCCTTCTTTCAATTTGTAAAGAAAAACAACGGGCTAGTGCTTTAGTTTTAGTAGCCCACACCCCTATATACTCTATGTTTTTTCGTATATTGAGGAGTAAATTTCAACTAAAAGTCCTCTTTATAAAATACAATTGGAAGATTGCTCCTGAAATATATTTTGGGTGTGTGTAGGGGGGTTTCCCTTCTTTCAATTTGTAAAGAAAAACAACGGGCTAGTGCTTTAGTTTTAGTAGCCCACACCCCTATATACTCTATGTTTTTTCGTATATTGAGGAGTAAATTTCAACTAAAAGTCCTCTTTATAAAATACAATTGGAAGATTGCTCCTGAAATATATTTTGGGTGTGTGTAGGGGGGTTTCCCTTCTTTCAATTTGTAAAGAAAAACAACGGGCTAGTGCTTTAGTTTTAGTAGCCCACACCCCTATATACTCTATGTTTTTTCGTATATTGAGGAGTAAATTTCAACTAAAAGTCCTCTTTATAAAATACAATTGGAAGATTGCTCCTGAAATATATTTTGGGTGTGTGTAGGGGGGTTTCCCTTCTTTCAATTTGTAAAGAAAAACAACGGGCTAGTGCTTTAGTTTTAGTAGCCCACACCCCTATATACTCTATGTTTTTTCGTATATTGAGGAGTAAATTTCAACTAAAAGTCCTCTTTATAAAATACAATTGGAAGATTGCTCCTGAAATATATTTTGGGTGTGTGTAGGGGGGTTTCCCTTCTTTCAATTTGTAAAGAAAAACAACGGGCTAGTGCTTTAGTTTTAGTAGCCCACACCCCTATATACTCTATGTTTTTTCGTATATTGAGGAGTAAATTTCAACTAAAAGTCCTCTTTATAAAATACAATTGGAAGATTGCTCCTGAAATATATTTTGGGTGTGTGTAGGGGGGTTTCCCTTCTTTCAATTTGTAAAGAAAAACAACGGGCTAGTGCTTTAGTTTTAGTAGCCCACACCCCTATATACTCTATGTTTTTTCGTATATTGAGGAGTAAATTTCAACTAAAAGTCCTCTTTATAAAATACAATTGGAAGATTGCTCCTGAAATATATTTTGGGTGTGTGTAGGGGGGTTTCCCTTCTTTCAATTTGTAAAGAAAAACAACGGGCTAGTGCTTTAGTTTTAGTAGCCCACACCCCTATATACTCTATGTTTTTTCGTATATTGAGGAGTAAATTTCAACTAAAAGTCCTCTTTATAAAATACAATTGGAAGATTGCTCCTGAAATATATTTTGGGTGTGTGTAGGGGGGTTTCCCTTCTTTCAATTTGTAAAGAAAAACAACGGGCTAGTGCTTTAGTTTTAGTAGCCCACACCCCTATATACTCTATGTTTTTTCGTATATTGAGGAGTAAATTTCAACTAAAAGTCCTCTTTATAAAATACAATTGGAAGATTGCTCCTGAAATATATTTTGGGTGTGTGTAGGGGGGTTTCCCTTCTTTCAATTTGTAAAGAAAAACAACGGGCTAGTGCTTTAGTTTTAGTAGCCCACACCCCTATATACTCTATGTTTTTTCGTATATTGAGGAGTAAATTTCAACTAAAAGTCCTCTTTATAAAATACAATTGGAAGATTGCTCCTGAAATATATTTTGGGTGTGTGTAGGGGGGTTTCCCTTCTTTCAATTTGTAAAGAAAAACAACGGGCTAGTGCTTTAGTTTTAGTAGCCCACACCCCTATATACTCTATGTTTTTTCGTATATTGAGGAGTAAATTTCAACTAAAAGTCCTCTTTATAAAATACAATTGGAAGATTGCTCCTGAAATATATTTTGGGTGTGTGTAGGGGGGTTTCCCTTCTTTCAATTTGTAAAGAAAAACAACGGGCTAGTGCTTTAGTTTTAGTAGCCCACACCCCTATATACTCTATGTTTTTTCGTATATTGAGGAGTAAATTTCAACTAAAAGTCCTCTTTATAAAATACAATTGGAAGATTGCTCCTGAAATATATTTTGGGTGTGTGTAGGGGGGTTTCCCTTCTTTCAATTTGTAAAGAAAAACAACGGGCTAGTGCTTTAGTTTTAGTAGCCCACACCCCTATATACTCTATGTTTTTTCGTATATTGAGGAGTAAATTTCAACTAAAAGTCCTCTTTATAAAATACAATTGGAAGATTGCTCCTGAAATATATTTTGGGTGTGTGTAGGGGGGTTTCCCTTCTTTCAATTTGTAAAGAAAAACAACGGGCTAGTGCTTTAGTTTTAGTAGCCCACACCCCTATATACTCTATGTTTTTTCGTATATTGAGGAGTAAATTTCAACTAAAAGTCCTCTTTATAAAATACAATTGGAAGATTGCTCCTGAAATATATTTTGGGTGTGTGTAGGGGGGTTTCCCTTCTTTCAATTTGTAAAGAAAAACAACGGGCTAGTGCTTTAGTTTTAGTAGCCCACACCCCTATATACTCTATGTTTTTTCGTATATTGAGGAGTAAATTTCAACTAAAAGTCCTCTTTATAAAATACAATTGGAAGATTGCTCCTGAAATATATTTTGGGTGTGTGTAGGGGGGTTTCCCTTCTTTCAATTTGTAAAGAAAAACAACGGGCTAGTGCTTTAGTTTTAGTAGCCCACACCCCTATATACTCTATGTTTTTTCGTATATTGAGGAGTAAATTTCAACTAAAAGTCCTCTTTATAAAATACAATTGGAAGATTGCTCCTGAAATATATTTTGGGTGTGTGTAGGGGGGTTTCCCTTCTTTCAATTTGTAAAGAAAAACAACGGGCTAGTGCTTTAGTTTTAGTAGCCCACACCCCTATATACTCTATGTTTTTTCGTATATTGAGGAGTAAATTTCAACTAAAAGTCCTCTTTATAAAATACAATTGGAAGATTGCTCCTGAAATATATTTTGGGTGTGTGTAGGGGGGTTTCCCTTCTTTCAATTTGTAAAGAAAAACAACGGGCTAGTGCTTTAGTTTTAGTAGCCCACACCCCTATATACTCTATGTTTTTTCGTATATTGAGGAGTAAATTTCAACTAGTAGCAGCTTTGATACAATGATACAATGTGCATTTATAACACGAAAATTATCGATACAGAAGAGTCAAAGGCTAAGAAGAAAAGACAAAAACAGACGGACGGGAAGAAGGAAAGAGAGAATAAAAAGGGGGAATAGAGAGGGGAAACACATAAAAAGGAAAAAAAAAACATTGTACACATATGCAATTCCACTCACTATCTACTAACTTATATTATATATACATTAGAATAATTTCTTCTTAAGTCTTATTTTAAAGGTATTTAAGGATGGTGCATTTCGTATGTAATTTGATAAATTGATAAGGCATAAGTTTGTTGACACCCTGAGAAATAAAAATACATTGCTGGAAGGTGGTCATATTTTCTAGAGTAAACAATTTAATTCGAGTACAACGGGCCAGCTGTAGATTTTGGGTTCGCTCTCAGTATGATTCTTACTAGCAATTTCTTCAGACTGGACTGAAAAGTACTTCCCCACGCCAAGTTGCAATAAGACAGATAGTGCAAAAGAAGAGTGGAGTATAACATCAGTAAAACATTATCTTGCCCTCTTCCTACGAAAATTTCGCCCCTCCTATCAAAACACCATGGCGTCGCCCCTGATTCTTCTTCTACTTCTTCTTCTTCTTCTTCTTCTTCTTCTTATTATTATTATTATTATTGTTATTATTGTTATTATTATTTTGAGTATTTTTATTATTAATATCTTTATTATTATTATTAATACTATTATTATTATTATTATTATTATTATTATTATCATTATTATCATTATTATTGTTATTATTATTATTATTATTTCCATTGTCCACAACTTGATGTTCTGTTGGTATATTAAACAGCAACCGGACTTCTTCCAGAAATCTAGGGTTATTGTTCTATATTCTATCAAATGGGTCCTCTTCTCATTGTTCACTTCTCTTTCTAATTCAAGACCTTCCGTAAGATATGAGCTGTTCCAAGCAAGCTTGCCTTCTGTATCGTTTCAAAGGACACCTCGACTCCTAGAACAGCCAGAAAGCTTCTGTCGGGGCTTCTGTGTCTTGTTGTCACTGTTCCTAAGGCTCCGATGACTATTGGTACCACCTTCGTCTTCACCTTCCATATCCTTCTCAGCTCCCATGCCAGATCGTTATACTTCTGTATCTTTTCCTCCTCTTTACGCCAAGCTCTGCAGTCTCCCGGAATCGCAATATGAGACATTCCTTTTCCTTCTTCTTTAAGAGAACGATGTCAGGTTGTCTAGCTTCAATGACCTTGTCTGTCTGGATATTAAAATCCCATAAAAGTTTTACTATTATTATTATTATTATTATTATTATTATTAATATTATTATTATTGTTATTATTATTATTAATATTTTTATTATTATTATTAATATTATTATTAATATCATTATTATTATTATTATTATTATTATTATTATCATTACATTATTATTATTACTATTATTATATTATCATTATCATCACCATTATTAATATCATTATAAGTAATATTAAAAGAAGAAGAAGAAGACTCCATTTAGGCCATGTGTCTTAAGACTTGATATATCGCTAACGCCGTAATCATAAACATCCATTCTTCCTTTTCCAGGTTTTCGATTTGACTTGGGCAGGAATCGGATAGCAAAGCAATTCTGCAGATAGAAAAATAAAGGAAATAAAAGAAATATGAGATTTATATTGGAAAACACAATTCAAACATTATATTCAGAAGATGGTGGTCCAAAGAAAATGAAATGATGTAAAAAATGACTAAACCAATTTTCTCTCTTTTTTGTTTTATTTTCAATCTATGTATTAAGATAAAAGCATTGTTTCTCGTAAATTGTTATGCTGTCATAATTATGTGTTACCAAATCTTTTGAAAAAAGGAAACATTTTTTGGTTAATAGAAAGAAGGCCTGGGGTGGCGGCTAATATTAGTAATACAGTACACCATTTTTACAACGTTCCCAAGCCCATTCCAAACTATGAGAAATTAGGACATGAGGAATAATTAAGTGAGGGCCGAATACTGAATACAGATATCTAATTCGAAGAGGCCAGGCTTGGTAGAATGAGAAGCATTTTAAATATATATATATATATATATATATAATATTTGATCCGAATAATTTCTGACTCTTAATTTATGATGATGATAACAATGATATTCAACATTTATATTGCGCTTAATGTTAACGTCTAAGCGCGATATACTATAACCCGGCTAAGCTATAGGCTACCCACTGCTGCATGAGCGCGCATAGCTCTTTAAGGAATGCTTTCCTACCGGTACCCATTCATCTTACCTGGGTTGAGAACAGCACATTGTGGATAAATTTCTTGCTGAAGGAAACCATGCCATGTCTGGGATTCAAACCCGCGACCTTCTGATTGAGAGACGAGATTATGAATGGCTCGGCCACGACGCCCCCATAATGATGATCTATTGATAATCATGATAATAAATAAACAAATTAATTAATCAATAAATTAAAACAATAATAATTAAACAAATAATAATAACACAATGATAATAATAATAATCAACTAAGTACGGTCTCGCAATAAAAAAATCGCTCACTTGCTGTGGTCGCTCGCAATAATTCTAGTATTACGAGCGAGTGGTGCAATCAACCAAAAATTAATCTCTTTTATTATTTAGATCATAATTTTTAAAAAAAATAGAGTTTGTTCGTGCATAATTGTAATGTAAATGAAATACATAATTTCTTATGTCAAAACTAATCAGTCGAGAGAAACAAAACATGCACAGCCTCCCTCTTCCAATTGAAACTTGAAAATGCACTATTATCAGCCTTCGCTTAAATGTTAAAGCCGAGCAAGAACTAATTATAAAGGGGGTTCGGGCCAATATAAGAGAGTGAAGCGACTGCAGTTGGCTAGGATACCCCCTCTCACCTCGCTTATCTCGCTTATAACCAGTGGTATAATGAACGAAAATTTAGAGGGGCCCGAGGTTCAGGCATGTGCATGATCCCAATTTTTCTAGGAAATATTTGCAGCGTAATTCGTGTTCTGCAAGAAAGCAAAGAGAACGTGCTGAAAATTTTGGGGGAAAAATAGAGAAAAGTGTAATGTCTGACTTGAAGTTTTAGAGATATGAACAAAGTTTACAATAAGGGACATGGGAGAGCACAAATTATCGCAAAATATATCTGAATAAATTACTTTGCCATGAAAAATTTGCTAGCCAGTAAAGCGAATAAGCAAAAATTACTTGCTATAAAATACTCGTAGATTTTGCTTCATATTTTTTTATATATAACTTCGAGGGAATTGAAAAAAAAATGGTTGGAATTTATGAGGGCTCCAGCCCACAAAAGCCCTCCCCCTCTCCATCTGTACGCCAGTGTTGATAACAAAAGAGAGTCAGAATAACAGCTATAGAAACAAGTGACCAAGCGAGAAAATTTCTTGGGTATTGAAAGTTAGTTTGCATTATACACCACTTAAAAAGCCTATACAGTGCGAATTATATTTCTTTTTCACAATGCTCTTTTTCGCGTATTATCTTGCTTCAAAACAAATCAAAGTGGGGTTAATGGGGGAGAAGGCTGTAGCCCCCTTAACCCTATCTAGCCCGAGGAGAAGGGGGGAGCTTAATAAGCCCCCCCCCCCTTGACATTTTTCGCTAAACGTCTGTAATGGGCTAATAAAAGTAAAGCACTAACCATTTGTTTTTGTTTACAAATTGAAAGAAGGGAAACTCCCCTTCACACACCCGAAATTTGATTTAGGAGCAATTTTCCAATCAATCTTTATCAGAAAGAAAATTCATTCTAGATTACTCTTCAATATACGAAAGAAACATAAAGTATATAGGGGTGCGGGGTACTAAAACTAAAGCACCAGCCCGTTCTTTTTGTTTACAAATTGAAAAAGGGAAACCCCCCTCCACACACCCAAAATATATTTCAGGAGCAATCTTCCAGTTGTCTTTTATCATGAGGACTTTGAGTTTAAATTTCCTCCTCAATATACCAAAAAACATAGAGTATATAGGGGTGTGGGCTACTAACACTAAAGCACGAGCCCGTTGTTTTTCATTACAAATTGAAAGAAGGGAAACCCCCCTGCACACACCCAAAATATATTTCAGGAGCAATCTTCCAATTGTATTTTATAAAGAGGACTTTTAGTTGAAATTTACTCCTCAATATACGAAAAAACATAGAGTATATAGGGGTGTGGGCTACTAAAACTAAAGCACTAGCCCGTTGTTTTTCTTTACAAATTGAAAGAAGGGAAACCCCCCTGCACACACCCAAAATATATTTCAGGAGCAATCTTCCAATTGTATTTTATAAAGAGGACTTTTAGTTGAAATTTACTCCTCAATATACGAAAAAACATAGAGTATATAGGGGTGTGGGCTACTAAAACTAAAGCACTAGCCCGTTGTTTTTCTTTACAAATTGAAAGAAGGGAAACCCCCCAGCACACACCCAAAATATATTTCAGGAGCAATCTTCCAATTGTATTTTATAAAGAGGACTTTTAGTCGAAATTTACTCCTCAATATACGAAAAACATAGAGTATATAGGGGTGTGGGCTACTAAAACTAAAGCACTAGCCATTTGTTTTTCTTTACAAATTGAAAGAAGGGAAACCCCCCTACACACACTCAAAATATATTTCAGGAGCAATCTTCCAATTGTATTTTATAAAGAGGACTTTTAGTTGAAATTTACTCCTCAATATACGAAAAAACATAAAGTATATAGGGGTGTGGGCTACTAAAACTAAAGCACTAGCCCGTTGTTTTTCTTTGCAAACTGAAAGAAGGGAAACCCCCCTACACACACCCAAAATGTATTTCAGGAGCAATCTTCCAATTGTATTTTATAAAGAGGACTTTTAGTTGAAATTTACTCCTCAATATACGAAAAAACATAGAGTATATAGGGGTGTGGGCTACTAAAACTAAAGCACTAGCCCGTTGTTTTTCTTTACAAATTGAAAGAAGGGAAACCCCCCAGCACACACCCAAAATATATTTTAGGAGCAATCTTCCAATTGTATTTTATAAAGAGGACTTTTAGTTGAAATTTACTCCTCAATATACGAAAAACATAGAGTATATAGGGGTGTGAGCTACTAAAACTAAAGCACTAGCCCGTTGTTTTTCTTTACAAATTGAAAGAAGGGAAACCCCCCTGCACACACCCAAAATATATTTTAGGAGCAATCTTCCAATTGTATTTTATAAAGAGGACTTTTAGTTGAAATTTACTCCTCAATATACGAAAAAACATAGAGTATATAGGGGTGTGGGCTACTAAAACTAAAGCACTAGCCCGTTGTTTTTCTTTACAAATTGAAAGAAGGGAAACCCCCCTACACACACCCAAAATATATTTCAGGAGCAATCTTCCAATTGTATTTTATAAAGAGGACTTTTAGTTGAAATTTACTCCTCAATATACGAAAAAACATAGAGTATATAGGGGTGTGGGCTACTAAAACTAAAGCACTAGCCCGTTGTTTTTCTTTACAAATTGAAAGAAGGGAAACCCCCCTACACACACCCAAAATATATTTCAGGAGCAATCTTCCAATTGTATTTTATAAAGAGGACTTTTAGTTGAAATTTACTCCTCAATATACGAAAAACATAGAGTATATATAGGGGTGTGGGCTACTAAAACTAAAGCACTAGCCCGTTGTTTTTCTTTACAAATTGAAAGAAGGGAAACCCCCCTACACACACCCAAAATATATTTCAGGAGCAATCTTCCAATTGTATTTTATAAAGAGGACTTTTAGTTGAAATTTACTCCTCAATATACGAAAAAACATAGAGTATATAGGGGTGTGGGCTACTAAAACTAAAGCACTAGCCCGTTGTTTTTCTTTGCAAACTGAAAGAAGGGAAACCCCCCAGCACACACCCAAAATATATTTCAGGAGCAATCTTCCAATTGTATTTTATAAAGAGTACTTTTAGTTGAAATTTACTCCTCAATATACAAAAAAAACATAGAGTATATAGGGGTGTGGGCTACTAAAACTAAAGCACTAGCCCGTTGTTTTTCTTTACAAATTGAAAGAAGGGAAACCCCCCTACACACACCCAAAATATATTTCAGGAGCAATCTTCCAATTGTATTTTATAAAGAGGACTTTTAGTTGAAATTTACTCCTCAATATACGAAAAAAACATAGAGTATATAGGGGTGTGGGCTACTAAAACTAAAGCACTAGCCCGTTGTTCTTCTTTACAAATTGAAAGAAGGGAAATCCCCCTGCACACACCCAAAATATATATCAGGAGCAATCTTCCAATTGTATTTTATAAAGAGGACTTTTAGTTGAAATTTACTCCTCAATATACGAAAAAACATAGAGTATATAGGGGTGTGGGCTACTAAAACTAAAGCACTAGCCATTTGTTTTTCTTTACAAATTGAAAGAAGGGAAACCCCCCTACACACACCCAAAATATATTTTAGGAGCAATCTTCCAATTGTATTTTATAAAGAGGACTTTTAGTTGAAATTTACTCCTCAATATACGAAAAAACATAGAGTATATAGTGGTGTGGGCTACTAAAACTAAAGCACTAGCCCGTTGTTTTTCTTTACAAATTGAAAGAAGGGAAACCTCCCTGCACACACCCAAAATATATTTTAGGAGCAATCTTCCAATTGTATTTTATAAAGAGGACTTTTAGTTGAAATTTACTCCTCAATATACGAAAAAACATAGAGTATATAGGGGTGTGGGCTACTAAAACTAAAGCACTAGCCCTTTGTTTTTCTTTACAAATTGAAAGAAGGGAAACCCCCCTACACACACCCAAAATGTATTTCAGGAGCAATCTTCCAATTGTATTTTATAAAGAGGACTTTTAGTTGAAATTTACTCCTCAATATACGAAAAACATAGAGTATATAGGGGTGTGGGCTACTAAAACTAAAGCACTAGCCCGTTGTTTTTCTTTACAAATTGAAAGAAGGGAAACTCCCCTCCACACACCCAAAACATATTTCAGGAGCAGTCTTCCAATTGTATTTTATAAAGAGGACTTTTAGTTGAAATTTACTCTTCAATATACAAAGAAACATCCTATATAGGGGTGCGGGTTACCTAATAACCAGAAAATCGTGTTTTGTGTTTTTTTTTCTTTCTTATTTTCATTTTGTTTTGTTTTGGGTTTTTTTTTTTTTTTTTTTTTTTTTTTTGGGGGGGGGGCTTTTGTTTGGCTTTTTCCGGCTCGCTCGCTTCGTTTCTAGCATTAAACAATACAATTTTCAAGGTAGGAAATGTCCCTTTTCTTCTGTGCCCCCCACTTCCAACTTCGCTCCGCCGCCCCTGAACAGGAGTGCTACTAAGACATGGGAACTAGCCCCGTGTTTGTTTAAACAAATTGAAAGAAGGGAAACCCCACCGTTTGTTTGATTTGTCCAAGAATGCGTGCTATTCTGCGCACGCAAAATCCTGTATCTGATTTATCTTAGATAGCTAATATTGTTGGCTGGAACTGTTGGCTGGCTTGCTGTTGGCTAGCTTATTGTTGGCTGACTCTACTCCAGCAGACCCTACCGACCAGGAAACTGTCATCGTAAGCTCTAGGGAGAGACCTCTGCCCCATTTCTATCGAGTCTACAATGAATATGTTTGGATTTCGCTTGAGACTCCAACAAGGTCATTTTCTATTTTCCAAGGTGTCCGTGCACTTGCCGAGGGTGTTATAGACGAGAGAGGTATGTATTTTATACAATAGCTTGAAAATACAATCAAACTCAAACAGCCTGCGAAGTGCAGCTAATGACAGAGCCCTTTTGAAAATACCTTATTCCTAAACAAAGGAAGCTCTTGGAAACTGCATTTAGCTAAAAAAAAGTATGAAAAAAGAAAAATTTACTTATGTTCTTTTTTCTCAAAATTTGTATACATACATCTGTTTTGTTACATCTTGATTCCTTTCATATGTGTGAGCTTTGTGGTTTTGAAGAGGTAAAATTTCAAATAGGTGATTTTGAATTTGAATTTAAATGAGATAAACTCTAATTTCACACTATATTGTTCTTTTATTAAAAAGATACTTCAGATTACTGTACCAGTAAATCATGTGGAGAAGGAAATAACTGCTTGACACACTCCGTCGGATATTCATGTATCTGCCAAATTGTTGTGAACGGGTCGTCGTGCAAAAGTAAGACCAACTTGAATGTTATCATTTTGTCTCCAATTCAGCCATATTCAAGAAATTTGGTTCAAGCTCCACATTTCCTGTTGAGCATCTGGAATTTTTTACTATCAGACACATGAAAGAGCGAAATATTGCGTATTGAAGGGGGGGGGTGTACAGGTTCTTTTAAGAGCCTATTAAGGGCACCTGGTTTGGGGTCAAGGGGAGAGCCACCTAAAGCGTTGACATATGGTCTTTTAAATGGCCAACAGGGGCTCTTATTTATATCTACAGAAGAAATACAAATGCCAAAAAAATGCATGATTCATTTTTGTCAAACCTGCATAGCAGAGCGAGACTATAGGCGCCGCTTTTCTGACAGTGGCGGCGTCGTCAATATCAAATCTTAACCGAAGGTTAAGTTTTTGAAATGACATCATGACTTAGAGAGTATGCGGACCTGGTCCATGAAACTTGGACATAAAGATAAGTAAAAACAGGTATTACTGAACATCCTGCCTTGGTTTCAGGTCACATGACCAAGGTCAAAGGTCATTTAGGGTCAATGAACTTAGACCATGTTATGGGAATCAATATCAAATCTTAAGGTTAAGATTTGAAATATCATCATAACTTAAAAAAGTATATGGACCTAGTTCATGAAACTTACACATAAAGGTGATGAAGTATTAATAACCATCCTGCTTTAGTGTCAGGTTACTTGACCAAGGTCAAAGGTCATTTAGGGTCAATTAACTTTGGGCATGTTGGGGGTATTTGTTGAATTTCCATCATAACTTTTAGTGTTTATGGAGCTAGTTCATAAAACTTGGACATAAGAGTAATCAAGTATCGCTGAACATCCTGTGCGAGTTTCAGGTCACATGGCCATGGTCAAAGGTCATAGCGTCAATAAAATTTGGTCATATTGGGGGTATTTGTTGAATTACCATCATAACTTTAAAAGTTTATCGATCTAGTTCATAAAACTTAGACATAGGAGTAATCAAGTATCACTGAACATCCTGTGCGAGTTTCAGGTCACATGGTCAAGGTCAAAGGTCATTAAGGTCAATGGACTCTGGCCATGTAGGAGGTAATTATTTAATTACTGTCATAACTTTCAAAAATTAGTTTATGAATTGTAGACATAGGGGTAATCAATCACTGACAAGTCTTAGGGCACAAGATCAAGGTCAAATGCCATTTAGAGTCAATGATGGTATTTTGACATGACCGAGGTCAGGTTACATGACCAAGGTCGAAGGTCATTTAAGGTCAATAAAATTTGGCCATGTTGTAGGTAAAATTATTGTTGAATTGCCATCATAACTTTGAAAGTTTATGGATACAGAAATGTGGACATAGGGGTAATCCAGTATCATTGCTCATCTTGCACAAGTCGTATGTCACTTGATCAAGGTCAAATCTCATAGGGTCAATGAACGGAGTAGCATATTATATGAATGGTGTTTTTTTGTGAATGATTATTTGATAGTCATTTTCAAAGTCAGCACTGCTGCTATATTGAATCGCATGATGTAGGTGAGACTGCCAGAGGCGCTCCACTTGAATGATTAGTGGTTTTTCATCACATACCAGCGATACTACTAGTTCAGATGGTTCTGCACCAAATATAATGACATTTCTTGGGTTTTCTAATGCTGAAAAATCAGGCTTGATTGATGTAATGGTAACTCGAAGAAGGTTGCTCAAATTAATGTTTGTTATTCTGTTGTACTTGTAAAAGATCACTGTAAATGTATGTTAATCCAAAAATGGTAAGATCTCTCTATCTGATTTTTTTTCTTCAAATCTTGACCAGTGGAATGTACTTTTAGTTAATCATCAATATTGCTCTTGGAGATCTTGCTGGGGCATGCATGAAAGAAGAAAGTTGTTGGTGCTCGCTCCAACCACCTTTCATCTGTTTTGGTTAATATACATTTAGCTGAGTTTTAGTTTTCCCTTTGTAATAAAATGATCATCAAACCTCAATTCCAGGTTACTAGCTAGTTGAGCAATTAAACCTCCCCCCCTTCCTATTTTAAAACTTTTTTCTTGCCATTTACCTGTACATTTGTCCTTTACTGGGTCTATTTTCATAAAGACTTTTTATCTTAAAAATTGTGCAAGTTCTATAACGAGTTAACCATCAGCCAATCAGATTGATCTGTTCTAGTAAACTTGCTTTTTTTATTGTTCTTTTGACACAGGCCTAACTCATCGTTTTGGCGTAGAGGAAGCTGTTTCTTACTTAGATCGTCAGGTACCCATCTCTACTAGCATAGAGTGTCCATTTGATGATTTTTGTGGATGGCACCCAGACAGTTTAGAAGATAACCTAGCCTGGAATGTGTTCACAGGAAATGAGCCTTCAACATTCATCGGTCCATCTGCTGACCATACTGGGCCCAGCGGAAGTAAGTAGCTGTTTGATTGTTAGTCTATAGCATGATGGATGGGTGGTTTCATGAAATTTGCTCCGTTGACAGTTGCTCCGTTTGAAATTCTTCACGTTAAGCCAAACCTTAAACCTACCCACCACAACTAAATAAACCCTAATCTTTTCATTATTCTGAACCAAGAACTCTATTACAATCCTAGCCCAAACCTACTGCCCTCTGAGCATAAGATCAGAGCAAGTGTCACAGGAGCATGTCATGTCATCAGATTCACAGGCTTTGTGTCTTTGGCAAAAGACTAAGCCTATTGCAATTATATATTGATTTGAATAACCGAAATTGCAATGGACACTATTAGCGTAAATCTTGAATAAATTAAAAAAGGTAGCAATATTGTACCATAAATATTTCTTCGTCATTGACTCTTACTCTGCCACACACCCAGAAATAAGCTGGTGATGCCTCTTTCTCCCTGTACTGCACCCAGGCTGCAGAATAAGTCCCTCCCCCTCCTAAAATTGTCGCCAGCATTAGATGAAATCAAACAAAACTTGAAAACCCACCAATTCTAATGTCGTCAAGTACGTGTGCAATGGATTTAGACCAATGCTGTTACTGCCTGGTAATTTGTATATATGTTATCGCCTATTCTGACCAGGGGGCCGTTTCATAAAGTTGTTCGTAAGTTAAGAGCGACTTTAAGAACGACTGGTGATCCTTTATTGTGGTAAATGGTATATTCATTTGCGATGGTTACGCGTGTAAGAAAGGTTCACCAGTCGTTCTTAAAGTCGCTCTTAACTTACGAACAGCTTTATGAAACACCCACCAGGGATGGCATCTCAAAGTGCTTTTCATCTCGTAGCAAAGGCGCTTTTATAGAAACATCAGTCTTAATTTCTCTTATTATTAGTGTAAGAAGATTTGGCATCATGTAAGTTTTTCTGTGCACCTGGGGGCCGTTTCATAAAGCTGTTCGTAAGTTAAGAGCGACTTTAAGAACGACTGGTGAACCTTTCTTACGCGCTAAACAATCGCCAATGTTGTTTACCATTTACCAAAAGAAAGGATCACCAATCATTCTTAAAGTCGCTCTTATCTTACGAACAGCTTTATGAAACACCCACCTGGGGGCCGTTTCATAAAGCTGTTCGTAAGTTAAGAGCGACTTTAAGAGCGACTGGTGAACCCTTCTTACGCGCTAAAGCATCGCCAATTCAATATACCATTTACTACAAGAAAGGTTCACCAGTCGTTCTTAAAGTCGCTCTTATCTTACGGACAGCTTTATGAAACACCCACCTGATTACAAAGTGCAGAGGAATGAGTGTGATGCAAGCATTTTCTACAAAATTCACCACAGATTTACTGAGGAGCACGACAGGTCATGACCAGGGATTTATGTTTATCTGACTGTACTATACTAAAACGCTTTTCAGTTTGATTTCTATGCTATGGGAGGTAGACCTCATAAGTGTCTACCATATGCATATCAAAACATTTCTTTAACTGTAAACAATTTTATGTGGCTCAAAAATGTTTATTCACTCTAAGCCAGCTTATGCTTAAAAATATAGAAGATGTAAATGTGAAAGGGGCTGTATTTGATTTTAGTCTGCAAAATCATCTATTTCTAATCCTGTTTTTCCCCCATCACCTTCTTTCAAGCAGGTGGGAGATTCATCTATGCCGAAGCTTCTGGGCTGACAAAGACATTCACAGCGACTCTCATAAGCAGCAAGTTCCAAGGAAAGCTAAGCGCCCAGCCTCAGTGCTTCACCTTCTATTACTATTTATCACAGCGCTTTTTTGACCGAGTCTTTGATCTTAACGTGTTCTTGATGCGGGAGGACTCGTCTGAACCGGAGACAGTGTGGTCCTTACCTGGACAGATACGAAACAGATGGAACATTGGAGAATTTACGCTAGGTGACGCAGGATGGTTCGTCATTGAGGCTGTGATTAGCAAAACCATTGCATCTTTTGCAAATCAAGCAGTTCTCAGTATAGATGATATCCAGCTTACCAGCTGTGTTTTGAACGGTATGTGTTTGAAGAGGTAGTGTTTTCTATGCAGGTTGGTGCATGTTCAAATATTGGTTTTCAAATTTAAACAGCAACACGAATCATGATTCAAAACAAAATTTCAAAAAAAATGAAAAACAAAGGAAAAAGGAAACAAAGGGGGTGTTCAATGTCCCCCATTCTCAAAAGTTCATTGTCTTTAAGTTCTTGATTTGGTGTAATATTTAAATGGCTAAAAACGATTTATTTTGAAAATTGATCAGCTTCGATTTTGTGACGTTCAGCATGGTGAATACAACAAAATGCGACACTGACCATGGTTGAGTTTTGAAACGTCGTGTGCGCTCACAGTGGAAGCTGCACTGATGTTATTTTTTGAGAGTAGGGAATTTAAAGCAGTAACACGTAAGCAACTTTTGACTCTGAACAGTGCACCGCTGATCGTGTTTATGTTCTGTGTTTTGTAATTGGGTTTTGAAATCGTGGTTCCTGTTTTGCTGTTCAAAATATGAAAGTCGACATTGTACACACACTAGGGTGGTGGAGGAACGTTCTGAAAAATGGTTGAAAAGTCCATCCATCTTTAACCCTCAATATTGGTTCCAGGGAATAATTATAAAATATTGACTGGCCTTGCGGGAACATCAAATATGTCGCCCGCAACAGAATTATATTGGCCCGAGTCTTTAGACGAGGGCAATATCGTTCTTTTGAGGGCGACATATTTGATGTTTCCCGAAAGAAGAGCCAGTCAATATTATTATTATTACCTAAAGCTGTACAATATGTAATTCAAGCTACTATTCGGAACAATTTATATGCCTGTTTGCTTATCACTACTTCTGATTTCAGGTTATTCACGACCTTGGCGAAGTAACCTTTAATAAAGCAATTGTGACGTAATTATTACCTTGCAGTCGTGCATCATGTATGGCGTGCACATACACTCAACGCGTAGAAATCCTGCACTTGGGTTACGTTTGTGTATGCACTGGCCGCGCAGCGCATTGTCTACAATGCGTTGTACTTTGTTTCATAAACTGGTTCCAGCCAGATTTCTAAAATACTGAAATTAGCGATCAAAATCTGCTCCTACTGCGCAAGCGCATTAGCAGAAATATGGCCAATATTGCCCTCTATTTTGTACAGGATTCCTATGGGCAAAGCCCGGGGAGGGCAACATGGCAAATGTTCCCCTCGTTGGTCTCTGATTGAAAGTAGCGAGCGAAATATGACTTTTATTTATCTGCTAAAATGCCTTGTATGGGTAATAATCAGTGATGTTCACTGCCTAATGTTATAAGCTACTGCACTGAGAGTAAATGAGTTGATGAAAATCACTTACTAAACTATTCATGTAACATTCCCCAGTTTGTCTTCACCATAATTGAGCAATGAATGAAGCACAGGTAGCAGTCAGATATCAATAACAAATTTTAGGAGTTACTCTTTCATATCGTAGTTCTATTAAATTGCAAAGTTCAATAGTCTTTAATATCAGCCCACTGAATCGGAATTTCCTTTGGTGATACACACTGTTAACTGTGTGAGAAATGCAAGTACTGTATCTGACTGTGGTTGAAAATAATATCTTCATATTCAACATCAGTCAGGGGAGAGTAACTCTCTCAGGTTTTATCAAGCCGAAACGACTACATGTACAATGTATGTTAGCTTGTACAGGAGTACCCTGCCTTATAACCTACCCCAGCTTTTGATTTGTTTGGTAACAAATTGTGGGTCCAAGTCGACTCAGCACCTTGAGACTACTCGGCCCTGCCGAAAATTTAGGTGCCAAGAGTTGTCTATCGTAAACCCTAACCCTAGCCTTTACTGTACTAAAATACCCAAATCAGTTGAAATTTATAGTAGAAAACATTGCAATTATATGGGATGCTTTATAGCCATTTGTCAAAAAAAATAGCAATCCAATATTGGACAACTCAGCAACTAATATTTTGGCAGGGCCGTTTTGTCATAAGTGCCAGGCTAGATGGTACTAGAAGTTTTAGTTCAAATGGTGATAAAGTATTTGCTATTTTTGTGCCCAAATTATGGAATAAACTATCAGTAACACTAAGATCTGCTGAAAAGAATGTAGAAGAATCAATGAAGAAGATTGGCTCACGAATAGCTCTTCTCAGTAGGCTTAGAAAATACCTCACGATTGACAGTTCAAAAGTCTTAGCTAATTCACTTATATTACCGTACTTTGATTACTGTAGTAATTCTTGGAGCATGTGTGCACAGTATCTTAAGGATGGCTTAATCAGACAGCATAAGAAAATGGCCCGTCTAATCCTAAAAGTTAATTTTTCTACACCTATTGAACAGGTGCTCCATAGACTCAAATGGGTGTCGATTGAAGAAAGATGGAATTACCATAGATGTAAAACAATGCACATTATCCTTAACGGGGAAGCGCCAATATATCTCTCTGAACTCGTAGTAAGATCTAGTAATGTCCACTCGTACAGAACTAGAAACTCTGTCCAGAATGGTGTAGTGGTACCGCTTGTACGCACACAGGCTGGAAAAAAGGCCTTTTCTCATAGTGCTGCCATTCTCTGGAATCAGCTGGATAGTGGTACCCGTAGTGTAGTCTCGAGGCAATCCTTCGCTACATCTTATTGGAGAGCGAGAAACTACTGAATTAAAATAACTACCCCTATCTGGCTGGTTCCAGGGACAAGCATTCAAATAGTTAAACACAAAATTAATCAATAATCATATAATCATAGGGAATATACTTATTTATACACAATATATATGTTGACTTTTGTTCTACATACACACATGTATTTCAGTATGTCCGTGTGTATGTCCTGCAGGTTGCTTGTCTCTTTAATATATTTTCTTCCTTGTTTAATACCTTTTCATTGTTTGTACTTGTTAATATATGTATGTATTTGTTACTTGTATGCAGGGCCCCCAAGAAAAACAGTGCGTAGTCCACTGATGGGGTTACCCTGGGTAAATAAAACAAAATAAATAAATAAATAAATAAAATAAATTGTTTAAAATGTTTTAATATGTGCTTAAAACACATTAATTTGCTTGTTGAAACTTTTCTCCTTATATGATTTAGTTATACTAGTGGTTTAACTATTCATGCTTTAATTGTGAGTTGGTTTTTGTATTAGGGTTAAGCCTAGGCCTGGTGTTTTTAGAGCCCTTGAGTTACAGTATGAGCCTGCCGGATTGCCTTTTGGGCAAGTTCCTCAAAATGCTGTGAACAGGGCATTAAGATCAGGCACCTGTCCCCGTAGATACATTTTTAAAGTGCTGTTCAATGTAATTTCATTATTATTATTATTATTATTAGTTGTTCGCTGTAGAGCGCTTTGATCATATTTTTGGTAAAGTGCTATATAATGTACCCCAATTATGTGTGTGATTCTTTGAAGCCAGATCTTCATATCCATTGTAGGTAATATCCTGGAGGACATCAGTATCCTACCCGATGACTTGGTCTACATGAAGTCACCCGATTATCCAAACCCTTACCCAAATGAAGTGTTTCAACTGTGGACTGTCACCACGCCGCAGGGTTACTGGGTTCGCTTTGATATCGATGTCATCAACATCGAGGAATCATTTGACATGCTAGCCATCGGTACCGGCCACGATTCGACCGATGGAAACAGTATCTTAGGGAGCTGGACTGGACGCCATCTGTTGCAGAGTGTCACTGGGATATCGCCCCTTTGTCAATACTGGGTGTCCTTTAAGAGTGATCTAACCATCAGGGATCAGGGCTTCGTTATTGTCATTTACCCGTTGCAGTTTACAGGTATATCCATAGAAATCTTATACTCCCAGATGAAAACATATATTATTCCTTTCGTTCTAAAGTCAAGAGTATATTTTACTAGTAAATTCGCCTGAACACAAAAAAGCATACTTGCTGGGAGTTTTTATGGTCCATATTTCAGGGCCAAACATATATCCTAAGTGTACTGCGAAGCCTCTACGTTGATGAAACCTACTGGCTGAAAAAGGCTCTATAATTTGGTAAACTTAGGTAAAATCACCTGTTAACTCTACAAATAATCGTTTAAAAGTACTAATTTTAGGAAAAAACAAATTGACTGCCCCCCAAAACATATGAATAGACACCAAAACCAGAGAAAAAGACCACCAAATAAAGAAGTTGTGGCCAAAACTGTGATTTTGGGGGGATGTTGGATTTTGGCCCGGCACACTTTTTTCTTGGACCCGAGACACAAAATATTGTCAATTCATGTTAAGATCCATTACAATGTATTTAAAAAAACTGTAGCCATATTAAAATGACAAAAAATTGTCACAGTGAAGAAGATGAATTACTCTTTCAAATAGGCTATTTTCTTTGTTTTTGCTTTTTGATGACCAAATTACTATTTTGGCTATATTTACAGAGAACCTTCCCTGACAACCTCAGACATGCCAACCATTCCTTTTTAGAGCACTTGTTCCTCTTTTTTGCTATGAATACACCAATACTTTTTTCTATATCTCCAATCATGGAGTCTGTATTATACACAGCACGCGACACTAGCGCCGGTCCAACAGTCCCAGACCGGTAAAATCACCGTCGGGTCAGTAACTTGTTGCATGAAAAGAACAAGTAAATTCTTGCCAACGAGCACATGTTTCAAATGGTGAATTATCAAGTTTTCAAGTCGAGTCATTTCACATGTTTTTTAACCGATCTCACTACAACAGGCTGGCTATTGTTATGTTGAGACAACTTTTTAAAAATACTCTTTTTTGTCAAAAAATACTTTTTTTCTTTCTAAGAATACTTTTTTTTGTTGTAGAAGGTTGGCAGGTCTGCAACTTATTGTTGGTTTTTTTTTTTTTTTTGGGGGGGGGGGTGGCTGGTCACATTGGTCTCTGTCATGCCTTTCTTGGGCACCTTGTCAAAGGCCAAAGATTCATCTTTCTCACATTTCATCAAAGGCAAACAATTTGGAATGCAGGTGGGTGTTTCATAAAGCTGTTCGCAAGATACGAATGACTTTACGCACGACTGGTGACCCCTTCTTTTACTAAATGATGCATCCCTATGTCATTCATTGTGGACATAAGAACATGTACCAGTCGTGCATAAAGTTGTGTGTAACTTTACGAACAGCTTTACGAAACATCCACCAGGATAGATGCATAGTGCCTTCATAGTGGAATTCCCGCTGAAAAGACATGGGCAAAGACTCACTAAAGCTTCCTTATTGCGGGCTGGACTGTTTCCCATTTCCAGTCTGTAAATTAAACTCTGTATTCATTATCTGTTTAATTCATGTTTATGTTTAGAATATGCCATCTCCTTGGAAACCGTGAGTCAAGTGAGCATCAGCTCGCCCGACTTTCCTGCGACATATCCAACCAGTGAAATCATCCTCTGGAGTTTTACGGCACCACCCAATCACGGACTCTACTTTCGCTTTTCAAAGTTTGAAATTGAAGCTAAACGGGATATGGTTGTTGTTGGAACTGGAGAATCGCCAAACATGGGTACCCAACTGGAAGAGCTATCTGGTTTTATTACCCCAAGCGAAATTGTCTCTGATGATAATGCAGCTTGGATCATGTTTACAATGGATTTGGAATCGGTTAAGGCATCTGGGTTCTTTGTAGAAGTGCGAGCTGTTGAAAGGCTAGGTGAGGTTTTTTTTTAGAGAAACACAGATTACAGTCTTTGATGCAGTACTTGACATAAATTGCAATTGTTTCATTACAATTTCAAGTATTTTCTTAGGGGGTGTTGCAAGAAAATATTTGCGATCAATTGCAATATTCTGTTGCAATTTTACAACTGATAGATCAACATTAGCTCAGATTAAACCTCTTGTTTCAAGGAGCAGATTAGCAATCAATCACTAACTTGCAATTAACTGCAAGACATATGATTGATTTAGGGACCAAAAATTGACTTGCAATTGATCGCAAACTTCTTGCAACACTCCAATAGTCTGGGATAGGGGGAGGGTAAGGGAATATGGTTGCTCCACAAAAAATTGAAACTCCGGCCTTCACATGATATGTTTTAAAAATTTCATAACTAAGAGAAACATGCTGCATACTTCTGCAAATATCAGACATCTATAAAACAACCTGTAGCAACCAACATTTGCAGAGTAACATCATTTAATATTGAAATTAATTATTCAAATTCCAGTCATTTTTGTCTGGCCTGCATACATATAGCAGAGCAAGACTATGGGCGCCGCTTTTCCGGCGGCAGCGTTTACCTCAATTAACCTAAGAATCAATTTTTGAAATGGCATCGTAATAGAAAGCATATCGACCTAGATCATGAAACGTGTACATAAGGGTAATCAAGAATTACTGAACAACCTGCCTGGTTTCAGGTCACATGACCAAGGTCAAAAGTCATTTAGGGTCAATGAACTTAGACCATGTGGGGGATCAATAGAAATTTTAATTATAAGGTTAAGTTTTTGAAATGTCATCATAACTTAAAAAGTATATGGACCTAGTTGTCACATAAAGGTAATGAAGTGTTACTGAACATCCTGCCTGAGTTTCAGGTCACATGACCAAGGTCAAAGGTCATTTAGGGTCAATGAACTTAGACCATGTGGGGGATCAATAGAAATTTTAATTATAAGGTTAAGTTTTAGAAATGTCATCATAACTTAAAAAGTATATGGACCTAGTTGTCACATAAGGGTAATGAAGTGTTACTGAACATCCTGCCTGAGTTTCAGGTCACATGACCAAGGTCAAAGGTCATTGAACTTTGGCCATGTTGGGGGTATTTGTTGAATTTCAATCATAACTTTGAATAATTATGGAGATGTAGTTCATAAAACTTGGACATAAGACTAATCAAGTATCACTGAACATCTTGTGCGAGTTTCAGGTCACATGACCAAGGTCGACTTCAGGTTATTTAAGGTCGATGAACTTTGGTCATGTTTTGGGTAATTGTTGAATTGCCATCATAAGTTTGAAAGTTTTAGGATATACTGTAGTTAATGATATGTGGACATACATGTAGGGGTAATCCAGTACTAGTGTCATCTTGCACAAGTTGTAGGTCACTTTATCAAGGTCAAAATGTCATTTAGGGTCAATGAACTTAGTAGTATATTATTATATGAATGGTGTTTATGAATAATTATTTTATAGTCATTTCCAAAGTCAGCACTGCTGCTATATTGAATTTGCTGATGCAGGCAAAACTGCCAGAGGCGCTCCACTTGTTATTAATTTAAATAATTATCATTATGCTTACATTTTCTTATAATTCATTATTATTAGCAATTAATGATTTTTCTTCTGTATTATGCATTCAGACTGTGATGCGAGTAATGCTTTCCAGTGCGGTAATGGACTGTGCATCCCGATAACAGCTACATGTGATGGGAACTTTGACTGCACAGATTTGACTGACGAACTTTGTCGTAAGTACCATCAAGAATAGCTCTTGATGTCATGGAACTTCATTAAAATCATTACGTTAAACCCCCGTTTGGAGAAAGACCGCAATTCAGATTGCAAACTGCGGTGTTATACCCCATTTTTCACTTGGATCTCCCAAATATCATTTCCAAGCCCTTATCAACTGCGCTTGGCCAGGTAATCCAGGGGTAATCCCCGCTGTCTCAATTTCACCTCCACAGGCCAGTATATGAGCGTTGAGCAAAGGACCAAAAGATAAACAACAGCTGTGCTATTACGTAAGACTTCTCTGCCTGTAGTAGGACCTTCGGAATGAAATTATTGTATTCGATATTTAATCACGTTTTCAAAGGCATATTGTATTCAGTAATCCAATGTTAGTCCATTTTCAATTTCGAACGAAGAAAATCGACCTCGAAATAAGGAAAGTAAGCGAATAAAAATGACAGCATGTTTTGCAGAAACCGAGCTCAGCGCTGCGCATGCATCCCATCGTGTGTGGCCCCCTGCTGTGACTGTATATGCCGGGCTGTTGTGTTATCTTCGGACCGACGTCAAGAAACAGGTGTTTTGAGAAGAGAATTGATGAGAAGGGAAACTGGGGTATTGTGTTCTCAAATGGAAGTTTTTCGTCATGATTATACAATAGGCAATGCTATTGTAACTTCTCGCAGCTCGGCATATGCTCATGAAGAGGTATTGTGGCTCAGTGGATAAGTCTCTGGACTTTGATACGCAAGGTCCATGGTTTGAATCCTACCATGGCACTCACGTCCTTTGGCAAGGTGTTTATCTACATTTGCCACTCTCGACCCAGGTGTAGTAAATGGGTACCCGGTAGGAAGGGATTCCTTTAATGGTCGAGCACCTGATCAAGGTAGCCATGCTTAAGCCGGGGTAATAGTATGCAGGACTTAGAAACATTGTATTAAGCGCTACATTCATATAACTTCTGCATATCATCCTTATTACTATCATTATTATTGTTTTTATTATCATTAAAAAATTTCATGCTTTCATACAATACCCTGACACTAATTTCTTGCTTTTGCTGGTGATGATACAATTTGAAAAGTTTCCAGACTTTTTATCAGCTTACTTATAATTGGTTTAAGATGTCTTGATCTGAAGGCATCAGATTAAGAAGAAAGACCTCGGGTCACAGTAGTTCATGTTGCATACCCGGGGGGACCACTTACATTGACGAGTGGATACCATGCGCGACCAAAAAAACACGTAAAAAGGATGTCTTTTTCAAGATAGGGCACATTACGTACGTAATGTGATAAGGGTGTCAAAAACACAAAAATAATGAAAAAAGGGTATCTCTTTCGCTAGGAAAGCTACGTGTTTAGGGTCAAATTTCCTGGGATGATAAAACAAAATTGAAATGTTTTATAAAGGATGTCCTTTTTGCGTGTGTAGAGTCTGATTTGCGCGAGGTGTGGAAGGTGGGGCCGTACTAAACCAAATGGTGTGTAAAGGTAAAACCGATGACCGACGGACCCGTGACATAACAATAAAACATCACTGTACTTGTTTTGGGGTTCATTTCAGGGAATACTTGCCAAGAGTATCGTTTTGTTTCCAATACTTGCTAAGGGTAGGGTTTCAGACGCCAATACTTGTTAAGGGTGCATTTTTAGAATATGGAAAATACATGTTCAGTTAGGGTGCTTTTCGAGACCCCATGGTCGTGCATGGTATCCACTCGTCAATGGAAGTGGCCCCCCCGGGGTTGCATATCCCCTCCAGGCACATGTAATGCCATATGTGAAATAGTATGTTTTATTTTCACTTTGATGCCTTTTTATTTATACTACTGATTTACAGTGCAAAGAGGTCCTCCATTATGATTTAACAAGATATTTTATAACTAATAGTATATCAATATGTAACATGCATAGGATGTAGGTGGCTCGTATAAACAGCAACATTCAATTAAAATGACAATATATAAATTAAAGAACTGAGCTGCATAAAAATATCACAACGTTGAAAGATTAAGATACACTGAATACAACTACAAGTGAATGCAAATAGAGGGGAATAACAGAAAATCATGAAATAAAAAGATTCCCAAACTGCATGGGGCTGAAAATACATTTCTCATAGAGAGCATTATTAATTTTTTAAATAGATGTCCTGGTCCATATTATTGAAATATTTGCATTATGACTGACTCATTGCCCACATAACATTTGTTTGTCATTGCATGTGAAGCTGTCTGTGTGGCTGTGCCAGCAAGTTGTACTCAGCTGTTACCTTACGACACAACATTTTTCCCGAACCAACATGCTACGAGCGCAGCAGAGGCAGACAGCATTTTAGGAAAGGTATTTATGCGTGTACTCCAAATTAGAAACAACTTTACTAAATCAAATGATGCATTGCTTATATTCGCTTTTGTCTATGAGCAATTGTCTAATATCACATGTTAACCCATTTCATCTATAAATTTGGACTGATTGCTGTTTGTGTTTGCTCTATTCTACATTAGGTCTAGAAACACTTTAGTCTAATTGTTATTTATCCCTTTGCGCAAGAATGCTTTAAATTCATACGATTACAGTTTTAACTTGTAATGTTTTTTTTTTCTTTTTTTCATGCAATGCCCTACTGCTGATATCAGGTAACGGCCAGCTGTGCTCAGGGAAGCAGGCTACTACATGTAGCTGTAGCCTGCAACATGCTGTTCCCTGAATGCCCTCACCATGGTCCTACACAACAGTCCTGCAAGTCATCCTGTGTGACTGAGAAGGACCTATGTGAAGCGAGCTACGTGACGGAACACGAAGAGGCGTGGCCGCTGGGCTGTGACTCCTTACCTGACGCCGAGGAAGATATTTATGGCAGATGCACAGGACCAGCTGGAGGTGAGAACGACATAGGCGGCGGAAGCGGGGGGACCTTTCCCCCCTAAATTTGAGGTGGGGGGGACGGTCCCCCCCTAAAATATTAGTTGAGAACTTTTTTTTTTTTTTTTGTTTGTCAAATGTTTTACCCGTGTCCATCCCAAAATTTCAGGTGGACCCCCCCTAAATTTTTTGCCTTCCGCCGCCAATGGAGAACAATTATATATAGGTCCTTTGTGAAAGAATTCACTCTGTAACAAGATTTTATATTCATTAATTCTATTTGAGGAATAACACATACCTAAACCATCAATAACTCTCCCAGAATTGATTTTTTTTAAACTCTTATCATGACGAAATACCTCCATTTGATGACACTATACCCCATTTTTTCTCAATGAATTCTCTTCTCCGAATACGAAAACCATACTGCCACAGGCATGCAATGTAATTATCAAAACACCTGTTTCTTGACCTCGGTCCGAAGATAACACAACAGCCCGAGTGCGGTCCGAGAAAACATGTCGCCATTTTTTATTCACTTACTTTCCTTATTTCGAGGTTGATTTTCTTCGTTCGAAATTGAAAATGGTCTAGCATTGAATTTCTGAATACAATATGCCTTTGAAAACATGATTAAATATCGAATACAATAATTTAATTCCGAAGGTCCTTCTACAGGCAGAGAAGACTTACGTAATACACAGCTGTTGTTTATCATTTCGTCCTTGGCTCAACGATCATAATCTGGCCTGTTGGGATTACCTGGCCAAGCGGGGTTGATCAGGCGGGTGTTTCATAAAGCTGTTCGTGAGTTAAGAGCGACTGCATGGTGATCATGTCTTGCGGTAAATGGTACAAACCATTGGCGATGATCACCAGTCGTTGTTAAAGTCGCTCTTAACTTACGAACAGCTTTATGAAACGACCCCCAGGGCTTGGAAATGATGTTTTAGATTTTCAAATGCAAAATGGGGTGAAATACCGCAGTTTGCCATCTGATCTGCGGTCCGTTTTCAAACGGGGGTAAGACGTAATGTTGAGTGAAAAAAATATATATCATTAGCTTTTAAACGATATATAACTTGTCAGAATCGATCAACAATAACACAGACAAGTATTTGATTGAGTGTAGAATTAATTCAGGGATCACTTCAAGGAATATGAGAAAATAAGAATTATTGCTATTTCAGGTTAGCTAATTTTCAAATTTTTTACTTTTTAAAGACCAAATTACTGTTTCCAGCCATTGACGGGGAATCTCTCCTGGTGACCTGGGGGTGGCAGGTCACATATTACATATACAGTAAAACAAAGGCAAAATAACCCCCCCCCCCAAAAAAAAGAAAATTATTTGACAGTTTAGCACTTTAGTCCTCTTCTGAGACAAATCAGGCTAGGATGTATGGAAAACATGTACAGAAATGAAATAATTTCACCATGGTTGATTTCATCTGAATATGTCTATTGTTTACTAATTTTATTTATTAGATGTTCTAGATACATCAATTTGTGGAACAAGGCCTGCTTACACCCCATTTCAGACCCGTATTGTGGGTGGAGTCGACGCACAGGAAGGGGAATTCCCCTGGATGGCGTATCTCAACTCTGTAGACGTTGATTCTTTCTGTGGAGCAACTCTCATCTCATCGGAATGGGTGGTGACTTCTGCCCATTGTGTCAGGTAGGATTGGGGTTTCCAAAGTCCAGACACAATAAGCAGATGAAAGCATAATGTTTTGTCTCAACGTGGAGCGTTGTAACCCAGTGGATTAGTCTTTTGACTTTGAAACAGAGGGTCGTGGGTTCAAATCCCAGCCATGGCGTAATTTCCTTCAGCAAGAAATTTATCCACATTGCGCTGCACTCAACCCAGGTGAGGTGAATGGGTACCCGGTAGGAAGAAATTCCTTGGAATGCTTGAGCGCCTAGGCAGCCCAGCTACAGCCGGGGAAATAATAATAGCAGAGCCCACTGGGAGAACAGTTTTCAGAACTGAAGTGGCTTCCCTGGGTAAATATACCTATATTATTATTATTAAATTCATGCATTGAATAGCAAAAATAATTGTGAATATTTTGTGCTGTTTAGCATTGTCTGATATTTCTTTCAATCATAATAAAAAATACTGATGGCAAAGTTCTTGAAAGTAACATCTTGTCTTCACAAATAATCCTTTCAAAAACATGCAACAAAGGTTATATGTTGTAGAGGGGCACTGACTTTCATAGCCAGCACAAATGCATGTTTTTGGTTCATTTTAGAAACCTAATTTGAATTCGATTTTGCGTAGGTTTACCCTCCAATTTCCAGTTAATAGATTACATGGACCTGAATTGCAGCTCCATTGGGCATCCAGCAAAGCTTGATTTTGGCTTTGATCTCAAATGTTATCATTTGAAGCAGCAGCATGTTTGATATGGAATGCAGTTATTGACTGAAATTTGTGGAAATATGCAGATACAGTTTTTACATGAATTTTGTTTAAAATCTTCAATTCTAATAGAATATAAAGTGGAAACTGAAGATGTTTGAAATCTATTGAATGGTGTTGAGATTGAACCTAAAATGCCAAGGGGGGGGGGGGGGGGGCACTCAAATTATTTTTTTATGGGGGTGTGCCTCACAAAACACTGAAATGGGGTTCTAAGGAACTGAAAGTACATGTACAAATGTAAAATGCGGGGCCTGGGAACTAAAAATATACCGGGCAATGTGAAAAACGGGGTCTACAGAGCAGGATCCCGGAGCTATGTATATGGTGTTGCGCTTGCGCTGTGCATGCATGTGGGCGCTAGCGTACATGGTGCCGTGGTATAGAGGAAATATGAAGCCGTGTTTGCAGCTGCAAGCTTGCCGATGCTTGCGATGGACAATTTAGACAGGGTTAATTGGGAACCAAGATGTTTCGTAACATGGGTCTTGAGAGCGGGGCGCGCGGCTTTTGAACGGACCTTTGTTCATTCGAAGTACATTGTATCTAGGGAACTGAAAATTAGGTTTGAAAAAGTGGGTCATCAAAGTTGCATGTCCCCGTAGCACCAATATACTTGAGTGCCCCCCCCCCCCCTCATGGAGCTTGTACTGATGACCGAAGTGGTTATGATTTCCCCTTGTGAGTGATTCTGTAACATAAAGTGTGTAATGGAATCCATTATGTACATGCATTCATAGGGGTACAACCAATATCCTTCAATCGGTCGTCATTGGAGATCTTCAGCTTTCTGTTGATTCCGAGCATCGTCTTGAAATCTCCCCAGACGAGATCTTTGTGCATCCAGAATACGACCCGACCACATTGAATGCCGATATCGCCTTGATTAAGCTGTCGGAGCCTGTATCTTTCACCGAGTATGTGAGACCAGCGTGTCTCTCACGAGCAGTTGAGGAAGTCCGAGACTACAAGGCATGCTTCATTACTGGCTGGGGCCACACTGAGCATGGTAGGTGTAGCGGAAAATTTTCCTCATGTAGATGCTTTCTGAGTCCTTTCTGCCATTCCATAAAGTTGTTTGTATGTTACGCATGAATTCATGAACATATTTTGACCCCATTATCTAAAATTCCTAAATTTTCACACAATGGCTTGTCATTTCTGATAACTGTTTAATAAATGAGAGTGTTAACCTAGGAAGATCTTGGTCTTGTTTCATAAAGACTTGTCATAATAACAAATGCACAATTTGTATATCAAATTTACTATCATCCTATTAAATATCAGGATTTCCCTAGCTTTCATTTGTTATTGCAAATTTGTTATCATAAGTTTTATGGAACGGGGTTGCTGATGTCAACTGAAGCTGATTGGAATGCAAATTACTGAAAATGTAATTTTATGAGAAAGGATTACAGTTTGCTGAGACAGATGTGCATAGATTATGAACAGCTTTGTGAATTGTCCTGTTTGGAGGGCCACTCATTCCATTTCAACTCCACTTAGAAGCATAAGCATTTTGGGGTCTCTTGGAATTTGCTAAAACTTTGACATAGGTCATTAGACATGACATGTGCATTCAGAAAATGGATTGATCTCGGTCGTCAGACACCTTTAACATAAGCCCAAGACACAGGCTGTAATTTGCTGTCAATGTAAACAATTTAGGCTTAGTAACAGGCTTAAATGAAAGCAAAGCAACTAAAATAATGCAAGGATTCTTACAAACTTCTTCTGGCAGCACAAAATGGGGTCATTTAACTGCATGACTTCAGTAATAAAAAAACAGCAAAAAATAGTTTGACAAATCAGACTCATAACTGGAAAGCCAATACATGTAGTCGTAGCCTCTGCCGAGATCATAGGCTATTTTATCCTACATATCCTACATAGATTGAATCCTGTATTTTGATTGTTTCAAGTAGTATCATGTGACCAAACATATTTTTACTATAATGTTGCGTGACATCATACCTCTAAATATTTTTCGCTATGCAAATATTCTGACGTCATTATTTAAGAAAACTGGATATATAGCTAATTCCTCGGGCACACCGGTCAGCGAACTGTCTCTCCTGGGCAAGTCCTGAGATGCGTCAGTGCAGGCACTAATCCGCGTTCTGCTGAGCGTGGTGGCTTAGGAAAATGTAGGTCATCCAATGTAAGTAACGGGACTCTGCATGCTCAGTGCATAGATTTTGGTTCTAATTCATAGAAAGTACATGTAGGATATAAAACAAGTATATCAGGCTTTTCTTTCAAAAGCATTGTGGCAATTATTAATCCTCGCTTGGACTGGCAATTATTATAAATATTTTTCCCTTGGGGCTTCTCCCCTTGGGAAAAATAGTAATTGCCAGACCAACCTCAGATAAATAATTCCCACTATACTTTCTCAAAGCCTGATATATTTGTATACTGTATACCCCACTGAATCCATAGAAACATGTTCAAATTAAGGTCACACATATGTACAGTATTATGGAAATCGTACATGTATGTGCACTTCATTTTTATTATTTCTCATAAAATGAAAGATTTGTCTGCCAGCGACATGTTATCAGACGTGTTGTGGCTCATTGGATAAATCGTCAGATTTTGAACCACAAGGTCTGGGGTTTGAATCCCACTGCAGCACTCACGTCCTTTTGCAAGGCGTTTATCTATATTTGCCTCTCTTCACCCAGGTGAAGTAATTAGTACCTGGTAGGAAGAAATTCCTTGAATGCTCGAACATCTGATTATGGTAGCAGCTTAGAAGCATTTGTTTTTATAAGTGCTGAATAAACATTGCATTTTATTCTTATTATCAAAAATATTTTTGTTTCCTTTTTACAGAGGAGCTGGACAATCTACAGAAAGCGATAGTGAGGTTGATTGAAGTTAATCGTTGCAAAGAGCTCCACAGTATTCCTGATGATTTTGACTTGAAGAATTTCATTTGCGCTGGTTATGAACGAGGTGGAATAGACGCTTGTCAGGTAAATATTCTGTATGTTATACCAATATAAAATTGTTGAGATAGTTGAAAAAAATATTTGAAATTTGCAGAAAAAATACTAAAAAATCATTGTGAAACATTTCTTACTCTTTCCTTCAGTTCTCTATCTCACTTTCTCATTCGAATTATGTAAATGTGAGAAAACCAATTGAATAATTGAATTTAAATGATTTTTTTTTCTTCTAATATTTGACATGGTATTAGTTCAATTGGGTAATTCTTTAACAACTGATATTAAACAACTCTTATTATTCATCATAGTAATATAGGCTTGGTGAGTAAATTGTATGAGAATAAAAAAAGGCAAGTTTTTATGGTGTAAAATCAATTCATTGATTATTTCAAAAGCTACTGATATTTAGAACAAAATGTAGCACTTTGTTCATCTCTAGTACGCAGACTTTGTACACCTTTCTAGCCATTTCTTTAATTCAATTTGAATTATTTTAATTCTTATAGTACTTGACTTCACTGCTGGATTCTCACTCTTGCCCTCATTAGGTGTGCTATTAAGCCTACCTAAAAATTTGAGGATTCCTGGTATTCTCTGATCGGGAAATTTACCCTGGTCAGAAAATGTCAGGTATTTTTTTTTGCAGTATGAAAGCATAATACTTGTAATATTCCTGAAATAAGTAGTAGGTACTTGCTGAAATTACGAGAAAATTTGCAGGTTTTTTTTCCAAGGTTATGGGGTATTTTAGAAGTGTAGAAGCAATTTGTTGGAACTTTCCCAACCTAGCAAGCAGTTGAGTGTAAGCACCCAAGCTTATCAGATCATACTTCTCGTGCTCATAACTTAAAGGGGAATGAAACCTTTGGAACAAGGAGGCTTGTGTCGAAACAGAAAAATCAAAGAATAAGAACAAAGAAAGTTTGAGAAAAATCACAAATAATGAGAAAGTTATGAGCATTTGAATATTGCAATCACTAATGCTATGGAGATCCTCCCATTGGCAATGCGACAAGGATGTGTGATGTCACATGTGAACAACTTTCCCTTTGATGGACTATAAAATACCCTCAAAATGTCTCTTGCTTTTTCTTATGGTGATGCAAACTCTTTATCCATGATGTATTCTTTAAAAATCTGTATTATATGCCCTCCTATAGAAAGAACACATGATCTACTGATAGATGTCATAAAAGAGGCAATTTAAGTGAAATATATAATAAAGTAATGGGGAGAGTTGTTCACAAGTGACATCACACATCTTTGTCGCATTGCCAATGTGAGGATCTATCTAGCATTAGTGATCGCAATATTCAAATGCTCATAACTTTCACATTATTTGTCTGATTTTTCTCAAACTTTCGTTGATCTGTTTCTTTGATTTTTCTGTTTTCACACAAGCTATCTTGTTCCAAAGGTTTCATTCTCCTTTAAAGAACTTACTTCAAAAGGGTCTGCTTTCAGGTCGATGTGAATGTGGAAAATAATTATCAGATATCCTTGAAAGTTACAGGAACTCTGGTTGATCGACTCAGTCTGAATACACCTACTGATTATAGAATAAATCTTTCCTTATCATAACAGCTTGATGATGGCGGTCCTCTTGTATGTGAAGGGTTTGATGGAAGGTGGCACTTGGCAGGTATAACGAGTTCTAGTGACAGGTGTGCTGATCCTGGCTTTCCAAGGTTTTACACCAGAGTGTCGTCTTTGCTCCCTTTCATGGAGTCAATCATATTAAGAAGTATGTAACAAAATATTTCTTTGATTTTTATGTTTTTGGGTTATGTTATGCATGTATCTTACGGCCAGGGGGGGCCACTTCCATTGACAAGTGGATACCATGCGTGTCCATGGGCTTTCGAAAAGCACCCTCAGCAAGTATTTTCCATGTTCTGAAAATGCACCCCTTAACAAGTATATTGGCATGTGAAACCCTACCCTCAACAAGCATTGGAAATAAAACGGTACCCTTGACAAGTATTCCCTGAATTGACCCCTTAAACAAGTTATTCTTAATTGTTATGTGATGTCTGCTTTACCTTTACTTTCATTGGGTTTAGTACCACCCCACACACCTCGCTCAAATCGGACCCTAAACACGTAGTGTTGGGGCAAAAAGTACATCCTTTGTAAAGTAGGTCTAATTTAGTCTTTTTATACCCTCGCAAATTGGACCGTAAACACATAGATTTTCCTAGCAGAATATATACCCTTTTAAAAATTATTTTAGTGTTTTTGACACCCTTATTACGTTATGCACTTGTCAATGAAAGTGGCCCTTCCCCCGGGATCTTACGCAACTTGTCCAAAGTCTGTCCTGCGTCTTTTAGGAAGAATCAAGTATTCTGCGTGCCTTTTTTGCAGCTCTCCTGCAGTCCCCATTGTATTGTCTGTGGTGATTGTGCTGATTTTGTAATGAAAAACTGCTTGCAGGCGGAAAAAATGCAGCCACCTTTGACAAGGTGCCTTTAATATAAATGTGATTGATTTTATCAAATTTCTTTTCTTCTCCATTCTTCCTTTCATCTTTCTAACTTGTTAAAGCACTAGAGACTTGATACTGTCCTACATGACAGTATCGGATAATTTCTAGTTTTGTCCCATGCATTCTAGAGAAGGGGCAGTCTTTTAAGAATTGTGTTAGGTTTGAATTTTCCAGTGAATGCACATCAGATAAACTATACCATATATTTTGACAATGTCATAACAATTACATTGTAATATTCATACATGTATACATGTATTTTAGAATTATCATTTATACACAGACCTGACTAAAAGTGTTAGTTTGGATGACAATGAACCAGTAGAAATCACCAGCCCAGGTTTCCCCGACCCTTACACCGCCTTCGTTGATAAGACATGGTCCGTCATCGCTCCCCCTGGTTACACCGTCAAAATTGACATTGCTGTCTTTGCTTTGGAGGAAGACGGGGATGTCCTCATCGTGTACGAGGGAGCAATAGATGATGTTGGTAAACGGGAAGAGGTCCAGAGGCTGACAGGATCCAATCCACCGGCCAGTTTGACATTGTTTTACCCACATGTCTGGCTGCGGTTCATCAGCAATGCAGCTATCCAGGAACAAGGATTTCAGCTAATCATCAGCAGAGTCAAAGCATTAGGTAACATACCCATCATGCATCATTATTCAGGGGCGGCGCTGCAGAGGGGTATGGGGCAGTTGCCCTATTAATATTTTTCATATAGTAAAATATAAAAAAAGTGATGGGAGGAGAAATGTAAGAAAATGTTTTAATAGAGGGATAATTTTTTTTTAAAGTGGGTGAAAAGGAACAAAGAAGAAGGAATGTTATCAAATGGAGAGGCTATGATTGTACACTTCTTTATAATAATAATAAGGGCAATTCCATAGGTTGGTGGACATGAGCTCAATGTGTCTTTGTACATATAGCCCATCTGAACCGTAACGTGAGTAACCACTTTATCTGCACCCCTTGTAAAAACCATGTGTTCTTTATTTTTTTAATTATATACAAATTTGTCTCCCTAATATACTTCTTTGAAATGGATATAATCAACTTTCACAAAAGCCTTGCATGAGGACACTTTTCACTTATGTCCACTTTTCATTTTATGCATGTCCAAATCGTGTAACATGAGTAACCGACACATTTCAAAGATTTGCCAGGAGCATAATGAAATTTCCCAAGTTTTGTTTTTATACAAAGGATAGTCAGACTGCGTACTATGTTGTGATAAAGAGATGTTTAGTTCCTATCAATAATAATGGAGTTACAGCTCCAAGTATGAGTCAAGGTGTCTCCAAATGTAACGTGAGTAACCGTGGAATAGCCCATAATAATAATAGCATATCTACCCTGGCTAGCTACTTCACTTCCAAAAACTGTTCTCCCAATGGTCCCTGGTATTATTATTACCCTGGCCTTAATACTTCTGTTTAATATGCAATTTGAAGGTAAAACTCACCCTGGCACTGCCCCTGTCACCAGTTACTTAGTGTAAACATTTCTGGTAAAATTTCTGTTATTGAATTTTTTTTATTAAATCTGCTGATTACTCATATCCATTAATTTGTTTTTTTAGCACAGATAACATTGAGCACCGTCTTTGCCTGCATAGTCTGACAACGTTTGTCATTTCCATTCTTTTTTTTTATAAACTTGGAATTGGATTTGTCCCAATGAAATGTCAGGTCTTAGGGCATTTCCACCACTGTATGAAATCAGGGCCCCTTCTTACAAAGAGTTACGATTGATCCAATCCAATCGTAACTATGGACGACCAGCAACGTCAAAATCTATTATGCATGTTTGTTCAAAATATTTTCTAGCTGTGATGTATATTCATGCTTTCATTGTTTTCTTTAAAATTCACTGCGCTTCTCTTTGCATACAAAGGACATTGTACAAGTCTTTTGTAGAAAAAAATTATGACGCTGATGGATTTCCATAGAGTTACGATTGATCGGATCAATCGTAATTCTTTGTAAGAGTTACAAATACAAATCCAGCTTTGTATTTTCAATTTTACATCCTAAACCATCATCCTATCTCTACATCTTCGACGAAATAAAGCCTGGAGAAATTGTCACAGGAGCGGATATTGTGAAACACATATATCAGTTCTATGTAGCTTATGAATTTCAGTTGATTGAGTCATTGAAAACTATAGAAAGTTGAGATTTTAAATTATGTTAGGTAAGTTCCTGGTCATCTTGTAGAAGATTGGTATAACAGAAAAAAACACTCCTATCAGATTGTTGTTGCTTAGAAAGATTAGATTGGAGACATAAATAGATATATTTATTTTTCCCTAGATTGCAACAGTGATGATGTGTTCAATTGTGTAAACGGTCGATGTGTCCCATCAAATCTAGCCTGTGATTTGTCCAACGATTGCCTCGACTTTTCTGATGAAGAATATTGCCGTGAGTTTATTTTATATGATCATATGGTATATTGAATCACAATTAAAACAGCATGAATATTTATAGTGTGTTTGGCAGTTTCCATATTATTTTTTTATTGTTATATTGCAAGTTTGTTGATTTTTTAGAAGATTAATTCATTGAACAGTATAAGTGGTTATGGTTTTTATCACAAATATTCATTTGAATGGATTTACAAAGACTTGCACATACAGTAGATATAACCACATTCATCAATTATTAAACAGCCACATCAAACATGTCATGAGGTTGTCATACCAACTTGACCAACTAGAATACTTACCATTCTAATCAATTTGATTTACTTATTTTATTCAATAATACACAATTTAAATATTTCTGAGATGAAATTCTGTGATTTAGCTTTGGGGCTGTGTGATTTCCTAAAGTCCCATATTAAATACATGTACTGTTCTTAGAATCAATATCATAAAGAATACACCAACTTGTAATATTATACATGTACCTAGAAATACAAAAAAAAAAAAAAAAGATTTTGAAAGACCAGCTAAAAAAAACCCCATAATTATGGTATTAATAGTTTTTGTAAATAGAGCCAATGTATGTCTATAATCTAAATAAATTGGATTTACAAAAGTATTGGAGTTAATATATTACAAAGTATTTGCAATCATATGTTATTGTGTTTGTGATATTGACATTCATAATAACTTTGCACATAAAATATTTACATTTCACTTCATCAGTAATAACAATACCCCTGGTGGAATTGACACAATGTCCTGCAGTGTGTCACACACTGTGTTCACAAAATAGTATGTTTGTTTGCTTGCTTGCATTTATTTCTGCGTTCAAAAACACAATACAAAAATATTTACAATTACAATATACAAAATAATTCACAATATAAACAATGTAGTCATATTACATGATAAATACAAATAAGAGTGTGAGTATAAATTAATCTTTTATAAATGTAAACATATATATATAATGTAATAAATGAACGCAGGAGACCACCATCGTGAGCGGTTAGGCTTGAATTGATGGCGGCCTCATAAAAAGATTCGTGACTTAGATTGATATTTACTGGTCAAGTGGGTGCATTGCAGGTGCAGGTGCTGTGTAGCAGTTGAGTAAAATCAGAATGTTAAATAGCGAATGTGGATATTTGAGTGAATGTTTTAATTTGGAGCGAGGGGTTGATAAGATTGAATGATAGTTTTCTTTAGAGTGGCTTTTAATGAGTATATGGTAGAACAAGTTTTAATATTGTTTGGAAGATCATTCCAAATGTCTGGACCATGATGTCGAATTGATTTAGAGGCAATTAACAGTCTGGGGTTAGAGAGATGAAAGTTTCCGGATATGCGCGTTGGGTAAGTATGGACAGAACTATTAAATTTAAACATGTTATCAAAAGACGAAGGGAGCAGATTGTTAATATATTTAAACATAATTATAGCTATTTGAATAGTATATAAGTCGGCAATTTTTAATGTCTTTTGTTTAAAAAATAAAGGATCGGTGTGAGCCAAATAATGCGATCCTGTACAAATGCGAATTGCTCTTTTTTGTAATTTAGAAATAGAAGTAAGTTTTGTGGAACCACAATTAGCCCAAACAACGTTACAATATGTTATATACGGGAGTATTAACGAATTATACAATAGAAGTAAAGTTTTATGAGGTAAAATAAATTTCAACTTGGAAATTATTCCAATATTTCTCGAGATACATATAATGATATGGTGCAGATGTTCATTCCAAGACAAAGCTTGATCTATGATGACGCCTAAAAATCTAGAGTGAGTCTTCCGCTCTAATGGTGTACCGTCAATCTGTAAGTGAATTGGAGTATCGGTAATATGAGAATGTTTAAAATGGATGAAGTGGGTCTTTTTTTGAGTTCAAGGATAGTTCGTTTGCTTTAAACCACTGTGAAACTTTAATCAATTCAAGATTTAATATGTTGTTTAGGGAAGTTATATTTTTATGAGAAAAAAAGATATTTGTGTCGTCAGCAAATAATACAAATGATAAAATAGAAGATGTGTTGATAATATCATTGACATATAATAAAAATAAAAGCGGGCCTAGAATGGAGCCTTGAGGGACACCACATTGAACTGAAAGTGAACTAGAATCGTTGCCATTAAATGTGACATATTGTTTTCGATTTATTAAATAATCTTTAAACCAAAGGAGTGATTGACCTCGTATACCATAATAATTAAGTTTTGAAAGTAAAATATTATGATTAAGTGTATCGAACGCCTTACTGAGGTCACAAAATATACCAATGACATGCTCTTTGTTAGCTATGGCGTTTGTTATTTTATCGTAAATTTGAATTAAAGCCAAGTTTGTTGAATAATTTTTTCTGAAGCCATATTGATTAGAAATTAATAAATTGTGTTTGTTGATAAATTCATAAAGTCTATTATATACTATTTTCTCGAGGATTTTGGATATACTAGGGAGTAGAGATATAGGGCGATAATTGCTTATTTCATGAGGATTGTCTTTTTTAAAAATTGGATTGACTTTGGCGATTTTGAATAAGTCAGGAAATATACCTTGTGATAGAGATTTATTAAAAACATGACTAAGAGGGTTTGCAAGCGGGTGAATTATTTCTTTTAAAAGAGACATACTAATTTTATCATGCCCATGAGATTTTGAGCTATTAAGAGACCTTGTAATGTTAAGAATTTCTGTGGGGTTCGTAGGGTTCAAGAAAAATGAATGTGGATTAGGTTCGGGGAGATAATCCGTGAAATGCGCATTTTGGCTATTGATCTTGCTTGCAAGTTCGGGTCCGATATTTGTGAAAAATGAATTGAATGAGTTTGCGTGAAGGGAAGAGTCAACTTTGGTACCATTTAAAGTGATATTATCGGTAGGTGGGGGATCTGCATTTGTTCCCATTACTTCTTTGATGATTTTCCAGGTAGTATAAGTATTTGAACTGGCATCTTTTATTCTATTAGTATAATACATTTTACGTGATAAACGAATTAATTTTGTTAACTTGTTGCGATATACTTTGTATTTTTTTAAATTGGCTTCAGTAGGATTGCGTAAATGTGACTTGTAAAGGCAATTACGTGTCTGTATCGATTTTAATAAACCTTTTGTTATCCAGGGTTGTTTGGGTGTTTTTCGATTATTTTTTACCTTTCCTATGGGAATATTCTTTTCATAATAATGTTGTAATTTATTATTTAGGAGATTATACGATGTGTTTGCGTCAGTTTCATTATAGACATCCTCCCACCCCTCAAGTAATAAGTCTTGCTTCATTAATTCAATATTACGTTTAGATTCTTTTCGATATGAGCGTTGGTTAAATGATTTGGGGCACGGTAATTTCAATTCACAAGTTAAAAATATTGGTAGGTGGTCTGAAACTTCAGAGCATAAAATTCCTCCTATCATTTTGTTATTTATGTTGCTATGTACGTTGGAAAAAATATTGTCAATTTGAGTAGATGAATTTGGGTTGATTCTAGTGGATTTATTGATGAATGAATGGAAGCCGAATGAGTACATTAGTTTCATAAAATTGATTGAGTGATTATTGTCGACTGAGGGTAGGAAATTGATATTAAAATCTCCAAGAATAAAAGTATGTTTATTTTCATTTCCTATTGCATATAAATATTGCTCTAGTTCCTCATAAAACGAATCAAAATTAGAGCCTGGTGGTCTATAAATCAAACCTATGATGATATTTTTAAATCCTGTGTTTTCAATTTCAATGAACAAAGACTCTGCATGTAAGAGTTTCACATCGGAACGGATCTTAAATTTCAGTTTATCAATAATATAGAAGGCCACGCCTCCGCCTCTTTTTCCTTTGCGGTCTGCCCTTATCAACTTATAATTTGGTAAATTAAACAAATCTGGGGAATTATCATGCAACCATGTCTCGCTAATACCTATAACAGAAAATTTGAAATTATTTAATGTGTGTAAGAGATTTTCAAAATATTCGAAGTTTCTATTGAGACTTCTTAAATTTGCATGTAAAAGGGAAATATGATCGGGATTACTATCAGACATGTTATTAAATTCTTGAGGTGTATAGTATTTCCTGTCATGTGAATTTTCTATGTAATTATCAAGAATAAAAGAGAGGGACTCCATCAAAATTGATAAAATGTAAAGTACCTAAGTAAGGGATCAACTGCAAGGGTGCTTGTGGTGTAGGTGCGTTTGCTAGTGATTGAATGGGTGTTCATGCATATCTGTGGTGCAAATGTGCAGTCAATATCAATGTAAATTACATGTACAAAAATAACAAGACCCATCTTGGTCAGCAAAAACATATCATTGGAAGAGTAGAGCAGAGCTCAACCACCCAAGTACATATAAGATTTGAAATCATTACACAAAAAAAAAATATATATATATATATAAGCGGTCACATGAAAATGAATTAAGAGTATACCCAGAAATATGCCTTAAGATGATGTGAGGGATATTTAATACAAAAGTTAGGTACAAGTCTAGCGAACGATTGAAAAAAGAAAAAAAAAATATTGTATCAATCAATTTTAAATAGCAGATTCATGCCCAGGGTAGGCCTATCGAATAATCACTTTACTCCTGCTTTGGCGAGCATATATTCGTGATAGTCATGCATGTCGGAGTTGCCACGCCTTCTCTGAACAGACACGGGGTTGAACATGTGCTAGTTAATAATACACATGGATATCGGGCTGATTTGGAAATAATTAAATGTATTAAAGCCGGGTGTAAAGCCCACATATGTAGAATGTAAATTGGAGCGTTACCATGTGAACAACATTTTCACATAGTCCACTGTATGAACACACTGTGCACGGTCACTCTGTAGTGGTGTCCGCAGTGAGAAATTATTTTCACACCGTTTATATCTTTACATTGACTACTACATTAACACGCTGTGATCACCCACACTGTAGAGGCGTCCATAATGTGAAATTATCTTCACACTATTAACCCTTTGGAAGCTAATAAGATATTGTGCTATAACACATGTTTCTATAGACCCAAGCCCGCAGCTGTGAATCACATATTCACATGGTCTACTATGTGAACTCACACTTGAGATGTCCACAGTGTGAAATAATAAAACACTGTGACACTCTTCTTTACAGGAGCTGCTGCTCCCGTTTACAAGTGTCACACAGTGTGGTCACAGTATGCTTAAAGTGTGTTCGCAGTGTGTTCACAGTATGTTATTACTGTGTTCACAGTGTGAATTACGTTATGATATTATTCACACTGTTAAGGTGCTCAAATTTATCAGTGTGAAGATAAATTTGTCATAGTTGAGACCTCTATAGTGTGTGTTCATAGTGTGTTCATAGTATGTTAGAAGTATGTTCACAGTGTGGACTATGTGTATACACACTGTTAAATGCTCAAATTTATCAGTGTCAAGATAAAATTTTTATAGTGGAGACATCTACAGTGTGTGTTCATAGTTTGTTAGAAGTTTGTTCAGTGTGGACTATGTTATGATATTATTCACTCTGTTCAGATGCTTAAATTCAGCAGTGTTAAGATAAATTTGTCATAGTGGAGACCTCTATAGTGTTCATAGTGTGTTCATACTATGTTACAAGTATGTTCACAGTGTGGACTATGTGTATACACACTGTTAAAATGCTCAAATTTATCAGTGTCAAGATAAATTGTTTATAGTGGAGACATCTACAGTGTGTGTTCATAGTATGTTAGAAGTTTGTTCAGTGTGCCGTGGACTATGTTATGATATTATTCACTCTGTTCAGATGCTCAAATTCAGCAGTGTGAAGATAAATTTGTAATAGTGGAGACCTTTATAGTGTGTGTTCATAGTGTGTTCATAGTATGTTAGAAGTATGTTCACAGTGTGGACTATGTGTATACACACTGTTAAATGCTCAAATTTATCAGTGTCAAGATAAAATTTTTATAGTGGAGACATCTACAGTGTGTGTTCATAGTTTGTTAGAAGTTTGTTCAGTGTGGACTATGTTATGATATTATTCACTCTGTTCAGATGCTTAAATTCAGCAGTGTGAAGATAAATTTGTCATAGTGGAGACCTCTATAGTGTTCATAGTGTGTTCATACTATGTTAGAAGTATGTTCACAGTGTGGACTATGTGTATACACACTGTTAAAATGCTCAAATTTATCAGTGTCAAGATAATTTTTTTATAGTGGAGACATCTACAGTGTGTGTTCATAGTATGTTAGAAGTTTGTTCAGTGTGGACTATGTAATGATATTATTCACTCTGTTCAGATGCTTAAATTCAGCAGTGTGAAGATAAATTTGTCATAGTGGGTACGTCTAAAGTGTGTGTTCACAGTATGTTAAAAGTGTGTTTATATACACAACAAAAAAGTAAGTCCCTCCTAAATCAACATGCTGTAACTATTGAACGGAATAATTTTGAGATATAATATTTCGTAGGTGGTTTTTTACACTCATTAAGCAACTCCTGGGAGAAATGAGATTGATCGGTTGGGTCATGCATGAGTAATCGAAGATTGAATTAAAAATGACCATTTTTAAAGCCACAAGAATCGTTTTTCAGATTGTGTACATACAAAGTTGGGCAAAGGTTGTTTTTTGGTTAATTTTATGGTGTTAACGTTATTTTACACAAAATTTTGAAAACGTATGTTCATGGTTGAGTGAGCACAATTTTTTGTGACATATCCTCTCATAGAGGTTTATGGTAGTATCCTCTGTAACTTGTCAAAACATGTTAAAATTTGAAAATGTTAGTGGCTCTCCCTCCCCCAATTTCTCGGCACCTCCCTACTTTCAAATTCTTGATCCACCACTGATTTGTCCACAAATTCAACTGATCCTGAGAAATTGTACATACATGTATATGCAGTAAAAAGAGTATCAATTCCTAAGTTTTCGAGTGTGCTGGCCCAACCATGACAGTGTAAAAAGTTCGGAAACTGTGAGGTGATAAAAGTGATGGATGATAAAAACAGCACCAATTAAGTTACATTTGAAACCGAATTTGCCCCCATTATTCACTTTATAAACCACTTTAAAATGAGTCTGTGACATTAAAAATGCCCCCTTTCCCCCTTTGAGGTGTGCTCACTCATCCATAAACAAACAAATCGATTTCATTTTTGCATAGAATTCTGCCCATAGGTCTATGAACATTACTGCCAAATGATACTGCCAAAGATAGCTTTGAAAAAAAGTTCCACCATATTGAATAGGGGTTACTTATTCTCGAAAATATGCACCCATGGTGTACACAATGTCTATGAAAAAGGAAGTCAAAATTTTAGCAAAAGTGAAATAAGGGTTCGTTTCATAGACGGTTTTTGTTACTTCTGCCAATAGTTTTCTCATGAAACTTCGCACATGGCTTCAGAGTAACACTATCCAAAGGGTTCGCACACTAAAATAACCATTCGATACGGCACAGATTGGGGCCAAGGCCTTGAACTTTCTTCTCGTTTGCATAATTTTCGAATATTGTGTGCTCACTGAAGCATTAAATATCGGGATTTTCATAAAAATCCAATCAAATTAACTATGCAAGAAGGTTTGTGACAGACATCCATAGTTAGCAATTTCATTTTTTCCAATATCATAAAAAAGAGCTAATCACATTCCATATGTTCATTCAAGCGTGAATGTTTAATTAAATGCCTTTTGATCATTGAAACATGTTAATTGGTCATGAACATAACGAAAAAGGTTGAGAAAAGATAATTTCAGTTACCAAATTGAAGCATTACTAGCCAATGATATTTGAAAATCGTATTTTTTTTGTTTTCATTAAATGTTCGTTGAGCCGTGAAATGATGAATATTGTTAAAGATACTCTTCCAAAAATAATTGTCATCATATTCGATCATTTTCATCGATAGAAATGTGTAAAAATTCCAATGATAGCAAATTTTGTCTGTGTTTATTCAACCGTGAAATTTAGCAAAAAAGTTGTATCGTCTTTAAGAAAGTACCTTTTACAAGCCTTCTGTGTATTTTTCATGATGAGAATTTGGCCTTCGTTCCAACAAACTGGAATCAAATTCATGATATTTTGCTTGTGACTTTTAAAAAGTGACAATTTTGCATTCTGCAGTTGCTCACTGAAGCTTAACATAAAATACGTTCAGAATATTCACTAAGAGGGTAGCTTATAAAATTACCTACACGCTCATGTAAAAATATATTAAAAACTCCCAGCGGTTCGGGAATTATGGATGTTTGTTTAAGGGGGACTTACTTGTGTTCACAGTGTGGAATATGTGTGTTCGCACTGTTCAGATGCTCAAATTTATCAGTGTGAAGATATTTTTATTTCATAGTGGAGACATCTACAGTGTGTATACACAGTGTGTTCACAGTATATTAGAAGTTTATTCACAGTGTGGATTATGTTATGATATTATTCACACTGTAAAAATGCTCAAATTTAGCAGTGTGAAGATAATTTTTTCATAATGGATACATTTACAGTGTGTGTTCACAGTGTGTCATAGTAGGTTAAAAGTGTGTTCACAGTGTGGAATATACTATGTGATGATATTATTCACACTGTAAAAATGCTCAAATTTAGCAGTGTGAAGATAATTTTTTTATAATGGATACATTTACAGTGTGTGTTCACAGTGTTCATAGTAGGTTAAAAGTGTGTTCACAGTGTGGAATATACTATGTGATGATATTATTCACACTGTTAAAATGCTCAAATTTAGCAGTGTGAAGATAATTTTTTTACAGTGTGTACTTTTTGAAGGTATGATTCACACTGTTCAAATTCACACTGTTCAAATTCTCAGTTGTAACAGAGTGGAAATAATTTCATACCTTTGACATGTCAATAGTGTGAGCATTCACAGTGTGATCACAACATATTCAAATGAACAATGTGAAGATGCTTTTATATTGCATTCAACAATGTGAACACACTATTGGAGAAACTATGGCACAGCTTGTACTTTCTATCAAAGCTAATAGTTTAGTTGCATTGAATGGTGATACAGTACAGTGTACATCAATCTTATCTGTTCCCCTGATACAGCCCCATGTGTGGAAGTGCCAGCGCCATGCCAAGGACTAGTCTCTCACAGTCGGACTTACTTCCCAAATGCACATGCAGAGACTTTCGAACAGGCTCAGTCGCAACTTCAACTTGTTACAGATAATGTAAGCGTTTTAAATTGATGCGAGACTTGAAAAAATACAAGTCCAAGACTTGGAGCCTTTGAACGTCTTTAAAACAGATTAGGAGTAGTACAGGAAGAGAAAGGGACACATATTTTCTTTAATTTGTTTGGTTACTGAATGTGTTTGTCTTTTTTATTGAAAATAGTACAGTATATAATGTGTGATTGTGCCACAATTTTTCAGTTGAATTGTGATATTTTGTAAATCCAATGCAAATCAGCCTAATTTGCGGAAAGAAAGAGACAAAATCTTTTCTTTCATGTGTTTGATTACCAAATGTGTTCATATTTTTATTGTAAATATTGCAGTATATAGTATTGATTGTCCTTCTGTGTACCATTGCATTGTGATATTTTTGTAAATCCAATGCAATTCAGTTTAATTAGCTGCGATATGTAGATATTTTATTTAAATCAAAAGTCGTAAACCAATATAAGGTCGGAGGAAAAAAGTTAGCATTCTTGGTTGTATCATCAAGACTTTAACGGCTTTTCCTAGTCATTTTGCTCTTTATGATAGGAATTTATACGAACTGAAATAGGTTTGGGTAGCTCGTGCAATAATAAATGATTAAGAAGTAATTAGAATTACTAAAATATTAAAATAAAAATTTGATTGTGTGCCTCTAAATACGGTAATATGCTTGGGTAAGCTTACAATTATAACTGATTATTAAGAAGAAATAAAAACACACAGAAAAAAATAGGGAAATTTTAAATGTATGCCTCTCATTGCGATAGACTCTTAGAGAGTTAAGCCATTGCCTTGCATGCATTGGTAATATGCAGCGGGAGCTTCTCTGACAACTCCATATACATGTATTCCTATAGCCTCTGGCAGAGGGCGCTATGAGATTTTGATGCCACATGCATAAGGTCTGTAGGCTGGATCAAGCTGTGGCAATGACTGATCCAGAAGAAGTTTAATTTAAAAAAAAAAGAAATTTAAAGGGGTCCATGTATTCCCGTCTGAAAATAATATGATTTGAACAGATAAAGAAAATCCAACACAATTTGTCCAAATCGGACAAGGAATAACAAAGCTATGGCATTTTAAAGACTTGCATTATTCCAGTACATTAGTTCAGGATTAGTTTAGGCATGTCTTCATGAATATTCAATGAGCAAACTGATGATGTCAAACCCCGCTTGGTCTTTTGTATTTTATTATGTGAAATTAGGATAAAGTTTTTCCTCCCAAGAACTAAAGAAAATGGATTGACAATTGATTTAGTGCATTAGATATTTATTGCTGCAACTGATTTCATTATAAGAGAGACTTATCTTTCACAGATGTATGATAAAATGAAACAATGTTGATTTCATGTAATAACATACGAAAAAAGGAAAGTGGGGATGTGACATCATCAGCCCACCTAGTGAATATTCATGATGATGTGCATAGAGTACCAAAGCAGTGACGTCAGTTGCCATAGTGTCATGGTGGCCTGGTTCTAAACAAATGAACCTGCCGAATGAAAGCGTGTGTTTTATTGGAATTTGATGGCTTGCAACCTATTTTTCAGATGAGCCAAAGTGTACAGATGACCGTCAGGTGCTACTCTGTTTTAGAACCAGCCTGCCATGACACCATGGCAACTGGCATCACACTTCGGTACTCTATATACAATGTACCTGTTTTCACAAAATAGTGCTAAACTTTAAAATTCAATAACTTTGTTATTCATCATTAGATTTTGATGAAATTTTCAGCATTTTGCATTGTGAAATTTAATCCAATTATTTAGATATAAATATTTGCAACCTGGAGTACCCCTTTAATCTTTATTAAGCTGGGGGGGGGGTCAATTAGACCCCCCTCAACAAATTTTGTCACTACGCCTTCGTGCGAATTTTTCTTACTGCGCCGCTCGCTGACTTTTTACTTTCAAATCTTGCACATCTTTTGAGACCAAATTTTTGACGCCCAGGTATGCGGTTCCGAAATAACACAACATTTTGTAAGTGCATGTCAGACCCGAAATTGCTCAAAACATGATTCCATGTAAAAAGTCAAATCCAAATTGTGTTTTTCAACCAATAATCATAAATGTATGATTATTTTTACTTTTGTTGGTTTAAATGGATTAATGTTATGCTATTTATGATCGCAAAAGGGTCCCAGACATAGTTCTTCGTAAAAGAAATAAACAAGGAAATACATAAGAATAAAACAAACGATAAATACATAAGAAATAATCATATTTTTGCAATTTTTGGGGAGATATTTGTTATAAATGTAATAATTGATTCTCCCACCAAAAATAGGCATTCTACTAGCTATATAAATTGAGTTAAAGGCAAAAATACCCCAAAAAACAAATTTAGGGCAAATTTCATATGCTTTTTTGCATAATTGATTATAAAAAATATAAACAATTAATTTAAATTTTTTTTTACTATACAGTCTTGTAGTTTACACCCGGCTCTATCTCGCTAATTTTAGCAGCGATCGCGCAATCAGCGGCCGAGATCTAAGGGGGGGTCAAGTTGACCCCCCCCCCAGTATATCCGGTTCCGAAATAGCCCAGTTAAGATAGGGTTAAGTAAAATTTATCTGTACTGTGTGCCTCTATCTTTATAACAGGCTGATACTGGATTAATCGATTGCCATCCCGGTATACTGAAGCTGATGTGCAGTGCATTCTTTCCTGAATGCATTCATAATGGAGCGACAAGGAGACCTTGCCTGCATGACTGTCTCATGATTTCTGATATCTGTGGAGGGATCTATCACAACACCATAGGGCAGTCGTGGCCAATCAGCTGTTCCCGTTTTACAGATTCACAGGAGGACAATCAGGGTTCTTGTTTGGGTGGTCATGGAGGTATGTAACGCATGGAGGTTACATGACAATATGTGACCTGCCACCCCAAAACCAACAATTAGTCGTCCAAAATGAATATTTTGATTGTTAATTCATTTCCTAAACTTTCAAATGACATATGATATGTAAAATTTACTCTTTATTCTAAGGCATACTTAACTCTTTATTCTAAGGCATACTTAACTCTTTACTGTAATGCATACTTAACTCTTTACTCTAGCTAAGGCATACTTAGCTCCTCTAAGGCATACTTAACTCTTTACTCTAAGGCATACTTAGCTCTTAACTCTAAGGCATACTTAACTCTTTACTCTAAGGCATACTTAACTCTTTACTCCAAGTGCATACTTAACTCTTTACTCTAAAGTATACTTACCTCTTTGTGAAACACCCCCAAGATGACTATCTCACCTTCTTGTCTTCCCCATGCAGATATTTTCAACACTGCAGTTTGTGGCACCCGTCCGCAATATACTCCTGACCTGTTCAGAATAGTGGGCGGGGTCGATGCTGCAGAAGGGGAATTCCCTTGGATGGTCTATCTTTGGGATGACTTTTGGGGTATTTTCTGCGGCGGTACTTTGATAGATTCTGAATGGATTGTTACATCTGCTCGTTGTGTGTAAGAATTATTCACCAAATAAACTGACAGTACAGGGTGTATCAATGAATAGGAAACTTACATTTTTTTATTGTATGTGTAAGGATCATCCAATTTTGTATTCTGAAACTTCTACACTTGAAATTTTGATTGATCAGAATTTTAAAGAGAGGCTGAATAAGCTTTCAAGACCAAGCATCGCTGAACAACATTGTTCTATAAATTATAGTGCAAAATAGCAGCAAGTTTACTTCAAACTCACAAAATTGGGTGTAGGTGTGTTTGAAAAATTTACTTCTGCATTTGTTTTAATAATAGTATTTCATAAAATCCCCATAAAACTAACTTTTATCTTATAATGTCCTTGAATGAAAAAAAAAAAAGACAGATTACAAGACGTAAAGACATGATTTATAATGTTGGTATTCCTATCAATTTTTATTCATTGTGTCTGCTGTGTTGAGCACGGTAGTAAGCCAAGTGTGATATTGCATATTATTACCAAATGATGCATTTTGGAGACAAAAAATGCAAATGTATATCACATTTTGTCTGTCTAATTGATTAATTTGGCAAAAAATATGCTACAATGGCATGGCCAGTTTTCACGATCAGTAGCATGACTAGTGACTGTAATGTTCACACACCCCTCCTTTGTGAAATGTTTCATTTTTCTTTTGCACCTCAATTTTAAATCATCAAGGTCTGTGATATATTCCTTCCCATGTACCTGATCAAACCCAAGTGTAAGATTGTGAACCTGCTGTGGTGCGCGCCTAGTCTGCAAGCGCACACTCATATTTGACACTTTAACCATTAATAGGTCTAGAGTAAAGACTAGATGCCAAATGCTCTGTCCGTGGCATTGGCAGAGCCAGCCACAGTACATAGTGAATCTAGTCTCACTACTTCAGACTCTGCATCATGCACCATGCAAATTGCAAAAACCAAAGGTCTGAGCCTGCAGACTAGTGCAAGCTTCTACTTTAACAAAAAACTGTAGACCTACTTCACAACATATGGGTATAGTATCGCGATGCCACATGACATTTTATGAGACAATGTCATGCCGAAGATAGCTCATTTTTATACTTTTTTACAAAGTCTATATGGGTGATGAAAGTTTTAAAAGGGTGATTTTTTGTCGTTCTAATTGGCCTGCTTAATTAATTTAGGGTTTGATTTAGTTGATAAATGGTCTTTTTGATAATTTCCAGTGAAAAAAATAATGATAAACGAAAGATGAAAAAACAAAAAAATACATAACAAATTCTAAAAACAAACAAATACATAAGGAAAGAATTGACTATTGCAATTTTCCTTTGTGGAAACCCTTAAATTAGATTACAAAGATGACATCTGGAAAAAAAAAAATTCAAAGTGAAATTGGGTGTTGAATATGTAAATAATATTTTTCACAAATAAATATTTTATTCATAATAAATAGAAAATAATAATTTTCAGAATTTTGTATACTGGCTTGTATATAACATTTATGTGTTTTGGCACGATCGAGCGAATGGCAGCCGAGATCAGAAGGGGGCCATCATGCCCCCCCCCCCCCTCATCCTCAATAGGTTAAAGTCAATCAATATTGGATACATGTATATCAATATTGATAAAAAACAATGGTGTTCAGTGATTCTTTGTCTGAAAAACTTTATCCGTTATAAGAAATGTCATTTATATGTATCTCCGGAAATAATAAAATGGAGTTTATGCTCAGCGAAGTACATAACATAGGATTCAATGACAGAGGCCATGTAATGGAAATGACATAGAACAACTAAGAAGTCTTTGTCGAAAATTGGTTAACTATAGAACTAGTTTCGTCTAAAGCTCCAGAGCTGACGAAAAATTGCAATCATGTTTATTCTGAATCAAGGACTAAACTGTTGTTTTGATTCAACAATTTTTGACATGACTTTTTTGTTCTTTGTCATGGCACCATTTTAAAATATTGGATGGCTCAGAATGGAATACCAGAAATATTCCAAGAGTTTGGCCAAATATTCCACGAATCGCAGATGAGTGGAATATTGGACCAATAATGAGTGGAATATTTCTGGTATTCCATGAAATAAAGCCATCCAATATAATTATTATAATCTATCCCAACCCCCCCCCCCAAAAAAAAAAGGGGGAAATTTGATTGAATAAGTCATAGTACATAAATATTACTTATCAAATCATTGCATCATCACTTCATAGGATCAATTTTGGTTGTTGACATGTGACTTACATACAGTTCATTATGATGTCATTGAGCGTAATTGTGCTCTAAGGTGCGCGTCGCATTGCTTTCATTGTTGTACGCGTTGTATATTTCACACATTCGCGCGTGCGCACTAGACTGTTGAATATAGTCTTATACTCAACAGCAAATTTTTGTACAGGAGCCTATGGAATATTTGTTGGATTTTGGTCCTTTTTTAAGGATACGCTCTGATACTGCATAGGCTATTGATGGAGATCAAAATGCACGTTTTTAATGCATCGCTAAAATACTCTATATAGATGATACTTGAGAATATTGCATATTAAAGTTGCCCACTTTCCTTATGTTAATAAACCCAGTACATAATTTATCAAAATTAAACTGCATGGTTATTAATCTGGTAATGGAAAACAAAATAATTTCTTGTGTTGAGAGTCATGATGGGGTAACATTTTAAGACTTTTTAAAAACTCATATGTTTAAACTCATGTTAAAAAACATGACTTTAAACATGTGGGTTTATTATTGATTGTCATTGAATAGTGTTTACTAATGATGGAAAATCTGAGGTAATATTTGAGAATATTACTTTATTGGGGTTTTGTTATGCCTGTATTATTTTCTTTGTTAGATTTGAAAAAAAATTGAGTTTGTTTATACTACATGTACATGTATGTGTAGAAAAATGTTTTGCTGCATAAAAATGAGTTATGCCATATCCTTTGTATTATTTTGTACCTTCTACCTGAAATATTTTTCAGACCAGATTATGTAAAACTTATTTTCATCTTCTGAGTAGAATTTTGCTTACGACACTGGTCCAAAGGGATGCACCATAGGCAGATATCTCACCTTCAGTTTAAAATGACCAACTTAAGTCTAAAAAAAAAAGTATTTTCCAATTCTTTTCAGGTTTGGTATTGATAGGACTGTGGATCGCATCATATTGGGTGATCTGCTTGCTACTTCCCCATCCACGCATCATCTAAGCATCAGCCCTGCCCAGATCATCCGCTTTCCAGATTATAACGTACAAACAGTCAATAACTTGGAAATATTCAATGGGGATTTGGCTCTCATCAGGTTATCCGAGCCAGTCACCTTCACGGATTACGTCCGACCTGCGTGTCTGGCGAAGTCATCTGAGGAGATTACGGACTACACGAGGTGCACTGTTAGTGGGTGGGGTAACACCGAAGATAGTATGTATCTCCAACTTTGGTTTAATAATGCTTGCTGTATTTCTGCACTTACTTTTCTTTCATTTTTGTCTCGCCTGCATAGCAGAGCGAGACTATAGGCGCCGCTTTTCCGACGGCGACGGCGGCGGCGGCGTCAACATCAAATCTTAACCTAAGGTTAAGTTTTTGAAATTACATCATAACTTAGAAAGTATATGGACCTAGTTCATGAAACTTAGACATAAGCTTAATCAAGTATTACTAAATATCCTGCCTGAGTTTCAGGTCACGTGACCAAGGTCAAAGGTCATTTAGGGTCAATGAACTTAGACCATGTTGGGAGAATTATTTTCAAAATCTTAACCGAAGGTTAAGTTTTTGAAATGACATCATAACTTAGAAAGTATATAGACCTAGTTCATGAAACTTGGGCATAAGGTTAATCAAGTATTAGTGAACATCCTGCCTGAGTTTCAGGTCACGTGACCAAGGTCAAAGGTCATTTAGGGTCAATGAACTTTGGCCAAGTTGGGGGTATTTGTTGAATTACCATCATAACTTTGAAAAGTTATGGATCTAGTTCATTAAACTTGGACATTAGGTTAATCAAGTACCACTGAATATCCTGTGCGAGTTTCAGGTCACATGACCATGGTCAATGGTCATTTAAGGTCAATGAACTTTGGCCGTGTTGGGGATATTTGTTAAATTACCATCCTAACTCTGAAAGTTTATGGATCTAGTTCATAAAACTTGGACATAAGAGTAATCAAGTATCACTGAGCATCCTGTACGAGTTTCAGGTCACATGACCATGGTCAAAGGTCATTAAAGGTCAATGAACTTTGGCCGTGTTAGGGGTATTTGTTGAATTACCATCCTAACTCTGAAAATTTATGGATCTAGTTCATACAACTTGGGATATAAGAGTAATCAAGTATCACTGAACATCCCCTGTGAGTTTCAGGTCACAAAACCAAGGTCAAAGGTCAGTTAAGGTCAATAAACTTAGGCCATGTTGGGGTAATTGTTGAATTGCCATCATAACTTTGAAAGTTTATGGATAGAGTGAATGAAATGTGGACATGGGTGTAGTTGACAAGTCTTAAGTCACCGTTCAAATGTCATTTATGGTCAATGAACGTGGTATTATGTCATTATATGAATGGTGTTTTTGTGAATGATTATTTTATAGTAGTTTTCAAAGTTAGCACTGCTGCTATATTAAATCGCGTAATGCAGGCGAGACTGCCAGAGGCGTTCCACTTGTTTTTCATTTTGTCTTGATCACATTGCTGAAATCACAATCATTTGATTATGCTCTACTGAAGTTAGTGATGTGTGCATCTACTATGTTTTGTGTTTTATCACGTGGAGTTGAAAACTACAAATTATAGCTCTGTGCTGCCGTATGTTTTTTTATAAACACCTTTTCAAATCATACCAAATTCTTTTATATACTATTATTATTATAGAGATTTATCTTTATTGTCTCGTTTCTAGTAAAATTGCTTTTCTTTGCATGGCCAAAGTTTTGGATGTTGAAGAATGGGAATGGGAGCTTCTTTCTTTAATAAACTATTTTGTAAATACATGTAGTGTGTGTATACCCAAAATGTAATTTTAAATTTCTTGGTTCAAACTTGTTTTTACTCCACAAATGCTCCACTCCTGCTGTCCTTTTAATGAAAAGTTTGGCTGGTCAATACTAAAGTGTGAATGTCTTACAGTGCATGTAAAATATATCCTTTTGCAGCTTCAGACTCACTGGTATTTGAAGATCACTTGAAGAAAGCTGTCGTACATATTTTGCCAAATGAGACCTGTGAAGCATCTTATCCTAATAGCATTACCAATCTTATGATATGTGCTGGATATGAACGCGGAGAAGTCGGTGTATGTCGGGTAAGAATGATATACACACATAATACTTGGGTTACATTTTTGTCACGGCCTGCATAACAGACAGACACCACAGGTGCCACTTTCTCGGCGTTGGAGGCATTGTCAACATTGAAATCTTAACCAAGGCGAAGTTTTTTAAATGTCATCGTAACTTTAAAAGTATATTGACCTAATTCATGAAACTTTGATGTAAGAGTAATCGGGTATCACTGATCATCTTGCATTAGTTTTACATGTAGGTCACATGATTAAGGGTAGAGATCATTTAGGGTCATTGAACTTTGATCATGTTGGCGTATCGACATTGAAATCATAACCAAGGTGAATTTTTTTGAAGTATATGGACTTAGTTAATGAAATATAGTAGACATAAGGCTAATTTACTATTGATGGTTTTGCATGAGATTTAGGTAACATGACCAAGGTCAAAGTTTATTTACATGTACGGTTAATTAACTGATCGTGTTTCTTACCAATGTTATTTTTTTGTACCTTATAACTTTGAAAGTGAAAGGAGCTATTTCATATAAGTTGAACATAAAGAGCAATCAAGTATCACTTGTACGAGTTGCAGGCCACATGATCACGGTCAAATTAGGCTATTGATTGTCAATGACCCCCACAAATCTTGGCCGTTAACTCTTAACGTGCCATGAACACATATCTGTGCATCCACTGGAGTGCCACGAACACATTTTCGTGCAATGGTCATACAGCTATTGTTATGCCTATTGTATTTTGAGGAGTGTATTGCATGCATGAGTGATTCCATTGTTCAGTTCAGCTTATGGTCAAGAGGTTTATATTAACATAATTGTCTTAGGAGCGATTCCCTTTTTTTTAATAAATAAAACAATTACATATAGACGCTTTGAAAAGAAAATGGTACACGCTGATTACAGTGAATGGCACATTAAGAGTAAATCGCATGATTGCAAAGAAAATTGGCACGCTTGTCACCCTTGATGTAATCTCCACATTTTAATTGTCAATTCTACCAAAATTATTCAAATCTTAACAGTTAATAAGCTAATTAATGGCTTATATCATAATTTGGCTGTATTTTTTAGATATAGCCTCAAAACTGCAGGATTTTAGTCTGCACGCTCCCTTAGGATTACCGTCAAACTGATATTAAAAAAAATGGCAATATCAACTATTTCTTATGAATTTCATTTCAATTTCTTATGTTTTTCATTGCCTTTTCAATGGAAATCGTCGGCAACACTATTTCAGTCATAAATAACATGAAATCCATTGTTTTTAAGCAGTAAATAAAAGTAATGATACACAATATTAATTTTGGCTACATACAGAATTTGCATGGGATTAGTACATGAAATCGTGTTTTTGAGCAATTTGGGGTCTGACATGCACCTACAAAATATCAAGTAACTTCAGAACTGCGTACCCTCGTGTCACAAATTTGGTCTTAAAAGTTGTGCAAGACATGAAGGAAGAAAGATATGAAACATTGCGGTGCGATCTTTTTGCGTTACAGATTTATCGTGAAAAATGTTTAAGGGGGACTGTTTTTTGCCCCTGCCCCGTCTGAATACGGGTTGAAAAAATATTTTATAACATTAAAGGAATATTTCTCCTATTGATTAATCAGGCAGACAGAGGTAGTCCATTGGTATGTGAAGGATCGGACGGTAGGTGGCATCTTGTAGGAGTGACAAGCTGGGGCGATGGGTGCGCAAAACAGGGCAAACCAAGAGTCTATTCTAGGATCTCCCAGTTCTTACTGTACATTGTGAATGTCTTGGCAGGTAAGATGATCGATTGATGATGTGACTTATTCTTTGTTGGAAGATGTTACGAGCGGTGACACTACTTTTGCTCCTGCGACAATTGCTCTGGGCTTTATCTAGGCTCAGGTGTAGTGTTAGGATTAGGGTTAGGTGTATTTCAGGATTAGGGTAGGGTTCAAGGTAGGGTATAGTGTTTTATCCATGATTTAAGTTAGTCACTTAATGTAGTGTGTGGAATTTATAGAGGAGAAAGTGACGCTGGAGCAAATGACATGGAACCATTGCAAGCAGTACATACAGTTGAGGCCAGAAGTTTACAGACACCCAGGAAATTCAAAGAAAAGTTGACACTTGCCAAACATAAAATTTACTGTATTTAATAAAACATTTTTTCTATTATGACAAATTTCATATCAAACAAATGAGTATGTCATGCCCCTTCATCACATTACTTTGTTATCAGGAGCTGAAAAATATTTAGGTGTCAGTTTTCCCAAAAAAATCTTCATATTTTAGACAAATCAAAAATAAAAACTTGACAAAAACATTTCATATTTGTGCTAGTCACTTCTCTACACAGATTACACTTTTTTGTTCAGTTGTGACATATCATGATAGAAAATGTAATATAAATCATAGATTTGACATTTATATATTTCTATGAAACGATTTTTGAAAATATAATAATGAACTATGAATAGAATACATTTGGCACGAATACTACTTTTTTCTTCAAAGAAAATTCCACCTGAAATATCCCAACGGCATTCCAATTTTGTGGAAGAGCTTAATACGCTCTTTCATTGGATACCAAATTCTGTCATGGTAGTAGTTATATTTCTGAAGATACAGTAAATTTTACGATGTTTGGCAAGCAAACAAATTTCACTGAATTCCATGGTTGTATGTAAACTTTTGGCCTCAACTGTATGTAGTTCTCTTTGTTGTTGATGTACAATGACAGATCACCCCTCAATTTTGTCTTGTTTTTTATTCTTTCTTTCTTCGTACCATATCTCGTGTAGATGATTAAAAATTAAACATTACCTCGTTGATTTTTTCATGCAATTGGCGCATTTCACAATTAATCCTTCCTCACAAGATGTACCCTTATTGTTACCGCGGGGGGGGGGGGCAGTCAAATGTATTTTGAAATTTTTTGGATCTCTCTCATATTATTCTTATTAATTATCTTACAGTCACATGTATATACAGTATTTCTTTAATTTTCTAACTCCTTATTTGGGGCACATGCTAGCTAGGAAAAAGTTGTCGACTGGTAAGGAAAAGCAGGCCAGGCTTCCATGATAATGATCGTTGATTCCACGTCATTTGAGAAATGCACACAATTTCTTCAGTGATCACTCAGGTGTAATATTGATATGTATCTACAATAGGCCTAGGTTTTTTAATATCATCATAGCATTTAATATGCAGGCCAAGGTGTCTTTAAAGAACAAAAAACGTCAAGTTTATATTTTTTATGGAGTATTATAAATTATGAATAATCACAGGAACTTTAAGTCAAGGGTAAACAGGTCATCTAGGTCTGAGGCCAGACAATTTGATATGCCTCGATAGTCTGTGTCTTGGCTTCATCGGCCTTGGTGTTCATGACTCCACACAGCGTCAGGGCTGGCTCGAGGCCAGGAAGTTTTGCCCTCCAACTGATACATTTATGATCGCTTTTTATCTCATTTTTATGGGTCACCTTCAAAGCTAGGATTGATGAATTGCTCAGGCTTAGGATTCAGGCATCGTTGTAGTAATAAATTGATTGTACTTATTTTCTTCCTCAAAAATCCTTGTGTGAGACTCCAGTTGCATTTACTGAAACTTTCTTAGAACAAGAAAAATAAATGCATGTACAATGTAAAAGTAAATAATGAAAATTTCAATGCATGTACAATGTAGAAGTAAATAATGAAAATTTCATTTCAGAATAGGCTACAATATCTTTCCTAGACCAAAGTCATGTACATGTACATGCCGATACATTATCAAATGCTTCATTGATATATTGTGAGTAAATCTACAGATATATTACTCATAATTTTTTTTTTTCAGATAATAGTGCTCCACTTCCAGCGCCACCTCCATGTAAGTATTCAAAAATAGATTCATCATGCAAGTATTGTCTCGGATGAGATTTTGGGATCTATGCTGTGTATTTGTTGTTTATTTATGCATTCAATTCTTCAGCTTCACATCAGTTGCTCTCATAGTAACCAAACTCGGTCATAGATGCACTAGGGGGCATCTAACTAAAAAATCACATTCCAAGGTCAAAGGTCATTTCAGGCGATATGTTAATATACTTAAGAGACTCAATCTTATTGCTCATAAATTGGTACATGTTTCTGCGATGACAACCAAACTTCACATATTGTGGTACTGAGGGTACTACCTAATGGGGATATTGCAGTCTGTGTTTTGTTTTTGTAAAGCTAAAGAAAATGAAACGTCATGAAATGACAAAACTTAATCTTCATAATGGTTAGTTTCGGTTATGTTCTCTCATTTGGTTTATGTAGCAGGCGATGCAGCCTGCTAGTTTATACTATATGTACGCAGACCCTACTGCAAACCAAAAAAAGATTACGGACTCGATACTACTAAATATTTTCCCTCTCAAACTGTAGCTATATTATAAATAAAGCTGTTTAGTACAAGAACATTGTTACTTTCAACATTAAATGTGTTAGTTAATTTTGTTTGGATTGTAGTAATTGTTCCAAATGAAAAGGGTCTAGGAACGGAAACTATCATACCTTAGTCACATGATGTTGTACACAGAAATATGCCATGTTCTGCCTGCTCGATCTCAAAGTTAGGGAGAAAAATGAGAGGTAACCATTACACCAGTCATGAAGTATTATACACCAACATGTAGGTATAATCTATTTAGCATTGAGATGACAATCAATATCGACCTTTTTTACCTTTACGGATATTTCAGTGGGAAAACAAAGATGCCAGTGTCTCAAAAATATGGGTGGTTTCCGACCGTTTGCCATAGCAAGAGTTGTGAACATGGACTATTTCAAATGAAAAGCGAGACGGAAATAGTGAATTAATTGTAATAATATGTACATCAAATTAATGGGATTGGATAAAGTTTTCACACTATTATCAATCTGGTGTGAGATTATTAATAGTTATAAAGATATACCCGGATTTTTGCAATATTACGCTTGTGAAAACGACTGTGCCCTGTGTTGAAACTGTGTGTGTGGACTTTCGGACACTCAAATGTACGCGACTAACCATATTATGTTCCACAATGAAAATTTTTTTTTACCTGTTTTGGGGGAAAGCTTTCACTTGCAAGGTTCCTCTGACTTTTGTTGTAGCTGGATCAGTTGCTGAAGCAGCACAACGAACCGTTCAAATGGGATTATGAATTAAAACACCTACCAATGCTTGTATGTTATTGCAAATTTCAATGGTAATAGGGAATTTTTTGCAAATTTCGCAAATTCATGAGAGCTGAATACGTGCCTGTTGCGTAATAAGTTATATAATATAATCACTATGCATTCGTTGTTGCCATTTTGTATCATAAATGCCTGTTGTACTATCATGTATATTCATCTTGTATCCTGCGAAGTACATTACATGTAATTCATGCCCGCTCTTCAATACTTGCTCGCCCCTCTAGCTCTTCCCCTCTATTTCTTTACCTTTACTTAGCCCTTTCTTTTGGTATTTGTTGTTCAGTTGTATACTCTTACAGGCGTATCCCAACACAAACACCTGCTACTTTCTGGGTTTTTATGCCTTTTCCATGTACATAAATTATATATTGGATTTACATTCATTGTTATCAGAGGTGTGAGAGTTCAGATTTTTATCTGATTTCAGATTTTTTTGTTTTGATTTTCAGCTTAATTTCAGCTTATTTTTGGCCTTCCTCTGTACAAAAAGTATGGGAGCTCTTTCTATTTCAGACTTTTTCAACACTCTTGAGCTTTTTTCAGATCTTTTTATTTGTGACCACTCACACCCCTGTGTTATATTACTATATTACTGATCTTTCCATTTTGTATGAAATTGGATTTACGTGTAACCTGTATATTGGAAAGAAATAAATGTTTAATTGAATTGAATTGATGCTCATGAGGTTTGACACACTCTTGAGTGGATATAGGTATAAATCAACTATACCCATTTTCTGATCTGTGCTTTAATTTCAACTTTGGTTTAAAGTTGTGTTTTAACCTTATCTAGGCTGGGGGGGGGGCGCTCTGAGTCCCCCCTTTGACTTTTCTCACAATATTTTCAGAACGTGAGGATCGGCCCAAAATTGCTCAAGAACATAATTTCATATATAAAGTCATTATAAAGTGTGTATGATTATTTTTACTTTTGCTAATTTAATTGGGTTTATTTTATGCTGTTTATGATTGTAAAGAGTCCCCGACCAAGTTCATTAAAAAGCAATAAAAAAAGGTTAAAGAAAAGAAATACATAAGAAACTGATCTGTCATCACAATTTTATGTACATTTGCTAAGTACATGACAAAGGGTTTCTATACAAAAAAATGGATATTTCAAGCTTTACATAGGGAGTTAGAGCAAAAAGTATGATTTTGCATACTAATTATGCATACATTATTAGCATAAAAATATTTATCAATTCTCATGAAATAAATGTAACTATACATTATTGAAATATATGTCCTAGGCAACATGCCAGCGAATTTGTGGTGCGTTCATGTGTTCGACGGCCTAGATTTTAGGGGGCCTGTTATACACATCTGTCCAGTGTTTAGTAACATTTCTAGGCTAAAATCAATTCTTTTTTCTTTATTACAGCTGATGCTGTTGAACTCAGTCTCACCTTTGGAACTCTTTCTGTGATAACATCGGAAAATTTTCCTAATAACTACCCAGTGAATTTTCATCAAACATGGGAGATTACACCCCCACCTGACTCCCTTGTACTTTTCCGTTTCATCGAGTTTGATATAGAATCTCGGTATGATACCCTATCTCTGTATCGCGCGAACCTATTTTCAGCTCCCCCATTTAGGCAGTTCTCGGGCAACGATAAACCAAGGGACTTTGATTTGAGTGTAGAGACAAAACTTGTGATACGATTTGAGAGTGACCAAATCGTTACTCGCAAGGGATTCCACATAACCCTCAAAGCCATAGCCAAAGGTAAGGAAATTGTTCTTAAGCTAACACACAGGAAAGTCTTTGGGTTATGACGAATCTTTAAATATTCAGACAAAATTTTAGAAGTACAGATTTAATCATAACAGAAACACATAGTGAAAGTTGTTAATCTCACTGCAAAAATGAAATTTACAATTGGAATCTCTTTGAGTATTCTCTTTTACACTTTGGCTCTTTCTTTGTTCTGTACAACTACTTCTCAAGAATGAAATTAGACCCCGCCCCCTCCATCAGAATGCAATGCCACTGTGTAAATTTACAGTTTGTGTTTACAATGAATTTACACATCATTATTAATACTTTTTAAATAATTTTTGTCCACAAAGTATCTGAACCCTTACTTGTCTATTCTGGGGAAGGAGGGGGGGGGGCGCTTTGCATAAGTCATAATTGAAAAAAAGATTTGTCACAATGTTTCATGACTTCATTTTTTCAATGCACATTTTGAATAAAACTTTATTATAACTGAAAATTATAAAAAAAGGTTTTATATAAAAAAAATCCTTTTGTAGATTATGTTGCAATGAGGACAATTATGGAAGGCCCACCGTATGGTCTCTGTGCCATTTGTTTAAAAAATTGTGTAGGTCCTCTTTTCCATCATAGGGGGTCACAGCGTATGTAGAACTGGGTGCAAAGGGAGGATACACTGCTATGATTTTGATATAAAAAAAGCATTTATAAGCTCTCTTAATTCTGAAGATTTGTTTGTGATGGGCCTTTTTCTGAAACGCACATATTGCATGCTACTATTGATGTTCATTTTTCTAAAAAGTGAATAGGGGTTTGTGAGTTTGAGTGTATGTTGAATTATTTCATATATTTGTTATCTGGAAGGTTTTTTAATCCGCACAGAATATAGTTTAAACATCTTTTTCGGAAAACTGAACATTCAAGGGAACAGACGTTGGACCGATTAATTTTTCAGAACATCAAACCTTAGGAGTATTTAAACCATTGGAGTAATGAATGTTCAAAATCAAGTGACCAGCCACATTTTAATTTATCATTGCTGAAGGAATGGACACTACAGGCGTATGTGGAAGAGAGAGTTGCTGTACTGATAACGCAGAAAGCTGTGATCGCGGTGACTGCTCCTGTGATTTCCAGTGTTATCAATTTGGCGATTGCTGCGAGCCTCTGGACAGTATCTGCCCTGAAGCTGGTATGAGACATGGTTGATGTTATGTTCTTAATAATAATAAGTCTTATATAGCGCTTTTCATGAAATCCATATCAAAGTGCTTCACAATGTAAAACATATGAAATAAACAAACAAAAGTGAATTAGAAATTATATAACAAAAAATTTAAAAAATATTGAGGACACTGTAAATGGGGCCATGTTGAATATGCTTTCTTCATGAGATAAGTCTTTAAATTGGATCTGAATGATGTGATATTTGGGATACAATGAAGGGAAGCTGGAAGAATATTCCAAAGAGGTGGGGCAGAGCTTGAAAAGGACCAAAAAATTTATCTTTTTGCTTTTATGACAGTTAAGAAAGTTTGATTTGCAGAACGGAGGGACCTACTGGGAGTGTATGCCTGTATTAACCCTTATCAGACCAGTATATACTGGGGGGGGGGTCAATTTGACCCCCCCCCTCAGATCTCGGCCGTTGATCGCGCCAGTATATACTGGTCTGAAATAGCCCAGTTAAGATAGGGTTAATTCAGAGAGATATTTTGGAGCATATCATGAAGATATTTGAATGTTAGAAGTAAAATTTTGAATTGTATACAACATTTGATGGGGAGCCAGTGCAATTGTTTAAGAGTAGGTGTTACATATGTTCAGGTTTTTAAGTGAGGGAAACTAGACGGGCTGCAGAGTTTTATATTCTCTGCAGCTTTGTTAATTGTAAGACGATTAAAACAAACAAACAAGGTTTGAAGTTTGGGGATCACTCAAGCATGGGATGTGCACACTTGGTAATTTCAATGAAACTTTCAAGCAGCCCGCAAAAATGGTTTCAAAGAAATTCAAAGAAACTTGTGTATCTTGTCTTTTCTTAAACTTTACATCTTCAAAATTTGACAGTACGAAGGAGGAGAATTACTCTTTCAACTAAGCTAATTTTCTCATCTTCACTTCTTGAAGACCAAGTAAATACTGTATTTCTGCTATTTTTATTCAGAGAACCTTCATATGCGACCTATTGTTGGTTTTGGGGGGACTTATCACATACGTAGTATGATAAGAATGATATGGAAAGAGATGTGCATTTTGAAATTGCTTGAATATGCATTTACATTTTTAAATGAAATTTTTAATTATGGAATAACCCTTCATCCTTCATGGTAATTTTGTGTTCAACAGGGTCGATTTTAGTTACGCTTGTGCCCTCGGAGACAACGACTATTACTTCACCAAACTTCCCTGAAAACTATCCTCTCAACGCCAATGTTTTGTGGGTTATCAACTCCCCTACCAACTTTCGTATCACGGTCAAAGTCCTTGACTTCCAAGTGGAGGCTTTATTTGACGTTCTCACAGTGTTTTCTGGTCGTGAGCAGATCATCATTCAGAATGGGAACTTCAATAATGACATCATGTCCACTGGGACGTTCATGTGGATGAGGTTTACTAGTGACAACTTTTTATCATTTTCTGGGTTCCGTCTTGAGCTGAGCCTGATCAATGAGGATCGTAGGTTTAGGCTTTTTGTTTTTATCCCATTTACCCTCATAATTGCAATATTTATAATTTGTTGTTTACTCTCTCTCTTCCACGTTACTCTATCATATATCACTTCTTTCTTTCTATCGCAGTGTACATATATTTGACACTCAAAAAGTGTTCATAGAAGTTACGAAATTATATGAAAATATGGTAGTTTCAGTGTCATAAAACGTCAGATTTTATTATACAAATGCACATTCTGTAGCAGTCCATAAAGTGCGTCAATAGACCAGTTTGTAGTTACTTCATGGACAATTTTGGTCAAATGACCTTTCATTGCTTTCATTATGATAGGCAGATTTCAAAGCAAGATATTACGTAATCTTGCCTTACATAGCAGGATGAAGAAATTGAATAGACCAGGTGACTAGAATATCACACCAATGAACACTTTATGAAGGTATTGTTGCATTCCTACTTTGAATGCATATCATAGCATGTTGCACAATGTACTTGGCAAACTGACATACCAGTCGTTCGTGGACGCATTATTGTTTTTTGTGGATGTAAATGAAAACCACAATTGAAAAGAATATATGAATAATCAAGACATCAAAGTTGCTGCTTATCTCATTAGATTTTAAACCACCTTGTCACTTAGTACAAATGACCTTCCTCTGATCATGCATAGAATCTTTTGATCATGCGCAGAAAGGAACTACGAACTGGCTTATTGGTGGCCAGAAAAGAAAAGAGCAAACTGAATAACTATTTAAAGGGATTTGGTAACTATCCAATCATTAATTTGTAAATTCAAGTTTCATTGTCATCAAGCATTTAAGTACAACATTTATAGTGGTTCAAATTGATGAGAGCTAGTGGAAATTCTGTCCCACTTATTCTTTGTTAAAGCATGAAACAAATTGTGCAGAATGCAGAAATCTGGGTGTACCCCCTTCCCCACACACCAAGTCATTCTACTGGCCTCAAATAATAAATTATTCAGAGTTTTTAATCTAAAAAGAAACTTCTCAATATATTCCACAGAACTGTTCTTTTGTGATAATGCGGAGGTTATCTCAATAACATCTACTTGCGATGGCCGACCAGACTGTTCTAAATCGGAAGATGAAAAGGATTGCAGTAAGGTCTTTTCTTTTAATTTACCTTACAATTAAGAACAGTTTTGTGACGTCTTTGTATAAGTTGGCTCATAGTTTCCTCAACATTTAACTGCTGAATTACAGTATGACCTAGAGTCTATAACCGTGTGTACATGTAATGTTTATGTGTATCCTTTTTAGTTATATCATCTTTCTTTACTGTATCCCTTGTCAACCATCTCATTATTTCCACCTTTTTCACATTAAAAAAAATTGTCTAAAGATATCACGATCACAAATCAGAAATACATGTAATGATGAATGAATAAATTTCTGGTAATTTTCAGGTCCATTCGAGTTGGAGGAAGGAGAAAGTGTGACGTTTCTGTCAAATATCAATCCTGGTTTCTTTGAGGGTGTTGTTTCGATTGAATGGGTTGTCCGAGCAGTCAACCCCAACCATGTCTTGGTAGTCATGATAGGATCGCTTGATTTGCGGTTTCACCAGGATGCCATCGCATTCACGGCCGAGACCGGTGGGGAAGTATTCACCTTGCAAGGGCGACGTTCCCTGGATTCCCATGAGGCTCCTGATAAGGTCATCACCAGCAGTGGTCTCCGGATCACCGTCTACGTCATCTCCAGGTTATTTGAATTCATGGCAGAGGTGATAGCTGTCCATGAACCAGGTATAAATTGAATTTCAATTTCTTTTTTTCTTGTCCGTTTCCTTTCCATTACCATTACATTTTATATTTCATTTTCCCCTTTCCTTTTCTTCCTCCATTTTAAATTCCCTTTTCCTTTTCCCTATTTTTGCTTCTCTTTTTTTTCTCTTGTTGACATTTTGTGCATCTCCCCGGGGGGGGGCACTCGACCAAAAAAGTGGTAGGGGTGTGTCGCGGGCGAGGCAAAAAACGGGGGCCTTGGAGCGGGCTTATTGTAAAAAGAAGGGTCCTCGGAACGGGCTTCGGAACTACAAATGTTTGTAAAACGGGGGTCCTCGGAACGGATCTCCGTATCTCTGTGAGTGCGTATATGCATCCCTATGGAACGGGCAATCGTGCATGACGCAGCAAGCGCGGCCTCCGCCGGGTGTGCTCGGGCTTAGGCGACGGTCGAAAAGCGCTCTACGGCCGCTTTTCACCAAAATTGCAGCTCCTTGTAGCAGATAAATGCGACCGGAACGGCGTAACGAAAAATATGCGAAGCTTTGGAGCGGATTTCGTTCTTCTTTTTTTCTCGATAAGAAGGAAATGCTATGCCTTGGAGCGGCTTTCTTTGTTCCTTTTCTCAATAAGATAAAAATGCTATGCCTTGGAACGGAAATTTGAGTGTAAAAATGGGGTCCCCTCCGGGGCACATACCCACTATGCATTATATACTGAGTGCCCCCCCCCCCCCCCCCCCGGGTGCATCTCTCACAACTGTTGTAATCTAGACTAAATTTTCTTCAGCAGTTAGGTATAATAATTATTGGTATTGTCAAACAATCATAAAATGATTTGTTGTACACCTAACATTCTTTTTTTTTTGTTATTACTACACGTCATAAACTGATCAAGCCAGAATCCAAATTTTCATAAGTGGAAAAAAAATTATTTCAAGTAGGGTTGGACGGACATTTACATTACTTTGATTATTATCTGGTATTGCCCACATGGCACACTTTAAACAGCCTGGATCCAGCTGGATTAGACAAACAAAATTGAGAGGCTGACTATTGTGCAAAAACAATATAGCCCATGAAATGGTATTGCATTCATCCTGTCTACACCCACCATTGCACTTCACATGAAAGGCTCCTTTGGCTCAGTCTTTGAAAATGTACATGTAAGTGTTATTTTGATTATGTATAAGATCTTCTTTTTTCTTTCTTTTGAAGGGATCAGCATGTGTAAAGACAGTGACAGAGTGATCATTCCACAGAGGATATGTGATGGTATTGTGAACTGCCCAGGCTACGATGATGAAGAAAACTGTGGTAAATATATGAGTCTTTTTTTTTTACATAGGTATGTATATTTATATGATATGTAAACTGAATTCCAAAAGAAACTTATCAAATTTCATAAGCGCACTACACAAATTCCACTCAGTCAAAATGAAAAAAAAATTGACACAGGCTAGCTTCAATAATTTTTACTGAGAACATGTCAATAATTAAGAGATTGTTTTGATAACAAAGAGGCTGTAGTCCCTCAAGTCAATTGGTTCCGGAATCCAAAGTCAAAAAATGGCAAAAGAAAGACCAATGAAAATGAGATGGGATTAAACAAACTTACTGGTTTATTCAAGTTCACAGTATGACCATTGGCATGTTTAATTGATTGCCTCAATAACTAAGAAGTTACAGACCTATTGAGGTCAAAGAAGCATAATGCACAAATGGACTCAATAGCAGTCAAACAAAGAATTACCATTTGGTGTCAATGGCCAAACTTTTGCCCAACTGGGGGTATTTTTGAATTGCCGTCATAACTTTGAAAGTTTATGGAAACAGTTCATGAAGTGTGGACATAGTGGTAAACAAGTATTCCTGATCATCTTGCACAAGTCTGAGGTCACTTGATCAAGGTAAAAAGGTCATTTAGGGTCAATGAACATAGCATTTGATCAGTGTTTTTTGTGAATGATTATTCTATAGTCATTTTCAGCAATGCTGTTATATTGGCCTAATGCAGGCGGGACTGCCAGAGGCGCCGCACTTGTATAGTTAATATTTGCTATGCCCCAACTTTCCAAGGGGAATATACATGTATTTCCATTTTTGTATGCCATTGTATTTTGTATTTCTTTCCTGAATAAAATGAGAATAGTAATGATGATAATGATAATAATTGTTATTCAGGTCCTTTGCAAAGTATTTTGCTGAACTTTGGAGAGACAGCTAGTATTAAGAGTCCTGGATACCCAATGCTTTCTACGAGTCAACCTCTTCAAATGATATGGACAGTACAAGTAGTTCCTCCATCAAGGATTTTGCTTCATGTGCTGAGTATCAACTTGGAGGCATCTCACACTCTCACTATTGGAACTGGACTAGATGATAGTGATGAAACCAGTGTTTTATTCAAGGTCTAGTTTTACATAAAGTATTATACATGTATGTGGCCAGCCACCCCAAAACCAACAAAAAGTCACCATGAAAGGTTCTGAAATTTTGGTCTCAAAACAAGAAAAGTGAGAAAATTATTCTGTAACAAAGAGCAACTCATTTTTATACTATTAAATTTTGATGCTGTAAAATTATCTATTATCTATTATTATTAAAGACAAGATACAGGAGATTTTTCACATCGTTTCTGGACTGCTCCTTAAAGTTTCACTGATATTTCACAGTGTGCACATCCCACGCTTTAGTGAACCTCAAATTTCATACCTTTTTTTTCTCATTTTTAGTTGTCATTGAATTTCTTCTACATTAAACCAAGTCCTTGTGTGGGATGATATTGATCAATTTTGCCAAATTCTAGATCATTTAAAGCTTATGATGTACTTTTTCAAGCATCTAAGAAAGGATTATCAGCCATGCATAGAGTTGTGTGTAAGTTAAGAACAGCATTGTATATTTATATATATATATATATAATTGTGATGAGCAAGGACCTAAACATTGCGTGGGTGCTTCAGTGAGTAATAATTTTTATATTGGCGAAGAAGCTCAAAAAGCATTGAAGCTAGAGACGTAGCCTGGATTTCTTCAACTTTTATTAGTACAAGCTTTCGGCCATTTAGTTGGGCCTTCTTCAGGTATCTGAAGATGTAAAAGACATAATGGCTTTACAATTTTTTACCATGCATATATTTGGATTAATTTACTTAATATAGGTATATCTTAAAAGAAAATGTTTTACATCGGTAATGTTTAATTAGGATTATCCAATAGCTATTAAAATCAATTAAGTTTACGCAGATTTTTATTCCAAACATTTCTTTGAAAGTATGTAGACATATTGTGTTATGTGTGCTGTATGATACATATATCCCAAAATGTTTAATGATACATATATCTCAAAATAATATATATCTCAAAAGAAGTTGTATTGGTAATGCTTAATTAAGATTATCCAAAAGCTATTAAAATAGATTAAGTTTGCACAGATTGTTATTACAAATATTTTATGAAAGTATATAGACATACTGTGGTGTGTGTACTGTATAATATATATTGAGTACATATTAAGGAAAGGTATTGATTCATATACATTCGCGTCTTGGATTAATTTAGTAAATTAATCCAAATATATGCATGGTAATTGTAAAGCCATTATGTCTTTTACATCTTCAGTTACCTGAAGACGGCCCTACTAAATGGCCGAAAGCTTGTACTAATAAAAGTTGAAGAAATCCAGGCTACGTGTCTAGCTTCAATGCTTTTTGAGCTTCTTCGCCAATATATATATATATATATATATATATATATATACAAAGTAAATGTATCAAGTTTAGGAAAAGTGCTCAATGTTTGGATAGAAGCAGAGCATGATAGGAAGCGTCTTATATACTGTATATAAACTTCCTGGAGAATGATGGAACTTCTCATGATTCCTTCGATCAGTCAGACATGATTGTCAAAAGCCTGAGTATCTTTCCTGCAGCAGGAATCCTGCAAGCCAGTGTTCGGTACCAATCCCCTCAGTAGATCATATTTGATTAGAAGAACTTTTTTGTTTTCTTTATGATTCATACCAATATCAATTACCGGTATATTATATTTTTTACGTAATGAGGATTGTATTTTATATGAATGTTATGAAGGCAGAAGAAAACAATAAATCAAATCAATCATTTCATAATAGACAAATTATTGGGGAATGCAAGAAAGACACAATGAAAAGATGCATTTATGCCCTCTTCGCCGGATATCTGCTAAAAGACACAGTGCAGAATTTTGACAATTAAGTTGCCTAATGAGCTATCGGTCATTCTATAATGGATTTCAGGTTAAAGGGATCCTGTTCAATGAAGAATCAAACCTTGGAGATATAACCCCGCCAGTGAACTCAATGTGGATCCGCATAGAGAGGTCCTTTTCAGATGTACCAGCGAAGCTTGCCCTGTCTGCTGACGTAAAAGCAGTGTCTGCAGAATCATGTAAGTGCATGGTTCATATATTTATAGGGGAAGTTCACCCTGAAGAAAGTTTGATGTAAAAATAGCAGAAATAAATAATAATGGCGAAGGTTTGAGGAAAATCTGTTAAAGATTAAGAGAGTTAATTATGAGAATTTTAAGTTTTGGATTTGTGATGTCATAAACGAGCAGCTACCCCATATGTTATGTACCATAAAATGCATGAATTTCACTTGTTTAACCCTATCTTAACTGGGCTATTTCAGACCAGTATATACTGGGGGGGGGGGTCAATTTGGACCCCCCCGGCCCCTCAGATCTCGGCCGCTGATCACGCGATCGCTGCGAAAATGTGCACGGCCGTAAAGCCGGATGTAAACTACAAGACTGTATGGTAACATTAAAAAAATAATAATTCTTTATATTTTTAATTAATTAATTATGCAAATAAGCGTATGAAATTTGCCCTAAATTTTGTTTTTTGTGTATGCTTTTGCCTTTAACTCAATTTATATAGCTAGTAGAATGCTAATTTTTGGTTGGAGTATCAATTATTACATTTCTAACAAATATCTACAAAAAAATTGCAAAAATATTATTAATTTTTAATGTATTTTATTGTTTTTTAAATTCTTATGTATTTCTTTGTTTTTTCCAATGAACTTTGTCGGGGACCCTTCTGCGATGATCATAAATAGCATAACATAAATCCATTTAAACCAACAAAAGTAAAAATAATCATACATCTATGATTTTTTATTTAAAAACACAATTTGCATTGACTTTGTACACGGAATCACGTTTTTGAGCAATTTCGGGTCTGACATGCACTTACAAAATGTTGCGTAATTTCATAACCGCATCCCCGGGCGTCGCAATTTTGGTCTTAAAAGATGCGCAAGACTTGAAAGTGAGCGGCGGCGCCGGCGCGATAAAAAAACTTTGCGCGACGGCGTAGTGATAAAATTTGTCGAGTGTCGAGGGGGGTCAAATTGACCCCCCCCCCCCCAGTTTAATAAGGGTTAATGGTTCCTGGTGACTTAATTTTCGTTTCATGATCGGGAGTGAAATTTTTTTCTATTGATAGATGAAAAGGTACAGTAAAAACCATCTTCAATTTTCTGAGAAATGGACATTTCTTCGATTTTTTACCATTCGCTATGTAGGAATGCTGCTCGCATATATGACGTCACAAATCAATTTTTGTTTTCCCCTAAAACTCTTTTTCTTTTCCTGTATTTTCCTTGTACGGAAGTATGGAAGCTTAAAAATGCCACCCATATGTTCAGATAAACATCTTGTCATGTCTACATCCTGTGGGAGAGTTATTCAGATGACAAGATCTTGGATCTCGTAATGTCTACATCCAGTGGAAGAGGTGATCAGGTGATAAGATCTTGGATCTCGTCATGTCTACGTCCTGTGGGAGAGATGATGAGATGACAATATCTTGGATCTCGTCATGTCTGCATCCTGTGGAAGAGGTGATCGGATGATAAGATCTTGGATCCAAGATCTTTTTATCTCTCCCACAGATTTTTTTTTCTCATCATCATTCCCACAGGATGTAGACATGACGAGATCTAAGATCTCGGCCCGAAGGCCCCAAAGCTTAGCAATGATCGTAGAACATTTTTCTCTTGGATCTCGTCATGTCTACATCCCGTGGGAGAGATGATCAGATGACAATATCTTGGATCTCGTCATGTCTGCATCCTGTGGAAGAGGTGATCGGATGATAAGATCTTGGATCCAAGATCTTTTTATCTCTCCCACAGGATGTAGACGTGAGGAGATCCAAGATCTGGTCATCCGATTATCTCTCCCTCCGGATGTAGACGTGAAGAGATCCAAGATCTGGTCATCTGGTCATCTCTCCCTCGGGATGTAGACATGACGAGATCCAAGATCAGTGGAATAGGTGATCGGATGATAAGATCTTGGATCCAAGAATCTCTCCCACAGGATGTTGACATGACGAGATCCAAGATCTGGTCATCTGATCATCTCTACCTCGGGATGTAGACATGACAAGATCTAAGATCTGGTCATCTGATCATCTCTCCCTCGGGATGTAGACATGACAAGATCCAAGATCAGTGAAAGAGGTGATCGGATGATAAGATCTTGGATCCAAGAATCTCTCCCACAGGATGTTGACATGAGGAGATCCAAGATCTGGTCATCTGATCATCTCTACCTCGGGATGTAGACATGACAAGATTTAAGATCTGGTCATCTGATCATCTCTCCCTCGGGATGTAGACATGACGAGATCCAAGATCTGGTCATCTGATCATCTCTCCCTCGGGATGTAGACATGACGAGATCCAAGATCTGTTCATCTGATCATCTCTCCTTCGGGATGTAGACATGAGGAGATCCAAGATCTGGTCATCTGATTATCTCTCTCTCGGGATGTAGACATGACGAGATCTAAGATCTGTTCATCTGATCATCTCTCCTTCAGGATGTAGACATGACGAGATCTAAGATCTGTTCATCTGATCATCTCTCCATCGGGATGTAGACATGACGAGATCTAAGATCTGTTCATCTTATCATCTCTCCCTCGGGATGTAGACATGACAAGATCCAAGATCTGGTCATCTGATCATCTCTCCCTTGGGATGTAGACATGACGAGATCTAAGATCTGTTCATCTGGTCATCTCTCCCTTGGGATGTAGACATGAGGAGATCCAAGATCTGTTCATCTGATCATCTCTCCTTCAGGATGTAGACATGACAAGATCCAAGATCTGGTCATCTAATCATCTCTCCCTTGGGATGTAGACATGACGAGATCCAAGATCTGTTCATCTGATCATCTCTCCTTCAGGATGTAGACATGACGAGATCCAAGATCTGTTCATCTGATCATCTCTCCTTCAGGATGTAGACATGACGAGATCCAAGATCTGTTCATCTGATCATCTCTCCCTCGGGATGTAGACATGACGAGATCCAAGATCTGGTCATCAGGGGCCCATTTCATAAAGAGTTGCTATCATAGCAAGTTGCTATCATAGCAACTCTGGTAGAATAGCAGCTTTTACTTGCTATGCTAGCAACTTGCTATGCTAGCAACTTTGCATTTCATAAAAGCACATTCGCTGGAAAGTCAGCTTGACTTTCCAGCTATTTATTTGAATAGTCATGTACGAGGCTGATTAGGGGGAAATCCCCTTTCTCTCCAGTTTTTTGTTTTCAATTCAAGTCATAAGTTTTGGTAGAAAGCACTGGCGGATCCGGGGGGGGGGGGGCACAGCCGGCCCGTGCCCCCCCCCCCCATCCCACCTTTGAGAAGCAAAATTAGAAGAAGAAAAATTGAAAGAGAATATCATTATTTTTTTGCTTATTAATTTTTTCGGGAGCGAAATTATTATTTAGCAGCTGCAAACAGGGTCTGCAGCATAAGACTAGCAGTTGAAGCAGAGTGATGGCTCTATGGCGATAGTTTGCAATTCTAGAAGAGAGTAAGAAGAAAATATCTATTTGTCACAGGATGGCATAGCATTGTTTCTCCATTGTGTAAGTTTTCAGAGAATTGATTTCATTTAGCCCTATGCCAGGGAAAAAATTATTTTAAAAAGGGGGAAAATTTATTATTATTGCCGGTCGAAATTTCACCTTCAACAAATTTTCTACCGTACAAGTTTAATCCCAGTCCCACACTTGACTATTTGTGTCGGTAATGCAAGGTTGTATCAACAACAAGGCAGGCGGCGGCCCACTGCTGGTGCAGTGCTGTATGATCACCCTGAACTTCTGAAGCAAGTAAATTTGTAGGCTCTAATTATGCATGAAACATCGAAAATGACCTTAAAAGATTATTTTTGTTCAAAATGGAAATGATTTTTAAGTTATCGGTTTCAACGGTGAATAACCATTCAGTAAATGGATTCAACAATGCCATGGCCACAACTTTTTTTTTTTGAGAAAGTCAGAAACAGAAAAAAAAAGCAATCATTTTTTATCGCATACATTCGTAATTCCGAAGCTTCATTATTCCGAAGGTTCGTTAGTCCGAAAACGAAGTGAGGTTCGTAATTCCGAAGGTTCGTTAATCCGAAAACGAAATGGTTAACGAACGTTATTTCGTTTTCGGACTAACGAACCTTATTTCGTTTTCGGATTAACGAACCTTTGGAACAACGAACCTTATTTCGTTCTTGGATTAACGAACCTTCGGAACATCAAACCTTATTTCGTTTTCGGATTGTCGAACCTTCGGAATAACGCCACAAATGTTCGGATTAACGAACTCTTTTACGTTTTCAGAACATCGAGGTATAGGCAATTTACGTGTTTCGGAATTACGGACCTTCGGAATTACGAAGTGTAACCTTTTTTATGGCCTAGGGCTTTTTTAATTTAGGCCTTGCATTAAACACTTCCACATAATAGATCTACCTTCCTCTATTTTTTCCCACAAGAAAAAAAATCCTCTCAATTTTTTTTTTTTTAAAGTCTGTCTATAACTTGCCTCCCTTTTTTTCCCTTTGCCTGCCCTGGGAAAGACTGAAAAATTTGCTGTTTCGGAGGAATTTTTATAATTTTTTTTTTTGGGGGGGGGGGGGTAGGTAGAACAAAAAAAAAGAAACAGCATTTCTACTAGAAAGCATTACATTAATATTTTCTTTATTAGCATTATCACAGACTGACAGACATTGCTCTAAATATCTGTTCTCTTGTAAGAGCCCTTTGGGCATGCCTGAGCACAACGTACACCATTCTTAACAATGAAAAACCCTTTACAGTGTCAACTTGACGCTCCCCCATGACCAGCGTCAAATATTTAACCCTATTTGACGCTCCAGTAACCATACTTGTCGCTCCAGTAAAAGGTTGACGCTCCTACTGGAGCGTCAACTTTTTATGAAATGCGCTGCAGCGTCAAATATTTAATTTGACGCTGCAGGTGAAAATTTGACGCTGTTTTGGGACTTGACGCTGACGCTGTACCTTTATGAAATAGGCCCCTGGTCATCTCTCCCTCGGGATGTAGACATGACGAGATCCAAGACCAGTGGAAGAGGTAATCGGATGATAAGATCTTCGATCCAAGAATCTCTCCCACAGGATGTTGACATGAGGAGATCCAAGATCTGGTCATCTGATCATCTCTACCTCGGGATGTAGACATGATAAGATCTAAGATCTGGTCATCTGATCATCTCTCCATTGGGATGTAGACATGACAAGATCCAAGATCTGGTCATCTGATCATCTCTCCTTCAGGAAGTAGACATGACGAGATCCAAGATCTGGTCATCTGATTATCTATCCCTCGGGATGTAGACATGACAAGATCCAAGATCTGGTCATCTGATTATCTCTCTCTCGGGATGTAGACATGACGAGATCTAAGATCTGTTCATCTGATCATCTCTCCTTCAGGATGTAGACATGACAAGATCTAAGATCTGTTCATCTGATCATCTCTCCATCGGGATGTAGACATGACGAGATCTAAGATCTGTTCATCTTATCATCTCTCCCTCGGGATGTAGACATGACAAGATCCAAGATCTGGTCATCTGATCATCTCTCCCTTGGGATGTAGACATGACGAGATCTAAGATCTGTTCATCTGGTCATCTCTCCATCGGGATGTAGACATGACGAGATCTAAGATCTGTTCATCTTATCATCTCTCCCTCGGGATGTAGACATGACAAGATCCAAGATCTGGTCATCTGATCATCTCTCCCTTGGGATGTAGACATGACGAGATCCAAGATCAGTGGAAGAGGTAATCGGATGATAAGATCTTCGATCCAAGAATCTCTCCCACAGGATGTTGACATGAGGAGATCCAAGATCTGGTCATCTGATCATCTCTACCTCGGGATGTAGACATGATAAGATCTAAGATCTGGTCATCTGATCATCTCTCCATTGGGATGTAGACATGACAAGATCCAAGATCTGGTCATCTGATCATCTCTCCTTCAGGATGTAGACATGACGAGATCCAAGATCTGGTCATCTGATTATCTATCCCTAGGGATGTAGACATGACAAGATCTAAGATCTGGTCATCTAATCATCTCTCCATTGGGATGTAGACATGACAAGATCCAAGATCTGGTCATCTGATCATCTCTCCTTTGGGATGTAGACATGACGAGATCCAAGATCTGTTCATCTGATCATCTCTCCCTCGGGATGTAGACATGATAAGATCTAAGATCTGGTCATCTAATTATCTCTCCCTCGGGATGTAGACATGACGAGATCTAAGATCTGTTCATCTGATCATCTCTCCTTCAGGATGTAGACATGACGAGATCCAAGATCTGTTCATCTGATCATCTCTCCCTTGGGATGTAGACATGACAAGATCCAAGATCTGATCATCTCTCCTTTGGGATGTAGACATGACGAGATCCAAGATCTGTTCATCTGATCATCTCTCCTTCGGGATGTAGACATGACAAGATCTAAGATCTAATCATCACACATTTGGGATGTAGACATGACCAGATCCAAGATCTGGTCATCTGATCATCCCTTTTACAAGATGCACACATGATGAGATCCAAGATCTGGTCATCTCATCCTTTTCCCTAAGAGATGTAGACATGACGAGATTATCGGAGTATAGGCACTTTTAAGCTTCCATAGAAAGTAAATATAAATTATTTCAATTTCAATATTTTTTTTTCGGTTCATTAATTTCATAGTTTATCTAGAAAACATACAAAGGTATAAAAAATAATACATCCACAATTGCATATCAACAAATATTCTAATATATGACAAGATAAAAACAAGCTAATGAGTAAGAAAAATTAATAAAAAAGAAAGATAAATTATATACTTTTACTCAACAAGGATGTATATGGAGTGGCAGAAAGGCTGAGTCTTTATATAAAAGCCAATCTCCAAACATATAAACCAGATCACGTACATGTACATAAAACATCTACAGTACATACCAGCACCAACACTTATAAACTCAGCAAACATCCATATCTGATATTGTACAAATTACCATTCACCAAATTGCAGCATCACACAATTTGTTACTAATTCTTTTATGTATTTCTAGATCCATTTTACTTTTATTTCATGATTGTCTTTAGTTTATTTGTGTTGAAGGTAAAAAAGATGAATTTCCATCTTGGAAACTGAATGAAATGATTTGAATTTATTTTGAACTTCAGCATGATGAACCATTTTTTTATAGCCGCTGCTTTTCCGACGGCGGTGGCGGCGTCGTCAACATTGAAATCTTAACCAAGGTTAATTTTTGTCTCGCCTGCATAGCAGATCGAGACTATAACCACCGCTTTTCCAACTGCGCGGCGGCGTCATCAACATTGAAATCTTAACCAAGGTTGATTTTGGTCTCGCCTGCATAGCAGAGTGAGACTATACGTCGTCCACATTGAAATCTCAATCAAGGTTAAGTTTTTGAAATGTCATCATCACTTTAATGGACCTAGATCATGAAATTTCGACATAAGGGTAATCAAGTATTACTGAACATCCTGCCTGAGTTTCAGGTCACATGACCAAGGTCAAAGGACATTTAGGGTCGATGAACGTAGACCATGTTGGGGAATCAATATCGAAATCTTAACCAAGGTTAAGTTTTTGAAATGCCATCATAACTTAGAAAGTATATGAACCTAGTTCATGAAACATAGACATAAGGATAGTGGTGTATTACTGATGATCCTGCCTGAGTCTCAGGTCACATGACAAAGGTCAAAGGTCACAATAGGGTCAATGAACTTTGACCATGTTGCAGGTATTTGTGGAATTGTCATCATACATGTACACATGTAACTTTAAAAGTTTATGGATCTAGCTCATGAAACTCGGAAATAAGACCAACCATGTATCCCTAAATATCCTATGTGCATTTCAAGAACATGACCAAGATCAAAGGTCATTTAGGTCAATGAACTCTGGCCGTGTTGGGTATATTTGTTGAATTGGCATCATAACTTAAAGTTTATGGATCTAATTCATGAAACAGACATAAGGGTAATCAAGTATGAATGGTTGTTTTGCAGTTTGCACACATCTTAGGTCACATGATCATGGTCAAAGGTCATTTTGGGTCAATGGACATAGTATTTTTGTGAATGATTTTATAATAGCAATTTTCAAAGTCAACACTGCTTCTATAATAGCGAATCGCGTAATTCAGGCGAGACTAACAGAGGCGTTCCACTTATTCATATTTTCTTTCAGTGCAATGCCCAACCTATCAGCATCCTTGTAGAGGTATTTTCCATGGCTGTTACAATGAGACGAGCCGCTGTAACGGTATCCATGACTGCTTTGACGGAGCTGATGAAGACTGCAGTAAGTCTTTAATTAAAGCCATTTTTAACAGCGCCATTATAGGAACATAATGACCTCTGACCACCATGCATCCATGTCCAGGGTTGTGTGAATTAAAGAGTTTAGTGGGACTTTAAAGGTAAATGCTAGTTTTGGTAACGATATCAAAATGAGTTTGTACAGAATCCAATGAAATGACCACCAAAGTGTCTGTTTGTATAAATAAAACGCATGTGCCAAAGGATTCTGGAAGAAATTGTGTAATTGCTGAGAAATCAGCAAATAAGCACAGGATTCGGGTAGAGCGTCGGGCCCGACGCTCAGAGCAATAATTATACACTGTCCCACGTGCGCTTATCTGTGTTGGGGAAGTTCAGTCTGAACATTATTCAGCGTAGATTTCAAGATTTCACAAAGTTCAGTTTATGTAACTGTACCAGATCTAGATCCTCGATGATATACTGACAATTAAGCCTGGTTTTACAGACTTTCTCATGAAATCAGTGTTTACTGCAAGTACTGGAATTTCTCTTTAAGTCTGCAGTAATAAAGCCATTTTGAACAGCACCATCATAAATGTGCGAAAAGCTGTAGGATATCACAAACATATAATTTTACACGTATAAGAATATTTCAGAGTTTAATCTTTTTTTTTAATACGCATTGTATAGCGCTTATTTCACTTCTACGTGCTTTACATTGCAACAATTATTACCCTTGTCATTGGATCTTGGCATGCATGCACACAATGAGGTACTTTCTCCACTCCCTGGAGAGCATTTGTTTTGTTTTGTGTTTTTTTTTCTCTGTTAATATTCCCTCTTGTCTTGTTAAATTTATCTTACATACAATATTTGAATCGTTATCTTGTATATATATATTTTTGTATGCCATGGGTATCAATATATTGACTTGATTGTATTAATCTTTTTATAGTGCATTAACATACGAAGATTGACCCCATTAGTATTCTTCAAATATTCTATTGAACATTCTTAATTTCTATTTGTATTTGATCAATTTTAATCAGTTATTTATTTCAGGGGACTCACATAAACAAGCGAAGCTTTCCAGCGAGTTCCCTTTTTTCATTTCTGTTATTCATATTATGTTTTGTTCCTACTTACTTTGTCAATTTGTATGAAATGAAGAAAAAAATATATTTAATCAATCAATCAAGCCTCAATTGCTAGGACTGCTCTTTAAAGGCTCTGCATCCTACCTGGATGGAGAGTGGCAAATTGTGGATTGACGCCTTTCCAATAAAGGACACAAGGCGAGCGTCTGAAGTGCTACACTGCGACGCTTCCACAAAGCTTGATTTTATGAATGTGGTGGTGTGTTTTATAACACATTGAAATGAGAATTTAAGTGCAATTTTTTTTTTTTTTTTTTTTTTTTGTATGGTCTCATTTACATTGTCACTGTATATTGAACAAAAATAAAAAACAACAGCATGATATTCATTAGAATTCAACATAAAAATTGACATTATATATATATAGCAAGAAAGAATTTTAGATACATGTTCAATAGTAAGCAAACATAATGCCTAAATTGACTTTTCAATCTTTGTTTTACAATTTTTCCAAAATTTTTTTTTTTTTTATTTGCTCTCCATTTTATTTCTTCTAAGAATATTTCAAATATTTCTTTAAAATTTGATTTTCTTTTTTGTTGAAAAATTGTATAAGAAGCTAAATTGATTAATACATTAAAGAAAGAATGCAACTTCATGTAAGTGATACAATTGACCACAATTCTCGAATTGTCAGATTTTCTACTCTTAGACAAAATGATGTCTTTTTATCATTAAGGTTAATTTGATGTAACTGCTTATCTCACTCCTTTCATAGAATGCCCTGATTTCCGAGATTTAAGATGCGGTCCATTAAACAAATGCGTGCCTCGTGATGAGTTTTGCAATTCTGAAATACATGAAGATTGTGGAATCGATGAAGACGAATGCAGTAAGTACGGTTTGTGAAATTATGATCCAGGATAACTGCTGCATGTTTCCATCCGATTAGTTTTCCTTAAAGGAGAATGAAACTCTTGGAGCAAGTTAGCTTTTGTGAAAGCAGAAAAATCAAAGAATAAGATCAACAAAAGTTTGAGTAAAATAGGACTAGCACTAGAAGAGTTATGAGCATTTGAATGTCGAGATCACTAATGCTATGGAGATCCTCCCATTGGCAATGCGACCAAGATCTATGATGTCACAGATGAACAACTCTCCCCTTTTGGACACTGAAAATATACCCCAAAACATCTCTTTTTGCTCATTCTAATCATATGACAAACGATTCATCAATGATATAATGTTGTGAAACCTCTGTACTTGTCCTCTCATAAAGAGAACACCTCACCTTGTGATAGACTCTATAAAAGTGAGAATATAAGTGAAATAAGTACTAAAGTAATGAGGGCCAGAGCTAAGTTTTGAAGAACTCTGTATTTGTGGTAGGAAACATTTGAAGATGTTACAGTTCCCACAGGATCCATTTTCATTGGATGGGAAGATAATAGCAGAGACTCCAAGTCCTTTGCCTATTTTAAAATTCAGATACCCAATAGCTGCTGTACAAGATGCACCAGAGAGTCTCTAGACTTCAGAGCAGTTTACACCAGTCATTAATTATATTTGTGATAGTCATCAATAAATTTCATTGCCATATATATTTTAAAGATGTGCCATATACATGTAGCTAAAAGGTAGAATTTTCCATCTTAATAGTCTTTGGTGTAACTCAGCTAGGGATTGAATCTTCCACATCACAAGGTGGGATACTACACCACTAAGTTATGCAGCATGCATGGTCGATTCAGATTTTAGTGAAAATATATTATTTAATTAATTAATGAAGTCATCAGGAAAAAAAAAAATCTTTAAAATGCAACTCTTCCACGAATTGATGAATCACGATAAAAGTTGACTGTTTGCAGAGTGTGAAAGCATGTACTTATGTTTAAACATGACACACCATTCTAATTCCTACTTTTAGCCTTTGTGTGTGATAACGGTTTTGTGGTGAATGAAAGAGTGGTCTGCGATGGACAAAACGACTGTGGTGATTTTTCAGATGAACGCCAGGATTGTGGTAAGTTTAACCCAAGGCTTCCTTTTTTATTGGGTTCTTATACCCACCTACCCAATCCCTTAAACTCTTACACTTAATTATTGCAAATTCTTGTTGAATATGGGTATCTTTATTGCATATTTGTTAATGTTTATTCCTTCTTTATGTTATTTTTATGATTTGTCTACAATGTTAAATGATTTAGATTTGAAAATTTGGGCAGGAACCAATCCCTGGAATTGGTAGCTTAACTTAGCCATGGTGATAAAGGAGCACTTTGAGTACATTACATAACAAGGTGGATAATAATAATGATAATAATGCAGTTCTTCTATAGCACATTTCAGACCTGACAGGAACATAAGGAATTACTTAGAATAACACTTAAACAACATCAACATTAATCAGTTACATATGGCATACAAGTATTGGAAAAGGTCTATTTGAATGCTTCATTAAAGAGAAATGTTTTAAGGATATATGTGCACAATATGAATACATGTACTGTACCATATATTCATATAATTAATTGGAATAATCATTGGGTGGATGTGAGATTATGATCATGATCATAATCATAATTAATCATTTGTATTGATCATATGTATGCTTCCATGTACAGTGATGTCTGTGGGCATAACTGAACAGGACATCTAATTCCATTACCTATGCATCTCTTTACTATTTCTTTGTGTAATACTTTTACATCTAGGATGTTAATTGATATTTTACTTTCATATCGTCGGTGTTTATCCAAATCATCATATCAGTCAATTTAGGTTTCACAAAAATCAATTTTGAGATTTTTGCAGAAATTGAAAGTTAAAGTCCTTTTCTATATAATACTTACAAAAATCAATTTTGAGATTTTTGCAGAAATTGAAAGTTAAAGTCCTTTTCTATATAATACTTAAATTTCTAGGCTTTGATTTTGCCATACACGATGCCATACAATTGTTGATGAAATGTGCAATTCCCATTAGAAATGTGTACTGTAGCAAAGCAAACAACAACTGCATGCACTTATGCAAATGCGCGGTCAGTCGAACCTTTGTGTCGGCACTTCATTGACTTTGCACAGGAAATAACGATACATGTACGTTTTGACTGATCGCACGCATTGAAATCACGGTCAGGGTTGTTGTATAGCCTATGGCATTTTAGGGAAAACCTAAACCACCCAAACCTAAATTACAAGCAAGTAGCTCTTTTGCAATATTTGTTCTGATTCTTGGTTTTGTGTAAAGATGAAGATACCAATGTCAAGCAATCGTCTTGGTCTTTTAAAGCACAAATTTTTCTAGCAATGATTATGTTGTAAGGTTGGGAAACAAAGTGTGGAAATTAGATTAAACTTCGGTAAAGGATATAATCTGTTGTCTCACGTTGCGGCAAACTGAAATTGCGACGTTTTGACTGCACCTGCTAGTCTTTGTCAGACAATGAAGTGGACAATCGCTGCATGCGCCTTTTATACAGTATTAAAGCTGCGTGCATTGGTACCGGAACCGCCACGCTATGATTGGGGCACCAATGGCACGCAGCTTACGGTATAAAAGGCGCACGCCGCGATTGTCCACTTAATTGCCTGACGAAGACGAGAAACGTCGCAATTTCAGTTTGCCGCATCGTGAGACAACAAATTATTTCCTTTACCGATTCTATACTACCACAATGATCAACATCTTCTGTACTAGAGTCAATTTTCTCTAAAATTTTATTCAATGCTTTCTATGAATTTTATGGATTATTTATGGGGAAAATGAAGAACCTTGTGGAAGGAGAAAAATTACTGACAGATATAAGATTTTTTTTTAAAGGAGTATCGAAGGAATGGTGATTAATTCATTGACGTATAAAATGCTTTGAAAACTCAACCTCAAGTGTACCCATTCCTCTGGATTTATAAATTTTTTGTCATTATTGGTGTTTCTTTTTTAACAGTTTGTACTGCGGAACAGTTTGACTGTGGAGAAAGGTGTATTTCAGTGAATAATGTTTGTGATGGAGACATAAACTGTGCCAATGGTGCTGATGAAAAAGATTGCAGTAAGTCCTTCATAAGGTCAAAATGAATCTTATTTTGATCCTTGAATTGGCAACATTCTATAATTTCTCTATTCATTTTCATACTTTGGGTAAATACTTGGACATCTGTCGTTTACATGGACTCCTATCATTCCCAAACTTTTTCACAGTTATGATCTTGATTTGTTGTGCTTATATGTTTTTGATTTATTTTTCTTGTACAAATGTATATAATAATAATGATAATAATAATATACAGTTCTTGTATAGCGCATATCACAATTATATATATATATATATTTTTTTAGCTGTTATAATATCATTAATGTACATACTTTCATGGGTTCCTTTATGGAAACAAAAAAGGGAATTTAATTTTAGTTAATAAATTCACCATGGATACGAATCACAATTTATATTGATAAAAGCATATCCATGATGGTACCGTCCTTTATTATGGTTTATGATACTGGGTTGTTTTGGAGCCTTATTGATCGATAGATAGACCGGAGGAAGGGGGAGTGTGGGCTCACAGACCCCCCCCCCCCCCCCCGGTCTTGGCTTTTGATCATGTGATCAGGATCAAAATTAACATGCACATCACCTTGTCATAATATGCAAAATGGTGAATTGGTTTGTTCAAAAGTTATTTGAATGTATTTTTTGACCAGTATGCCTGGAATGAGAATTTGACTTTTTGTTGGTAATTAAAGCCCCTGATCTGCTAAATTTTGTTAAGAAATTTACTGATGGATAGTTCTAATGAAACCCACATTTTGAAGAAAAAAAATTGGTATTAATGTCTTTTTATTTGTATTTCGTTTCCAAAATGTCTCTCTACATTTTCAATTTATTTTCTTAAATAGAAATTTTTAGTAACACTATTTCGATTAGAAGAACAAGATACTAATCATTTTATATGGATAAGAGTAAGAAAAAAAAATTTTCAAAATAGGATAAGAAGTAGTGAAAATATTGATACGTTTATGAATTTTGACTAAAAACATTCGCATTTGATTCGTATTAGATTCGCATTAGATTTTGCATTAGATTTGTACATGAAATCCTATTTTTAACCAATATTTGTACTTAAGACATGAACTTATATTTTGCGAAACTTTGGAGCCGTTTACCAGTACATTGGCATCACAAATTTGGTCTCACAAGACATGTGAAACTTAAAGGAAAGGGGTTCATGAGAAGTGGCAAACGGTAAGCATAAATCAGATTCATTGCCAAAAAATATGGGGGGGTGAAGAGCCTCCCCCTAGTCTGAACTGGGTTAAGGGAGTATCTCTTAGAATCTGTGAAAGAGCCATGGTGGACTGGTTCAGACTCTCGCCTTGAAAACAGTGTCGTGCGTTCGAATCCCACCGCAGTCTAGCGTCCTTTGGCAAGGCTTTAATCCACACTTTGCCACTCTCGGCCCAGGTGCTAAATGGGTACCCGGTAGGATGCGAAAGCCTATGTAGTATGCCTAGCGATTGAGTCTTTGAACTCTTGCTTGGAATGCTCCCTGGGGAGTGGAGAAGGTGCATACATTGTATGCGGGCATGCAAGGATCCGATGATCAGGGTAATAATATGGTGTAAAGCGCTTTGGGCCATTATGGGAAAGGCGCTACATAAAAATAGCTATTGTTATTATTACCAAGCAGTGTATGTTTCGTGACTGGTTGGAAGGGGGGGGCAGCCTCCATGAAATCAAACAGGCGGGAACTAGAATTACCATTACACATGTTGAAAACTAATTATCTGTCCTCTTTTTCTTATTGTAGAATCTATGAGCTATGAGTTCTTATGTGATAATGACCAACCCGTGGCATACTGGAAGCGTTGCAATGGTGAGGTGGATTGTGATGATGGATCAGATGAACTCAAATGCAGATGTAATTTTTTTTTATTCTTCTTTCTGTTCATGTGCCTTCCCTTAAATACTGTGTCCTGTATGTAAGTGATAGAGTCAAGGATATTACCTATTCACTGTTTCTTTGTGCAATTCATTTTATGAAGCAAAACGATTTCTTATATTTTATGCATTGATGATCGATCAGGATCTCCCCCAAATCATCATAAATCATAATGATTTATCTTTTAAATGAGAAATGGAAACTCAGTTCCACATTACTGGAGTTTTTTTTTCACATTTTTCATATTTGTGCTACATGTACATCAATGATATCTGAATAGTAACTTTTGTTTTTTCCTGCAATGGACAGGACTTTGGTAAAGTTCCCCCTGTCACCTAACCGACTGTATTTCATTTTGGAAACTTGTCTCTTTTTCTAGTGTGTGAAGGGAATTACTTCCAATGCCGGGACTTTTCAAGATGCTTAGCAATGTCCTCTGTGTGTGACAATGTGAATGACTGTAGGGATATGAGCGATGAGTTTAGTTGTCCTTGGTCTCCAACTGCACCAACAGCGCCACCTGTCGTTCTGCCACCTGAGACACCATTACAGACAAGTGAAACACCGGCACTCAAATGTGAGTACACTTAACACCTCAATCCCAGTAACACCCTCATGAGAGTACATGTAACTCCTAAATCCCAGTAACACCCTCATGTGAGTACACGTACATGTAACACCTTGATCCGAGTAACACCCTCATGTGAGTACATGTAACACCTCAATCCCAGTAACGCCCTCATGATAGTACATGTAACACCTCAATCCCAGTAACACCCTCATGTGAGTATACGTAACACCTTGATCCGAGTAACACCCTCATGTGAGTACATGTAACACCTGAATCCCAGTAACAACCTCATGTGAGTACATGTAACACCTTGAACCCAGTAACACCCTCATGTGAGTACATGTATCACCTCAATCCCAGTAACACCCTCATGTGAGTACATGTAACACCTTGATCCCAGTAACACCCTCATGTGAGTACATGTATCACCTCAATCCCAGTAACACCCTCATGTGAGTACATGTAACACCTTGATCCCAGTAACACCCTCATGAGAGTACATGTATCACCTCAATCCCAGTAACACCCTCATGTGAGTACATGTAACACCTTGATCCGAGTAACACCCTCATGTGAGTACATGTATCACCTCAATCCCAGTAACACCCTCATGTGAGTACACGTAACACCTTTATCCGAGTAACACCCTCATGTGAGTACACGTAACACCCTCATGTGAGTACACGTAACACCTTGATCCGAGTAACACCCTCATGTGAGTATACATGTAACACATTGATCCCAATAACACCCTCATATGAGCAGTGGCGTATCAAAGATAAAAGACAGAGCTGCCAAGTAGCACATAATTTCAGTATTTACTGAAAAATGTGAAGAATACCGATGGTTTCATGCAAAGTACTGATTTCTAAAGTTTCAGTTTTATGTGGTATTTCTTTGAAAATACTGATTTCCTCACCCAATACTGATTTTCAGCTTCATAAAGCTAAATTGTTCTTGTTGGCAGTTCTCAAATGGCACCCGAGGCAAGTGCGAAAAATTGTGCCCCGTTGATTCAAAGTGTATTATACACACCCTCACATACACAACCTTTGTACAGAGTAGTTGCCATAATTGCAAAGTTTGCATAGTTGTAAAAATTATTAAACAAGCCCCATGTTATGTCTTTCATCATATAACATATCTATACAGTTACTCCGTACAAGGATTGCGGGTTGCGTCCAGCTCTTGATGTCCATCGGGTCACTCATGGTGAAGACGTGACGGGGCTTGGGGTATGGCCGTGGCAGGTTGCCCTCTACAGGTCAAATGATGATTTTGCCTGTGGAGGATCTATTTTAACGCCCTCATGGATCCTCACTGCAGCACACTGTGTGTAAGTAGAATATCCATACATGCTGACAATGTTAATTTTGATATAAAAATATCAAAACATCTAGCTCGGTTCTTACGGCTCGGCTCTTCGATGGAATAAAATAGCTTGTCTTTAAGTGCTCGTAAGGTGCATGCATAAATTTGTATATACCCCACGAAAGTATTCTAATGTTTATGGAGTTATACTTGAATCAGCTGGTATCGTAGACCAATGTAAGAAACAGAGAAACTAGCTATTTGCTTCTTGGTCCCTAGTCCTCTAGGTAAACTCTTATAAACTAAAAATCCATTTAGGAGGATGATGTTAAAACTGGCGTACCGATTGCTAATTTACACCAATCTACCCCTCTTTGGTCTTGAAAAGAAACCACAACCTCTGCATTGCATATTTTGAGCGAAGTTTGCAAGTACATGTATAGGCCTACTATGAATTCGATTTAAGCCTTAACTTAAGCGAATTTTTTATTGTTATAATTATATTACCTAAAAGTTGTTCTCTACATTTTTCCTGTCCCTGGTCAGCCCAGTCCGTCCTCACTATCGGCATGATCGGTACAGAGAGCTCTAAAAGTCGCATTGCGTAAAAATCACAATTCACCGATAAAAGTGTATAGTTTAATTGACATTTACCGACAAAGATGGTGGAACTAAAAAACCGAATCAGTTGGAACAGCCCCGTGTGCCCTACAGTTTATCATTTTTTCCGACAGTCTTCAGTCAAGTTTTTGTTTTCCCTTTCTCTTAATAAACTCTTTCTTCTTTTTCCCCTTAATTCTCTTTCTTTTTTCCTCTTCTTTTTTCTTTCCCTTTTTTCGCTTCCTTTTTTTCCTTTTTTTTTTGCTTGTGACTCGTCAGGGGGGGCGGGGCAGTCTGACCCCTGCCCCCCCCCCCCCCTTTAGGTACGCTATTGGCGGGATGAGTGTGTGCGTTTCTATGAAAAATATGGTTAGGATATTTTTTTTGAAAATCTTGAAATTTGCAACAGCCTACTTCGGATGCGGCGTCACTGTATTTGGGTTCATCAGTCTAATTGTTGTAACATTTTTTGGTTTCACCTCGGTTGTGTAGATTTCTTCAAAGACTATGGTATGATGATGATGAAGTGAGAGAGGGGATGGGGTGTCCGATTTCGTAGTATTATGACAAGCATTTTTGCAAACTATTCCCAGTCTAATAATACTCTGGCAGAAGCTGAAATGTTATCTTAAAAATTGATATTAAAAAAGGAATCTATGAATGAATAGTTGAATGAATGAAAAAATAAAAAAAATGAACAATTATAATTATTAATTGATTACACCCGCTTAGCAAAAAAAAAAAAACAAACAAACAAACGCCACCCCCCCCCCCACCAAAAAAAGCGGGGAAACTTGAGCATGAATGAAAAGGTATAGGAGAACGTAAGACGAGCGAGAGCAGACAAGGAATAGTTCAAGGGATTTTCAGAGCTTCTCCCTCCATGCATGATCCCCCCCGGGAACCCGTTTTGCGCGCTCAGTAAGTGTTTCACACGCTTTGCGTGCTGACTACCGCCCCTTGAATTAAATCCTAGCTTCGCCACTAATTTTAGACTTAGTTTACAGGAAATTTTTGGCTTTGTCCCTCCCCATTTCAGGCAGAAAACGTAAGAAGAGCGGATGCAGACAACGAACGATTCAAAGAAATGTCGGAGTTTCCGCAATTCGAAATTTTTCTCCCCCCTCCCCCTCCGTTAAACAGGCAGAGAACGTAAGAAGAGCAGGAGCGGGCAAGGAACAATTTGAAGAAAACATTGGAGCTTCGATCGCGCGGGAGGGGGGAAACTCCCCTTAAAATATGGATCGCCTTTTGTGCGCTCATTATTAAGTGTTTCTCACACTTCGCGTGATCACCACCGCCCCTTAACATGAAATCCTAGCCAAGCCACTAATTCTCGACTTAGTTACCGGAAATTTTTTTGCTCTGCCCCCCCCCCCCTCCGATAACAGGCAGAGGACGTATTAAGATGAGCGAGAGCAGATAAGAAACAATTCAAAGGAACGTCGGAACTTCCGCGCTTCTCGCGGGAGGGGGGGTAGGTACACTCCCCTCACTGCACCCCCAACCGGAACGCGCTTCCCGTGCTCACTTCTGCCACCTAAACTGAAATCCTGGTTATGCCACTAATTCTAGACGTAATTATTGGGAAATATTTGACTCTGTCCCCCCCCCCTCTGATATCAGGCACCTATTACGCCTCTGCAACGAGGCGCCTTAAACCACTCGACCGTGGCAACCGATGAAGGGAAAAAAGTTGGTCTCGCGGGCCTTCGGTCTCGCGGACACTCGGTCTCGCGGGCTGTCACCGTCTCAACGCTCAGGCTTGCATGCGGAGGTGAAAACTCACATAAGAGGGATTAACCTGGCAATGCAAGGTTCATATAGCTTTGAAATGAAATATCATGGATCCCCTAACAAGATTTTTGAAACTGGGGTACAAAACCACAGTTCAGGGCCCCATCTTACAAAGAGGTACGATTGATCCAATTGGTCATAACTCTATTGAAGTCCATCAACGTCATAATTTTTTCGACAGGAAATGTGCACAATGTCCTTTGAAAACAATGAGAAGCACAGTGGATTTCAAAGAAAACAATATATGTATGAATATATCGACACTGCTGGCCGTCCATAGTTGCGATTTATCTTTGTAAGATGGGGCCCTGATCTGAGCAACAGTCGTCTCCCAAATGAGGGTTTGATGTAATGAAATCTTTTATCATAACAAGTTTTATGAAATGGACCCCTGGGGCCCATAACACGAAGCTAAGCAATGGGCGTAGGACAATTTTCTATCGCAATTAATTTCAAGCGTACAATTAATCGCTAACCTTTCTGTTGAATTTTTTAAAAAGTACATTTGATCAGAATCATATATACATGTAAGAGTCTGTGAACAAAAAATAGCATTTTAGGGGCCTTATTTAGTTAATTAGAGCAAACTTTTGATATTAGGAATGAATTAACAGAATTGGAGATGAGATTTTACAAAGAATTTGCTTCTCCTATTTTGTAGATTATGCCATGTGCAATGCATGTGCCGATTTTTGTCGCGATCAACGGCCAAGATCATAAGGGAGGGGGGGGGCTAAATCAGTCCCCAACACTTTTTAGGGTTAAGCGACAATACTAATGAAATAAATAGGCGATGGATTTTCAGATCTGTTGTAGTTACACTGTAATCTTTCATTTTAAAGAAGAAGAAAAGTTTTCAGTAACATTCTTTATGTATTTTTTTTTCAATTTCCACAGGAGTACAAGTCGTTTTGCCTCGCACTCTATCAAGGCGGGTTCCTTGGCCTACCCCAAATTTGAGGAGGGTGGCCAAATTCGAGACGTGGAGAGGGTTTTCAGGCATGAACGTTATAATCGATTCCTGTTGTCTAATGATATCGCTCTCCTCAAGCTCGTTACTCCTCTGAACATCACCAATGAGGTGCAGCCTATCTGTCTTCCACCAGCAGATGAATCTATACCAAAGGCGGGAGATTATGTTACGGTCACAGGATGGGGCAGCTTCTTCAAGAGAAATGGTATGTGGTTTTTTATAATATTTTTTTTGTAATATTTGTATGATTACTTTATATGTACCTTGTTGTCAGGCCCGCATCTTCTGCATGGCGATTCCCACAAGCGACCTACCATTACTGATTCTCAAAATTCATCATAGAAAAAATGATGAACATGTAGAATGTAGGAAAGTTGGGAGTGCCTTCATAATGGGATTTCTGCTACTGATGGGCCCCATCTTACTCCATGGAAGGTGTCGAAAAATTTCTGTAGAAATTTGCAAAATGTCCATTGTTTACAAAGAACACACCAAATTGTCAAGAAATCAATGAATGTATGGATATACATTCATATCTAGAAGCTTTTTTGAACAAACATGCATTTTATATGTTGACTTTGCTGGCTTTTCATAGTTGAGATTGATCAGATCAATCGCAACTCTTTGTAAGACGGGGCCGCCCTGCATGAGCAAAGAGCAACGGAAACATAAGAAACGGGCCTGTTGCGAAAAGAGTTGCGTTTAAACGCAAGTCCCGAATAAGGGTGCTTCATTGGCTGAATATCAAGTTGCGCAAGATTTTTTTAGTTGCGTTTGATTGCAACTCTTTCTGCAACAGGCCCTAGATAATGAAAGAAAAACTTTGATATTTTCAGCTTCCGATAATTTAAAGGGGGACTGAACTGTACTGTGTGGTCTCTCATTGACTGTGTGTTATAAATACATAGTCTTAAAATATACGTTTTCAGATATCTACTAATACTACAGAGAATGAGTTGACCTATAATTGTATTTGTATAGAGAAACTAAAATGTTTTGAGAGGAAAAGTAATTGTATTTAGTAGTTAATTAGCATGTTATCATTCAAGTGGGTCTATATTACTAGACCACACTGGCATTATGGGTCAGGAAACTGGCCAGGTATGAGTAGTTGAGGACTCGAGATGGCGCTATTGGTTCGTATCTGCTTTAAGCAAAGTGGTAGACCATGGGTAAAGTTAAACCAAAATTCAAAATACAGGGTTATCCCTGTTTCATGAGAGCTTTCCTGCATCCCCATTATTTTGTATATAATGAAATCTGGGCCCCATCTTACAAAGAGTTGCGAATGATCCGATCAATCGCAACTATGGCAAGCCAGCAAAGTCTATATATAAAATGCATGTTTGTTCCAAAAAATTTCTAGATATGAACGTATATCCCTAAATTCATTGATTTCTTGACAATTCTGTGTGTTCTCCTTTGTTTACAAAGGACATTTTGCAAATTTCCTGTATAAAAATCATGACACTGATGGATTTCCATAGAGTTACGATGGATTGGATCAATTGTAACTATTTGTGAGACGGGGCCCGGAGAATGAAAATTAGCTGCTTGCAGGATTCCGGCAGGAAAGACGGGGCTTTGAATTTTGACAAAATGACTATTTATGTCATTCTACTAATATTAGCTTGAATTTTAATACACCCTGTAGCTTGAATTTTGACAAAATGACTAAGTATGTTTATGTCATTCTACTAATATTAGCTTTAGTCTGGCTTGTGTGCAATTTACAAAATTAATATAAACTGGGTTCCATAAGAAATTTATCAGACTTCAGAAGGGCACTGCACATTTCCACTTAGTGAAAATGAACAATATTTTTACACATTCTAGCTTATAAATAATCTTTTCTAAGCACATGTCAATGATTAAGAGATTGGTTCCATCACAGAGAGGCTATAGCGTCTCACATCAATTGGTTTCAAAATAGAAAGTCACAAAATGGCAAAAGAAAGACCAATCTGGAATTGGGATCGGATTGGAAACAAAATTCCCAGTTTATCACACATGTCCTTCACAGGAATGTTTAAGCATGGAGCTCTATGGTTTAAGCGATTGACTTGATCACAAAAAAGCTACAGGAAGTTGAAATCAAAAGTTTTAATGACTGGAACCATAGCTCCATGCTGGAACAATCCAACACCCACACACAGATTCTACAGCCCGGGTGTCTCGGAAAGCGGGGGATAATCTAAACACAATGTTTTCCATGTGTGCCTGAGTGAGATACACACAGACACATACCGTGTTCAGATTATCCCCCACTTACCTGGACATCCCCAGGGGGGTTTGTGTGTTGCTGTGTGATTGTTCCAGTTATGTTGATGTTAATTTCATGTAACTTCTTTGTGCTTGAGCCAATTATTAAAACATGGCCTTGTAGGACATGTGGAATAAACTGGCATCTCATTTTCATTGGTCTTTCTTTTGCCATTTTGTGATTTTGGATTCTGAAACCAATTGATGGGAGGGGCTATAGCCTCTCTAAGACTGAACCAATCTCTTGATTATTGAAATGTGCTTAGAAAAGATTTTTGAAGCTCGCATGTGTAAAAGTATTGCTCATTTTGACTAAGTGGAATTTGTGCAGTAACCTTTTTTGATAAGTTTCTTTTGGAACCCAGTTTATAAAATTTGCATAGTACTTTGGTTGACACAGATGTATAAATACATTTTGCATTATTTGGCTCGGATTCCATGACTTCACAATGTATATTAGTGAGAATTTTGCCTACATTAGGCTTGATAAAGCAGAATACTTAAAGGCAATAAAGGGTTTAAGCAGTTCGCTTAGCCAGGCAAAATGCCAAGTTAAGTGCTTTCTCCATCAATGTTTTCAAATGAATACCAACCCTAGTGGGTGTTTCACAAGAAGAGTCACACTTAATTCTTTGCATGAGGCATATAACTTATCTCTTCATTGGTCAGATCTTGCACACAGGATGCGCATTAACCCATTGCCTACTGGAACCGGGCGATTCCTGTACAAAGCCTATGGGAAATAAAGAAATCAGTAGTCATCAGGTTAACATTAGGTGTTGGCCGGTGTTTAAACATGGCTATAAGTCACACTTACCTCTTGTGAATAACCAAAAAAAACTATTACAAAATTGGGTATTTGTATAAAAAAGTTCAACATTTTGGTTTGCTCGCTTTGCTGACTTGCAGCTTTTATAGATTTTGCCCAATATGCCATTTCTGGCCCCTCAAATTTGTTGGCTCATGCTGCTGCTGGTGACAGAATCATGCATTTCTAACTCGAGTAAATTTTGATTTCGGATAAAGATTTTGTGGATTTCAATCATGAATTAGGTCGGAAACCTGATCTGCTTCAAAAGGCCAGGCACCCTGTCACACCAAACAACTTCTGTGGTCATTATGCTCCCCTGAATGTTCAACAATCCATGTTTTGTGGCATGTATCCAAACGGCCTTCAATCAACCTGTACTGTGAGTATAAACACGTCACCATAATAATAATAATAATAATAATAATAACGGTATATTTACCCAGGGTAGCCACTTCAGTTCCGAAAACTGTTCTCACAGCAGGCCCTGCTATTATTATTACCCCCGGCTAAGCTAGGCTACCTATTCAGGTGCACACAGCTTTTTGAGAAATTACTTCCTGCTGGTACCCATTTACCTCACCTGGGTCAAGTGCAGTACACTGGATGAATGCCTTGGTGAAGGAAATTACGCCATGGCTGGGATTTGAACCCACGACCCTCTGTTTCAAAGTCCGGAGACGAGACCATTTAGGTTCATGAAATTGTGCTGGGCGATATTTCAATATCATTGAAAAAAAATATTGTTATGAAAATGATTATGTTGATATATCACGATAACATGATAGGACCAAAAACATTGTCGATAATGAAAAGTTAATCACTATTTATTGACCATAATGCTACTTTGCATTGCTTTAAACCGACTTAGAACTTCATACAATGTACCCACTTTTCATTGATAAGCACTGATGAAATCTTTACTCACATTTCAACCTTCCCTGCTCTCATGGAATAGGAGCTCATAATGAATGAATATCATGAAGTGTTATTGGCAATATTTTGCTGGCAATAATTGACAAACATTGTAATCACATACCAACCAGCAATATTATCAACCCTTACTTTGCTGGGGTACTTTGACGGTTACACTTCGTAATTCCGAAGGTTCTTTATTCCGAAGGTTCGTGATTCCAAAACACGTAAATTGCCTATACCTCGATGTTCGTTAATCCGAAAACGTAAAAGGGTTCGTTAATCCGAATATTTGTGGCGTTATTCCGAAGGTTCGATAATCCGAAAACGAAATAAGGTTCGATGTTCCTAAGGTTCGTTTATCCGAAAACGAAATAAGGTTCGTTGTTCCGAAGATTCGTTAATCCGAAAACAAAATAAGGTTCGTTGTTCCGAAGGTTCGTTAGTCCGAAAACGAAGTAAGGTTCGTTAATCATTTCGTTTTCGGACTAACGAACCTTCGGAATTACGAACCTCATTTCGTTTTTGGATTAACGAACCTTCGGAATTACGAACCTCATTTCGTTTTCGGACTAATGAACCGTCAGAATTACGAACCTCATTTCGTTTTCGGACTAAAAAACCGTCGGAATTATGAACCTTCGGAAATACGAACCTTCGGAATAACGAACCCTTCGGAATATCCGAACCTTCGGAATAACGAAGCTTCGGAATTACGAATGTATGCAACTTTGACAGGGGTTAGCTTGGGAGCATGAGCATCTCCCATGTGCTCAGCCTCTGAACATGAGTTTGCAAAGAAAAATGAATGTCACCAGCAACATTATATCAACAAACCTGTATATCAATTCAGTGCTCCAAATTATTTCAAAATTTGTTAATATGCGAAAACCATTGCAACATTCCAGGTGATTTATGGAAGTGCCAGAAGGGCTTGATCTTTACATAGATGGAGTTTTTCGTGATTTGAATATTTTTTTATTATTTAGTGTATTTATGATTTTTTTTAAATGTATTTTGCTGTTATCTGATATCTTGGATTTATTTTTTGGGGGTGAGGATAAATTTATCAGAGACGATATTTTTGATCATACTAGAGATCATATTGGAATACTGAAAAAAAAATACCATAGTCCTTACTTTTTAGGAATAAAACCAGACCCCAGATTCCTGTTATAGAGTTAATTTTGCAGCATCATTGTCTCCAACAATGCCTCAATCTTTTTGATAGGGAGACAGCGGCGGTCCAGCCGTACAGGAGATGGACAAGCATTGGTTTCTGGTGGGCCTCACAAGTTGGGTCGAGGATTGTGGAGCACCTTATACCCCTGATGGATACACTCGCGTATCAAGCTTCATTGACTGGATTCAAGACATCATGACTGGAAATTAAAATTGTTACTAGTACTATGCAGTTCATTTCGTGATTGATTTGATTTTGATTTTTTCTTGAAGGAATTTATATTATACATTTATGTACCCAGTGATTTTATGATGCGACAGCTGAATAAGAATTTCTTATAGCAGTTCATGTATTTTGAAAGATTTTTTTTATAAATATGATTATGCTATATTGCTGTAGAATGCTTATAAATTCCTGGTTAGAAAGAGTGCCGTATTTATACCTCGGTGAGTCAAAAACAGTAGTTTTATTCATTTTTATTCAAACCACCTATGTGTATCTGGTACAAAACATAATAAAAACGGCCGTTTTTTACCCACTGTACGGCCACCATACAAGAACTATGACTGAGGTATTACACTGCTGTATTATTGATTATTGATAATTATATGTCCTGTCTTTGAGAGTGAACACATGGAGGAAAAGAATAGTTTTACTCAGAAAAAAACATTTCCAAAGAAATATGAAAGCTTGTTAAAATTGTTAATTTTCATTGCCGATGTCACTCGTTCATTTTTTCCCTCCATTGGGAAAAGTTTCCAATATCTGTCATCCCCCGCCATACCCACATTTGTTGTTGGCCAGATTGGGAAATACTGGTGGTATATACTTGTGAGTACCACTTTGATAATCTTGAAGCAAAGTGGAAATCAGTTGGAAAAGTATGAAAATACTGAAAAATATACTTCTTGAATATTTTCAGGTATTGCACAGTTGTTCCTCAAGCATTTCCTTGTACCTCGCTGTATCTTAAGTTCTTTAAAGCAGTTACAAGTCTTTCCAAGTATTTCGCACCTTGGGCGGGAGATCCAAAAAAAAATTGGAAATTTCAAACCCCATCAGCATTGCCGCGCTCAAGGTGCAAACACTGCGCCTGCCAGTTGAAGCCACTGTGCAAATCTCTTAATCAATTGATGCACCTATAATCTAATTTGTCTGCCAAGCAAGCTAGCTAGCAGCATATCCAAAAAAGTTAGATGACATTTTTCACAAGTTGTGACGTTTTTCCTTTATCATTTCTCATGTGATGTGATGAGAAATGATACTGAGGTGGAAGGGATATAAAACAAATATGCAATGACTCATTCTCAAAACATGCTAAAACTTTTCATACGCAGGAACATTAACAGTACTATTATCACACAAGCCGTTAATCCGTGGGAGAAGGTATTTGGTATTCCGTCGATAAGAATATTGTTAAACCTCAACTGTTATTGATTGTTTGTATAATATACAATAAGATAAAGTATATTCATTTAACATTGAATTAATAACAATGATAGTCATTTCTTTTGTAGCGCATAACACATTGTGAATAACGTCTCTATGCGCTTCCAAAGGACTTGGATATTATTACCCTGGCTGTAGCTCAAGCAGCTTTTACGCGCTTGGCATCTCAAGGAATAAATTCCTTATAATTATATTTGATTATGCTGCGTTGTTGTTGATTGCTTAGAAATGTTTGGTTAGAAAGTAAATCTTTTTGCTTAACTGTGCAACTGGTGTTTATTTGTAAGCTACACCAAAAGTAAAATATTTTACATATACAAAGTAATGAATAGTAAGTTTATGATTTTAATTCAATTTGAGCTGACCTGTGTTTATCTGTTTTCCTAACTGCCTCCAGACAAAAACTTTAAGGGGGGCTTATTTGGGGATACAGTGCACTTCCAGAGTGCAATACTAAAATGGCAAGCAACCAGATATTAGATTTAAAAATGGTCTTTCAAAATTAGGATTCTAAATGCAATGATGGAAAAAAGTTCGATTGTTGTAAACAAATTTAGGGATTACATCTAGCACTCCCAAGAACACAATAAGTCAGAGTTTATTTTTAATAACTTGTTCATCTTATCCCCCCGCCCCTATATAGTGGTTAAATAGGCATGTGTCATCTGCTTGAATATGTCTGTCATAGAAAAATTAGCATAAAACCGTTTTTATTTTTCTTGTTATAGTCATCAGTACTTATTTGAATTCTCATTTATGAATGCATGTAGTTTACTTGCTTGGCTTGAAATAGAAATAAATCAATAATAAATCAATTAAAATCAATCAAGTTAATTGGGTAAGTTTACCTATATTATTCAGCTTGTGACTTGTAAGAGAAAGCGAGTTAAAGAGAGTAAGATAAAGATATCTTTAATCTAAACATTTGTAGTATGCAACTATGGTGTTGATCCAATGGGCAAACTTGAAATTTGAATATGTGTGACACAAAAAACTTAGAGCTTTGATTGAGCTTTAAACGTAGAACTATAAGTGCAATAGAATACCGAAGCGATGACGTCAGTTGCCATGGTGTCATGGCGGCCTGGTTCTAAACAAATGAACCCGGAGCGTGATTCTCATAGGAGAAAAGGGCTGCCACCGGAATTTTCATCGCTTGCAACCTCAGAACGATGGTAAATATTTTGCATATATATATATATATATATATATATATATATATATATATATATATATATATATACAAATGTGTATAGCCGATCGTCAGCTGCGACTGTTAAGAACCAGCCGGTTGGTTGTCATGACAGTGACGTCACACTTCGGTACTCTGTTGCGTGGGAAATGATGTAGTCATGTTGTTTCCATTAAAAGCAAGAGATGACCAAGACATAACAAATAAGGAAACCAGGGCCCTGTTTTACAAAGAGTTATGATCGATCCAATCAATCGTAACTCTATGGAAATCCATCAGTGTCATAATTTATTCTACAAGAAATTTGAACAATATCCTTTCTAAACAAAGCACAGTGAATTTTCAAAAAAACAATGAATGCATGAATAAACATAATAGTGAGAACAATTTTTGAAAAAAACATGCATAAGAGTTGTTGACGTTACTGGCCATCCATAGTTCTAATTGATCCAATTGAAACGTTACTCTATGGGAATCCATCAGTGTCATAATATTTTCTACAGGAAATTTGCAAAATGTCCTTTGTAAACAAAGGAGTACACACCATAATGTCAAGAAATCAATGAATTTATGGATATACATTCATATCTAAAAATTCTTTTGAACAATCATGCATTTTATATGTTGATTTTGGTGGCTTTCCATAGTTGAGATTGATCGGATCAATTGTCACGCTTTGTAAGACGGGCCCCAGGGGTGTTTCACAGAGAGTTGCACATGACTTAAATCGGGGAAAAGGACGTTCCACAGTAAAAGTGAAATCCATGTCATTTTCACCAAACTTTGCACATAGATACTTTAAAACCTTAGTATTCGAAATATGCAAAAATTAACATAGGTCCATGTGCTTGATTTTTTTCTATAGAGCTTCAAAGTTCACCCAAATTGATGTTCTTAAGAATTGCGCATTCAAAAGAATTTGGCATTTTTAGACCGCCCAAGATTACTACAATGAGGTTAAACCTCTATTACTCAGTCAAAATACATGAAAAAGTCATCAAATTTCGCAAGAGAGTTAATAATTGTATCGTTAGAATGGAGAATCTATTTAGAGTGCTATTTGTTTGCAATTTTTAGTTTAACAGCACTGTCAGTTCTTAAAAATGGCGTAAAAGATAACAAAATCCCAATCTAAAAAATGTAAAATGTCAGTAACAAACTACAAACGTACAATAAATGCTGCACTTTATTCAAAATCCATGTCATTTTCACCAAACTTTGCAGAGTTGTAGAGGAAGGTATACCTAAGAGGTACAAACATTAAAAAATAGGGGTTCATGTGCTTGTTTTTAAACTATCAGCATTTTTATAAGAGCAAATGTGCTTGTTAGAACACCAAAAATGCGCCGAATGCTTAGTATCTATGTGAAGAATAAATCAAAACCACTCTACCATTTATTCAAACTCGGGGTAATATTCGTGATTCTTGGCAGCACTGCAGAGTAAAGTATTTTGAAATTGTAGAGAATATTTTTTTGAATGGTCCATGGAATAATTCAATTTTTTAGCTTCATGAAATAACGCATCGGATCTGCAGTTAAAGTGCAGAAGATGAGAAAATCAGCTCATACCCGCAGCTAATTAATCACCTGTTCATCCATTGTGACGTCAGCGCGCAGAGTGTAAACTATGCGCAGATCATAATGCGCAGAAACATAACTGTGGAACGTCCTTAAAGTCCTGCGTGAGTGCCCAAATCATAAATAGGATGATACGAATGTACATCACTGGGGTACAGATGGGAGGGGGCAACTTGGCTTTATGCCCCCCCCAAAAAAAAAAAAGGGGGGGTTACCAAAGAAATGGAAGATAAATCAAAAGAAAAGGAAAGAGAGAAAGTGAGGAATATTATATTCCTCTTATACTAATGTCAAAACCTATACAAATATTACATAAAATAAATAATAATATAGGATATGAATAATGCACGCATCTACCTTGCTAGGTGCTCAGGGCGCTCCTATATTACCCCCGGCTAAGCTATTCTACCGATTCCTCTGCGCACAGCTTTTTGAGGAATTACTTCCTGCCGGTACACATTTACCTGATATGGGTTGAGTGTAGCACAATACGGGTAAATTTCTTGCTGAAGGAAACACGCCATGGCTGTGAATCGAACCTATGTCCTTTAGATTGAAAGACGATTATCTTCACCACTAGACCACGATGCCCCCACTGATATTGTATTTTTTTTTAAAGCAGACATTTTTTGCTCCTTCCGCCCTATATCTGGCACCCTCATAATTTTTGTCTCATTATGCTGCTGGAGTTCTGATGCACATCGAATTAAAGAGAGTTAATTAGTAGGATGGAGAAGCTCTATCAGAATTTTACTTGATTTTCTCTTCCACATGGGGGTGGGTCACAAACGCCTCCCCCCCCCCCCCCGAAACTGAAAAGACATGAACCTCTGTCGAAATCGATGTGCGTGCATGATAGAAATATCTGGCTCGTTAGTATCTTTGTTTGTTCTATTGAAGGTTTTTTTTTTAATTGACCAGATTATGATGAGACTAATATGTAATTCATTTAGGGGAAAATAGTTTCTTAATCTAATAAATGACAAAGACGAATAACAAAAAGCGGGAACATGAAAGAAACAATGTAAGTCTTCAACACGGATTCGGAAACCAAAGTTAAATAATTGATTGGTATTAAGTTTCCAGCAATGCGCTCTCAGTTTGAACACCATTGAAACGTTGGAACGAAGGGTGTACTAAATACGAACAAAGGTATTTTCCAGACAATATCATTTCTGGCCAAATGATCAGGATTAACGGTATAAGAAGATTAATGGCATAATCTTACAATAAATTGTCAGTTTAATAATTGGAATTTGACCAGCAAAAATATTTTGTATTCATGCTTTTATCCTGTGAGAAGTCATCGATTTCCATATTATCATGGCACTCTCTTCAAGGGGTAGGCATATAGTCGTAAATAAATTGGTTTCTATGAGAGTGATAGCGGCGATAATTAACTACTCTCGATATTTAAGGAATTCCTTACCATAATTCATTAAGTTTTTGCCTCAAAATGGAATTGTTGGCAAGTTTTTCTGGCTTAATTTTCATTGAATTATCAAAATAACGGAGTGTGCTCACACACACGCTCAATTATACCAACCCCACACACACATTCACAGTCTTGTCATTAGACGTTAGGGGACTTGCGAAATTGCATGTACGTATTGGCTTTTTCACCGAATTATCAAAATACCACGAAGTGTGTTCACTCACACACATCCACCCTCACGCGCGCTCGCACACACACACACACACACACATTCATAGCCTTGTAATTCGACAATAAGGGACTAGCGAAATTGCATGTTCATACTGGCTTTTTCATTGAATTATCAAAATACTGAGGTGCGTTCGTTCGCACACATCACCCTCACGCGCGCACGCACACCCACACACATTCATAGCCTTGTAATTCGACATTAGGGGACTTGCGAGATTGCATATACGTACTGGTTTTTTCATTGAATTATCAAAATACCAAAGTGTGCTCGCTCGTGCACACACACCCTCACGCGCGCGCGCGCACACACACACATTCACAGCCTTGAAATACGGCAATATGGGACTCCCGTACGTGCTTATCATTAATCGAGAACTTGGGGACATGTGTTTCTCATACACTCACTCCGACATTTTAAATAAATGCGATAATAACTTGAGCATAGTCGGCTTAAAAACCGGAACGTTTTCATCCCCTCCAAGCACAACTTGAGTTTAAGGACGTTCCGCAGTTAAAATGAAGTCTATGTCATTTTCACCAAATTTGGCACAGAGATACTTTAGCACCCCGGGGGGGCCACTTCCATTCACGAGTGGATACCATGCGCGACCATGGGGTCTCGAAAAGCACCCTAAACACGTAATTTCCATATTCTGAAAATGCACCCCTTAACAAGTATTGGCGTGTGAAACCCTACCCTTAACAAGTATTGGAAACAAAACGATACTCTTGGCAAATATTCCCTGAAATTAACCCCTAAACAAGTACAGGAATGTTTTATTGTTACGGTCCTTCGGTCGTCGGCTTTACCTTATTTGGTTTAGTACGACCCCACCTTCTACACCTCGCGCAAATCGGACTCTAAACACGAAGTGTTGGGGCAAAATGGACATCCTTTATAAAACATTTTACTTTTGTTTTATCATTCCCGAAAATTCGACCCTAAACACGTAATTTTCCTAGCGAAATAGACACCCTTTTTTCATTATATTTGTGTTTTTTGACACCCTTATCACGTTACGTACGTAACGTGCCCTATCGTGAAAAGGACATCCTTTTTACGTGTTTTTTTGGTCGCGCATGGTATCCACTCGTCAATGTAAGTGGCCCCCCCCCCCCCCCCCCCCGGGTTTAGCACCTGATAATTCCAAATATTCAAAAATCAACAATTGTTTGAATTTTGCTATCAAGCTTTGAAGTTCACCCATTTGTAAGGTCTCGAGAAATACGCAATGAAAATAATATTGCTTATTTAAAACCCACGAGATCACAACGTTGAGATTAAACCTCTATTACTCAGTCAAAGTCCATCTGAATCTGAAACGTCCTTAATTAGCCGAACAGGATCTTCTACAAATTTTACTGTATGAAATGGTTTGAAAGGAGATTATAGAGGAATGATCATCAGGACAGCGGGCCGGTTAAATGGTAAAATGTAAGTTCGAGTTTCATTCTTAAAAGATAAAGATCACATGTTCGCTTACTACTAAATATAATTTTTTGTAATCATTGTTTGTGCCCCTCATCTTTTTTGCGCCACTGGCCCTCTGCTTGAAAGTAAAATATATACTTGGATGATACCATTTTTATCTGGTCTGCGTGATAATAATAAGAATTATAATAATTCTATTTTCACCCAGGATAGCCACTTCAACTATTAGCTGATTTTCAAGCAGGCCCTGCATTACCTTTTTTTTTAAAGTCTAGCGCCTGACAAGAAGGATCCATTCTTTTAACTTTTTGATATGACTGGATCGACCGGGATTGAACCAAAGACCGTCCCGTCCGTGTTGCCTACACTCTACCACCGAGGCACCATCATGACCGGTTTTCGATCTGCATTCATATGACGGCAGTTACGCTAACGACATCGTTTTTTATTATTTTTATTTTTTCGGTTGTGACTTTGCCAAGTGCGCGCGCAAAGCGAAAGCCAAGAGATGGTCATGTCAATAAGGACGTTGATAAGTTGTCATTTTAATACAAATTACTCAGTTGGTAATCGTATCCAAGTTATTTGCCTTGGTGCATTCTGTCGGATGTTCTCGCAATTTCGAATACCTGTTTTCTTCGGTGAACCATGATTTCTATTCTACTTGCTCTTCTCCTCACCGGCCCACCTCACAATCTCAATGAAATCCATTTGCGTCCCGCAATCGACATCGCGTTTGAGAAGGTGAACGATGGGGCCGCAGGAGGTCTCTACCACAATTTTTCTATGTCCTACATCTTTCGCGAGACCGGTCCGGACTGCGGTCGGCCGGTCATGGAGGCTCCTGCCATCGCCGCCGAACTCTATCGCCGCTACCCCCTGGACGGCATCCTTGGATCCCCATGTAGCTACGAGACCGTGGGCATCGCCGATCTGGCCGCCTACTGGAACCTCCCCGTCGTGACCGGCGTCTCAACGTCGGCCGTCCTCGACGACAAGAATCGCTATCGAACCCTCACTCGGACTTCGTTCAAAACTGGAGTTCTCGCGAAAGCTGTTGTTGCATTTCTTGAGGAGTACGATTGGCGTCGATTTGCGTTAGTCTGGCAGTTCCCAGGCTTCTCATCTCTGTTTGCAACCGCTATGAAGGAACTGATGAAGACCGAAGACAATGTCACTATGCACGAATTTGATCTAAGAGATTACGAGTCAGTTAAAGATGCTCTGGACGCCGCCAAGGGTGTGTCAAGAAGTAAGTTTTAACATCTATCGAATCTTGGATTTTCTGTTATTAGTAAATATGTTAAGGTTGTCATTAATTTGAAATTTGGGAAGATATAAATTGTGCTTTTTGCAACTATATGTATTTATTTCTTTTAAAACTTCATTCCTGCGATTCTCATTGCTAGAAGTGTTTTCTCTGCACCCTTCATTGTTTGTTTTCATAATGTAGGCTTATGTACGTCTTCTTGATTACCAAGACCTCTTCCATCGTCGATCTCACTTCTTATTTCTCATTCCTCCCTATCACAAGATATATTCCAATCATATTTTTCAGGTGGTTACCTGGAATCCGATTGTGGTGCTCTTTCTTTTCCAGGTAGACCTAATTAAGAAGAGACCGAACTGAGAGCAATGTACCGCTTGGCTGCCATATATGCTTTTTAAAAGAATAGGCCTGAACACTTTTAATGTCTTATTCAATGATCGAGTCAGATGCGGTGCTATGTCAGATCATACAAGTAATTTTGGTAGGCATCCTGGAAGCTCCCTTTTAGCAAATAACCATACAAAACAGCGTTCAAACTAGTGCACCAAGCCAAAGTTGGACAAACAAAGGAAATGCTGTCACTCCTGCTTTAGCGACAAGTAGGCGGACCACTGGTGCCTTTTTTTATTACTGACCAAGTTTAATGGACAATAGGGAGTTTTCGAAATCGCAATGGGAACGGATTCTACATTTGAAAATCTATTGAATATGCAAGTCAAATCACAACTGGACGAAAATTGCTGGACCGCAGACCGTGCTAATTAAGATTGCAAATGTGTCGTGTGTCCAGAGTCCAGTACGAAACTGCTGTTTTGATTCACCGATTTTGGAAAAAGACTGCTTTGCCAATAGGGCTTTTGACAATTAATAGATACTTTACGTTCTATATATAAACTCCTCAAAAAAGTTTGGAAATCTGAATTTGGCCGTTAATATCTCCCAACTCCTAATTTTACACAATGCATATTTGATAGTATTCAAAAATCATTTAATTCCCTTTAAAATGATACCCTACATGATATGATTATGGTTCACATGGAGGTGCAGTGCCTTGAAATGTGGGGCAAGGTCAAATTTCCAAAGTTGCAAAATAACACAATATTGAAAGTCACTGTTTTTTTTCCGTGGTGATGAGTGAGTTTCTCAGCGGATTCTTTTGTTTTCATGCACCTTAACATTCGCATTAACATGGAATCAAACACACCTCTACACATATAACAAACAAACATGCATGGGTATTTCAAACCTCGACTCAAACCATGTTATCTCACAAATCTCCATGTTGGTGCATGAAAACAAAAGAAACCGCTGAGAAACTCACTTATCACCACGGAAAAAAAGAACAGTGCCTTTCAATATTGTGTCATTTTGCAACTTTTGAATTTTGACCTTGCCACACATTTCATAAGGCACTGCACCTCCACATGAACCATAATCATATCATGTAGGGTATCATTTTAAAGAGAATTACATGATCTATTCATTGGTATCAATCACACATTAATATTTCACTAACGCCGAGGAGCTAGGGAATATCGATCAAAGTCAGATTTCCAAACTTTTTTGAGGGGTTTATATATAGAAAGCGCGTCTACGTAGTTTGGTTGCGCGAAAACTCCCTATTCAAGGATATGGGGAGCATTTATTTCAGAAAGAGTTGTATTAATGATTAATGATTTGCTCTCGGCCAAAGGAGATACAAAGATGAAAGCAGCTTATGACAGTGAAAATTCACTCTTTTGCCATGGTACTCCTCTGATGTACCTATAATTCCGACCAAGTAATTATAGTGCAATATAAATTTGAAATCTTGCTCTAAAATGCAACAATAGCATAAATAGGTGTCAATCAATCAACCTACATGCAATTATGGACTCTATATCTTGTAGTTTGATTACATGGGGGCCGCGGGTAGCACTAAAATGCACCCTTAATCTCGAAGGCTTCGAGTGAAGTGCACCCAAAACCATGAAAGAAAAATTCATTCTACAATGATATACTATCCACAAAATGAAACCCACCCCTTACGCATGTCTGATCTTACGTTATGTACATGCATACAGTTTTTATATTCGAATCATTAGCTTGGATACCATAATGTGCTACTGATTTGCATGATGTTAACAACACAAATAAAATTATATTAAACGTTCATATTCTTCATTAATAATTTCAAAATACTCTTGTTTGTCTATAAAACACGAAATAAACAGGATCCAGGCAGGGCACTGGGAACGATTTTTTTGGCTGGAAGTGCTGAAGTAAATTTGAAAAGCAAAAAAAAAATGTTTTCAAATGAAGGTCGTTTTGGTCCCGAAAATGTTGGACAAGCAAAAAAAAAAGGGTTTCAACACAAAGTGTCATTTTCCATACATTTCTCCAATTTGACACACCTACCAGAATTCCAGGGGGCGCTGCCTATTGAAAATAACACACGCAGCACCCCTTGGGGAAATCTTTAGGGGTGCTTCAGCACCCCGGCTCCCAGGGCCATGGATCCAGAGTATGTAAACTAACTGCTTGACTCTGTATACACCAACTATAGAGCACTTGGGTCGGCTAGAGACCCCCTTCATCTCACATATGCATTAACTCGTGTATTAGCAGGTGAATCAAAGAACTTGTTACTGTGTCAGCTTCAAAATGCCTTAATTATACAGTCCACAACACTAGCAATTTTCAGAAAGGCATTAAAAAAACCATCTTTTTTTTAGTTTGTTTTTTACATTTTATAATTATATTTAATTCGTTGTAAGCGCTTATTTGGTCCTAATTGAGAAAGCATAGTAGAAGAATAATCAGTAGTTTTAATAGTAGTTAGTTGTTTGTGTATAGTAGAAGAAGAAGTAGTAGTAATAGTGTGCTAGTAGTAGTAGTACTACTACTAATGATAATAATTTTTGATAATAATAATGATAATAATATCATTATTATTTTTCTTATTTGTATGTTTTAATCATTTTCATGGTTACAAATAATACAGATCTCATTACTGTTGGCAAAAAGGAATAACAACAAATAAAATATGAAAAATAATAGGAATAAAATTAACAGTATCATTTCGTTCAATGAACAGAGCTATGTGGTAGTTACAAAAACATGAAGCAGTGAATCCAAGTCATATCAGATTTCCTGAAGACAATGTACCCACTGTCACAATTGAGAGGCACAATTGCAATTTGTAATGTAAATATGCCGTTCTAACACAAGTGTCACCCCCTTTCAAAGCGAGAGCTTTTTTTTTTTGCTTGCCAAATTTTTCTCGGGAAAATGTGCCCCCCCCCCCCCCTTGGAAAATCCTAGATCCGCCCCTTTATGTATCAGTATACACGTGTTATGTATGTGGCCGTCACTCTACGAGAAACGGGCCCGGCTGCCTAACCTGATCAATTTCAGTGTCAATATTGTCCGAGTGATGTTCTATTTGAAGAGGTATATCATCATAGTTATGATTATGATTTACTTTCATGCTTCACGCTTCTACAGGTGTTCAAGGTCAAAATAAATAGCACCATAAGGCAAGGGGTTTGTCATACCGCCCTTTCACACGGTAAAAAAAAATCGTAATTTGAATGATGATTCCAGTGAGAAATAAGGCTAATGACAAATATTTAGCGCGTGTGAAACCAAACTAGAACGTGATTAGAATCACGAACGCTAATCACAGTCACGATTACAATAGCAATCATCATTACAATGATGATTCAAACTTCACGTGTGAAAAGGCCCTTAGTTAAATTAACTGGATCAGTAGTCAGTTGGGTGTAACTTATATGGGCAGTCACTTTTTTGGCGTATATTCTAGCCAGAAATAACTCTGTTCTAGAAAAATACGACTAGAAAATAGTCAAATGACTAAGGGCCTTTTCACACGTGAATCTTGAATCATCATTATAATTTAAAAAAAATATTTGAAAAAAACACACACAAACCAATTATGTATCTATTAGTAGTAGTAGTAGAAGTAGCAGTAATAGTAGTAGTAGCAGTAGTAGTAGTAGAAGTAGTAGTAGTAGTAGTAGTAGCTGTAGTAGTAGTAGTAGAAGTAAGTAGTAGTAGTAGTAGTAGCATGGGCGGAAATCTCTCCATAAAGATAGGGGGGACACAATTGAGTTTTCCGTTTTTATGTTCTACAGAGTTACTAACTCAAACACACACACACATATATATATATTTATCTATATACATATATATGTATATATATATATATATATATATATATATATATATATATATATATATATATATATATATATATATATATATATATATATATATATATATATATATATATATATATATATATATATATACATATTTCGAAGAGGGGAGGTATTCCTGACTAAAGATGAAAGGCCTCAATAAATAATGCGAGCGCGAAGCACGAGCCCAAATATGTTGATATTTCCTAAATTGTGACCTGGAAATTGAACAGTCTGAACGTTTCTTTGTGATCATGAACTAGATTTGAACCTACCTAAACTATTAATGCGAGCGCGAAGCGCGAGCCGAAAGTTTTTGATTTTTCAACCTAAAAACTGGACATTCGTAACACTTTTTCAAATTATGAACAGGATAGGAAGTACCTAAAAACTGAACATTCGTAACACTTTTTCAAATCATGAACATGATAGGAATTTAACTAAATAATAGGTGCGAGCGCGAGCTGAAAGTTTTTGATATTCCAACCTAAAAACTGGACATTCTTAACACATTTTTCAAATCATGAACAGGATAGGAATTTAACTAAATAATAGATGCGAGCGCGAGCTGAAATTTTTTCCAACCTAAATAATGGACATTCATAGCACTTTAAAAAGAATATGAACAAGATAGGAATCTAAACAATAAATGCGAGCGTGAAGCGCGAGCTGAAAGTTTTTGATTTTCCAACCTAAAAATTGGAAATTCTTAGCACTTAATAATGAACGGAATAGGAATCTAAACAATGAATGCGAGCGCGAAGCCCCAGCTGAAAGTTTTTTTTATTTTCCATCCTAAACACTAAACATTCTTAGTACTTTAAATAAAAAATTATGAACAGGAAAAAATTAATGCGGGCGCGAAGCAAGAGGTGAAAGTTTTTGATTTTCCAACCTAAACTGGACATTCTTAGTACTTTAAAAAAATTGTGAACAGGATAGGAATCTAAACAATTAAGGCGAAAATTTGACCTTTCAAGCACTTTTGGAATAACGAACAAGCAGTTTATCTTATAAACAATGCGAGCGCAAAGCGCGAGCTAATTTTTTTTTTAAGATTTAAACCTACAAATTATGAAAAAGATCGATATCTTCCTAAATAAATGATTTGATTTTATATATTTCGATCTAAAAACTGAAAGAAAAAATTTAAGCACGTTTTGAAATAAAGAGATGGCTGTGTATTAATGCAAAGTGCGAGCGATTTTTTTTTGTTTTTATACAATGACCTGAAAGTTTTCTCTTTTAATTATTCCCCTCCCCTTCCATCATTCAATTTTCTTCCTCGTCCTATCTTTCTTCTTATTTTTCTCCTCACCTTCCTATTTTGCGCCGCCAATAGGAGGCGGGCCGCCGCTTCGCCCCTTTGATCTGATGACCCCTCCCACGTACGGCAGGATTTTTGTGTAAAATGGAATATAAAAGTCTCGTTAATAGAGTATTTAAATACAAATAAAAAAAACCTAGTTAAAATTCACTGCGAAGGATTAATCATAACTCATGAAAACTATTCTTTTTACTGAGTACGCGAACAATGAAAATATTCTTTTATATATTCCAAGTAAATTTGGAATAAACGGAAAATGAATTGGTTGAACAAAGGTATGTTTTTACGGGGTATGGAACATCTCGTCTACCATCTATACACTAAATTTACTTATAAGTATCCATGTGCGATTTTCTTTTTTCGTCATTTTTATTAGTTATGAAATTGACAATGGGCATCGATGCCAATGTCATCACTCTTTGGCTGGCATATAGGGCTAGATGCGAGTTCGAGAATAGTCGGGCCGGTATGCCTTTTCTTTTCTTATCCAAGTTCTTAACAAAAACTATCTGTTTATATTTATTTCGAAATTAGAGGATACATGTGTATAATTTCGATTTTGACTTATGTATTTTTTCCCATAATAAAAGACCACAAATAGTAGGGGGACATTTGATATTATGTCCCCCCCCCCCCCCTTTCCAAAATGGTAGGGGGGACGCGTCCCCCCTGTCCCCCCTGGGATTTCCGCCCATGAGTAGTAGTAGGCCTAGTAATAGTACCATCATCATCGCTACCGTCACCATCACTACCATCATGCTCCCTGCCTGTATTCCTTTAATAAAAATGTATTGTCAAGTACAAAATACTGCACTGTATAGACCTACAGTTCATGGCCCTGCATGGGAACGATTTTTTTTTACTGGGGGTGCCGGTGTAAATTTGAGAAGGAAAAGAAAGGGTTTCATTACAAAATGAAGGTTATTTCGGTCCTGTATATTTTGACAAGCTAAAAAGAAAAGAAGAGAATTCACTAAAAATATAGGTCAATTTGGTTACGTTTCTAAATTGTTTAACACCTCCCAGAATTGCAGGGGTGCTGCCTATGGAGAATAATACACACAGCACATCCAAGGAAAATCTTTAATTATTATCCTCACTATTTGTATCATTACTATCATCATCATTAGTATATAGTAGTAGTAACAGTATACAGCATCATACCGAGTATCCCTGCTTCCAAGGGCCATGATACAGTTCATTAATTAGACATGTTGGAAGAGTGATCTTGACATGTCCTTGAATGTAGGTTCTAATTACTGGGATGAGCTGTATGACAGTATGAGAAATCACTCCGAATCATTGTTCAGCAACAGCGACTTTTATGAGGCAATTTCATTTTAAAAAGGATTTTGATTCGAATAAATGGTTAAAATCAAACCCATTAGGTTCAATAGATGGTTTCTTCAGAGATGTTTTGTTTGGTTTTATAATAGGGTGCTGTTTAAAAATAAAAACAAAGTACAGTGTGAAAAAGGATGAATTAAAGTAAGGAATAGAGTTAGCTTGGTTTTGGTTTGGTCTGGTTTTAATTTACTGTATAAAAATCGAGACAATATACAATGTATAAAAATGTAGAGTTGCAAAATACAAAGTAGATTTAGTTTTTTATTTGGTTTAATTTACTGTGTATGGATATATGAAAAGCTTGATCCCAAAAGGGGCTAAGTCCACTTTTGACCGAAATTGATCTTTTATATGAATATATGTATCTAAAAAGTGGGGATCAAATAACTGTTTTACTCCAAACGGTCTAAATCCACTATACGGTTATTTTAAATTTGTTAATTTTAATTTTGCTACTTTACATATAGTTATACCTTTTTTTTAGGTACATGTTGTGGATATAGGTGCAGTGCAAATTTTGATGGACATAACAGAATTTTACTACATGTATTTTTGATGATTTTTTTTTTATTCAGCTCCTTTTCGAATAAGATATCGAAAAGTCACCGTCCTTAGAAAAGATGAAACAACGTATATGTTTTGTAATTTTGATTGGATAAACATCTTTGGATAAAGATTTAGCTTTTTAAGGAGAGTCTATAGTAACTGTACTTCGCAGTGCTGATTTGTCTAGTCAAATTCGAACGAGAAAAATCAGCACTCCGAAGTGCAGTCACGATATAGACGCTTTTTAAGAGCTGAATTAGCTCTTCGTTTTTTTAGAGTGTACAGGTACCATTAACAAGATCAAATCTTTACGGAAATTTCCTCCTCACCATTGCGGATTAACTGGATGAATTCTTCATCTGTTGAATATATCACATTGTTAGGGCGTATTAGCAGAGTGGTACATGATTGTATCTGGGTTTTGATCGATGCAATCAAAACATCCTTTCATTCCGCCATCAGATAACGCTAATGGAAAGTGATCGGGTTTTGAAAATAATGGGAGGTTATTATGACTGAGCGATTACAATGGCAGTCGTTTAAAAGAAAAATTAGAGAATTCAAATTAATAGAAGTAGTATGGCACTGGATTTCGATTAATCATCCTACCCCCCCCCCCCCGCAATGTTCAAGGCTACCCTTTTCACGATTAAAAGACTGGAAAACCCCCTTTAGCATATTACGTGTTATTATTTGTTACGTATTATTATTAAGGGTTGGTTTGTCAACAATTGTGAAGAATTTACCATGATATTCGCTTTATTTTAGATACTGATACGATGCTTTTGTAACGATAAATTATAATCTTGTGAGGGATTTATCTAAATTGACAGATTTGTTGTTCCAATAGTACAGGGAAATGGGTTCTTAATACCTTTAGTTTGACGTTCGTTTCTTTTTTTGCTGTTCTACTTTGGGAGCGTTCTTGAAAAGAAAGTTTCAGGATCATTTTAGAGGATAGGTTTTGGGGGACTTGAGTTCCACACTTCTTACCCCTTTAGAAAAAAATAATCTTGATAAAGTTGCATCTTTTCCGCGATATCTCCATTAACGGATATGATAACGTATCATATACTATATTGACTATGTTATTTGTCTGACTAACATCCTATGCGTCATCTACACTCTAAAAACGCTGTTTAAAACTGTAAGTACGTTGTTTAAGCCCGCCACTCTAAGAACTATTGTTCAAACTTTTTAAACAACTGTTTCAATTAAACAATTACAAAAAATCAAATAACTTGTTTTCGGAGTAACATGCTTAAACAACGTGCTATTTTGTTCTACTGTGTAAGCAGTACATGTATAGTTGAATTAATACGCTTCTGCTTTGCACGTTGACTAATTTAAATTCGATGTATGTATACGGTTCACAAAAGATGTATGAATATATTTTGCGATGACTTGTATTTCTCTTGTTTTTTCCTGTCTGATATGCCTGACTCTCACCATTTCTTTTCCGTAAATGGTGTACCACAGTACGTTCACAGTGTGGAACAGAATTGGATATCATCTCCGCAATATCAAATTGCTGAAATCAGTTCAGCAGTGTGAATCTTGTATTCACACTCTATAAACACTGAGTAAGATTTTATCCAATGTTGGGTAGAAAGGGAACATGCATGTTTCAGTGCTGGGTATTTCTTTTACCCCATATTGGGCTAAATGCATGTTTTGAGGGTAAACTTCAACGCAACATTGCGTAGAATTTACTAGATATCTGGTGTCTTTTTAACAAACCAACACGCATGTTACTATTTTACCCAATATTGGGTAAACTTTTTTTTAGAGTGTGTATTCACGGAATCACACTATGTGCACACACTGTGAACACTCACGCTGTAGATGTGTAAAAAAATAACTTCACATTGTTTTTTTTTTTTGCATTTTAAGCATTTTTTAGCATTTTAGCATTTTAAACAACGTTGTGTATCAAATCTTCACACAGTTCACTAGTAAACCCACTGTGAACACACTGTGTGTTCTTTTCAGTTGGGCGTAACTTCCTTTTTTCTACACACCCTAAAAAGGGTTTAACCAGTATTGGGTAAAATGGGAGCATGCATGTTGGTTAGGTAAAAAGATACCAAATACATGTATCTTGTAAATTTAACGCAATGTTGCGTTGAAATTTACCCATAAAACATGCATTTTGCCCAATATAAGGTAAAAAAAAATACCCAGCAGGCAGCAGCAAACATGCATGTTCCATTACTACCCAATATTGGTTTAGATTTTACTCAGTGTTTTTAGAGTGCATCTTCATCATTCTACCAACTTACAATGTATTTTTTTATGTTTTCATCATCTTTATTTGTCTACTGTTGTGATGGTATGTCCAACTCATCGTGGCCAACGGTGAATCAGTGAACAAGAGCGGCCCCAGTACACTTCCTTTCGCCATTTTACTTGTTGCTTCACCAGGGGCGGATTCAAGATTTACCAAAGTGTGGGGGAGGGGGTAGTTTGTACAGGAAAAAATTGACAAGCAAAAAAAAAGGTCTTCACTACCAAATCGAGCACATTTGTCCTTCACAAAATAGTTGACAATAAAAAACCGGTCTTTACTACAAAATCGATGTCATTTTGTTCCAGGAAAAACTTGACAAGCAAAAAAAAGGGGGGTCCTCACTTGCCTATGCATGACATATTATTTCAATCAAAACATACTTTGGGTGGCTCTTTAAAATGATGTCCACGGGCCGGATGTGCCCCCCCCCCCCCACGCTGGATCCGCCACTGCGGTTCACAATATCATTATGTGCTGATGGATTTTCACTTTCATTGAAACTCTCAGGACTTGGCATATCCCACGTCAATTGTTATCTGTCGAAAATATCTATTAATTCCATAAAATGTATTTTGTCCGAGAGAATGAATTAAGTTCTTCCATCACTTTCTCTTCTCTATAATGACTGCAGTCATCATCATATCTGGACCCGGTGAACTGGTTCGAGAGGCCATGCTGCACGCGTTCGATATGGGACTCGTCAATGGTGAATATGCCTTCGTCAGTATCGAACCATTCAGTAATACTCTGGTGTTTGGAGATGACAACTGGAAGCAAGTAAGATGTGATAATTAAAAATGATAAAGAAATTTGGATACGGTTTCTGGACAATTTACTGCTATAATTAATAATACTACTATTACTACTATTTTTATGGTAAACATAATGAGTATTTGGACCAGTATCGAGAGTACTGTTAGTATTCTGATGATTTTTTTACTGGACCTCGGTGAAAAATGATGAATTTAGATTGACTAGCTGTTTATTATAATCATCATCATCACATCATCAGTTCAGTTTATTTAATATCTCACAAAATATATAATACAATGTAACGTCCATCAAAAGACAGTCAATCATTAATGATAATGTAACACGCGGAAACTGATGTAGAAAGATGACACACGACACCATTCCTTATGTTTCGGTTCGTTTAATATCGATGGATCGTTATATACAAAATTCCAAATACAAGAACAAAAGATAGAAAAAACCTGCAAAAACCAATAAGAACGAAACAATTAAATAGAATTTGTTTGAAAAAACGCACAAAATAGAAATTTACACATTTTTGCTTGTGACTCCAAGACAAAACATTCATCAATATGACGTCAAGTAGACTCGTAATAATAAATGATAAACATGTTGTCTATATCCATTCATTAAAACCTATTCAATATTGCCTGAATTCAACTCATCTAATCACAAATTCAGTTCCTCCATCATTATGGATAACTCTTACAACAAATAAATGAAATACAACCATTAAGTGAAGTTTACCAAACAACAATTAAAATATGCCAACAAAATAACATTGAAATACAGTGGTTAATAAATGATAACCACTCACCCTGGCAATCTGGCCTAGAGGACCATATTTCCTCTGGTGAGAGCCTCACCCGCTACACGAATGTCATGTCAAATACCTTTAAAAGGGAAATAACAATTATTACACATAGTAAGCAATCATTGTTACCCTTAACTCTGAAAACGCAAAACTGAAACATTGAATTAGCAATTCAATAACCGAAATCAATTTAACTATTAATAAAATTATAAGTAATTGTCAACTTGTTTTAATGCCAATTTGTTACAAGAAGAAAAAGAGAGAAAACAATATATTTCCTAAAAAATGAGAGAAAGAAGAAGAATTAAAAAAAGAGAGGAAGGTGGACTGAGAATAGTTAAGAGGAACACTAGGGAACCGAGGAATTGCCAATTAGATACATGTATTTGTTGTAGAATATAATTTTCCAACCATCATCACATCATCGTTATCATCACAGACATCATCATACCTACCACTTCCATCATGGCTATAATCACTGACTTATCACAATTACATCCATAATCACTACCAATGCTTAATTTTGGAAATCTTAATAGAAATTATGTGGGTAGGCCCCTATTAGCCGTATTCTTCATCATCGTTGTAGTAGTAGTAGTACTAGTACTAATAGTAGTAGTAGTAGTAGCAGTAGTAGTAGTAGTAGTAGTAGTAGTGGTAGTAGTACTAGTAGTAGTAGTAGTACTTACAAGTAGAAAGAGTAAATTAGTAGTGGTAGTAGTAGTTGTAGTAGTAGGGCCTACAAGTAGTAGTAGTAGAGGTAGTAGTAGTAGTAGTAGTAGTAGTAGTAGTAGTAGTAGTAGTAGTAGTAGTAGTAGTAGGGCCTACAAGTAGTAGTAGTAGAGGTAGTAGTAGTAGTAGTAGTAGTAGTAGTAGTAGTAGTAGTAGTAGTAGTAGTAGTGTCTTGTCTTGTAAATAGCCACCTTTCGCAATCATCACGGACGCTAATATTAGGGCCCCCTAACACAAAAGTTAACGCTTAATCATACACTTGATTTTTAAGATTGGTTGTACATTATAGTCAATAGAATCAAACGTAGAAAACTGCTCTACAATTAATGTGTTACAGGCCCTTCAGATCTGCTATTCGTGTGCAAAATTCTTTCCCGCGACACCCGCACCATACATGCATGTTCACTACGACTGATGGTCATCATCGTACATGTATATGCCCCCTGAGCCGGCGGCGAGCCTCTTCTATGACAGCTGGCTGGAGATATTCGAAATTTAGGGCCTACAATAATATGACATGGATAAGAAAGTGGTTTTTCAAACAAATCGAGTACATATTGAGTGAGGAAAAGGTTACTGAATTAAGGCTTAGATATAGATCATTACACAGTCCATCGAATCGATATTGCATTTAATGTGGATTATTGGTGGATCACTGGCAATTGATTCCATGGGTCAGATCACCTCTCCCATGTCCCCAGCCGAAACCATTTCGCATGCGTTGATATGTACACGACATAAGCAATAAGGCCTAAACATGCTAAACGCGTCTGAACAACAGTCAAATTTGCGGGTTTTTTTCTTTTGCTCACTCCTTCTACACAAACGATATGTCTCTAGCACACGATGTAATGGGCATTATGTTTTACTTTCCCCATAAATGGGGGATTAGATTCTAATTCCCGGGGGGACCACTTCCATTGATAAGTGGATACCAGGCGCGACCATTGGATTTCGAAAAGCACCCTAAACAAGGAAAGCAAGTATTTTCCAGATTATGAAAATACATCTCTTAACAAGTATTTAGCTAGTGAAACCCTACAAGTATTGAAAACATATCCTCCTTTTCAGTATTTTAAACATCGTTTTTGACACCCTTATAACGTTACATAGGCCTATACGTAACGTACTTGCCCACTCTTTCCCTTTTTACGCGTGGTCGCGCCTGGTATCCACTCTTCAATGGAAGTTGGCCCCCCGGGCGGCCTCTCGAGCTCTGGGAGGAACCAAATGTAGCTTTGGAAAGTCGTCCTAAATCGGATATATCGCTGTTACCATAGTAGCAACCAGAATTTTGCACACGAAACGCAGATTGAATGTTTCCGTTCCAGATGCGAAACGAAAAAAAAAAATTTCATGTCACACAATTTGCATTGCAGGACAGAGTTTTACGACTATGACGATGGGCCCAAAAGTCTCTTCCAAAATCAACTACCGTTGTAAATAAGCGTTCGCGTCCTCCAACGAAAGGTCGGGAATACCGCACTTGAACGCCTCAAATAGGCTATAGACCTACAGGCCATTCATGCAATCGCTGCCGCTATATGTGTCTTTTAATTAGCATGTTTTTGCTCAGCTGTTTCTTAAATGCAGCTAGATCGGGTGCATTTTTAGTAGTGGGAGAAAGTAAATTCCACTCTACAATAATGTACGAGGGTAGAGGGAATATTTGTAGCAATCCTTATTCAAAGTCATGAGACTATCTGGTTATTCTGGTTGTTGGCCTGGAGGATGCTTTGGAATTTTGATTTATATTACATGGAGTTATACTGTGTATATCTAAACAAAAGTATAAGCCGGCTAGTTGTTCTCCTGTCTTGGAGAATATCCCATTTTAGAATACTTATCATTTCGGTAACAATGCTTATGCGTTGATAATTTTTAGATACAAATCGTGCTGCTCTTCTTTTAGTTTTTTCAAGTTTATCTTGAAGGTTTTTCTGGTGGGGATCCCACACGGAACAACAATATTCCAGCCTAGGCCGCACAAGAGTCTTGTAGGCGATATCTTTAGTTTAAGTTAAACAATTCCATAGATTACGTTTCAACAATCCAAGTATATTGTTTGCTTTGTTTACGGTTGTATTAATATATGTAATATGGTTAGTCCAAGACAAATTATTAGATTATAAATGAACACCTAGGTAAGGATAGCTGTCATCGATGCTCAGTTCAGAGTTCCCAAGATAGTATTTATGGGTAGTGATTTTCTTCTTGTGTGTAACATGCATAATGAAACACTTTGATGTGTTAAATTGCATTTGCCAGATATTTTGCCATTCACACAGTTTGTTGATGTCACTTTTAAGAAGATCACAGTCTTCAGTTGAGGAAATATTTCTGTACAATCTAACATCCTTACCTTGGCTTTAATTTGGTAGATCGTTTATATAGAAACGGGAGAGGGCCGAGGACTGTGCCCTGCGGGACCCCAGAGGTCACCGAAGCATTAATGGAGTTTGACCATCCAGTATAACTTTCTGGTTTCGATTAGTAAGAAAAGTATCTATAAGAAAAGTATTAATCCAGGCTTTGATTTTCCCTCCAAGTGTATACCACAGTATTAGAATAATAAGAAGTAATACTAGTAGTCGACCTAAGGCTTTAGTAGAGGTGGTAGCAGCAATATGTAGAAGTGATGTACTTATTGTTTTTTTCCCCCATATTACGTCATATTATTTGTTTTAAGAACGACGATCGGGATGAAGACGCCAAGAAGGCCTACGAAGCCCTCCTCACCGTTCGTCTCTATGAGCCGCAGACTGACGAGTATAGAGCATTTCAGACGGAGCTGGAACGCCGTGAGATACGGGACTACAACTGGACAAGGCCCGACCCAGAGCATGTGAGGGCTTATTAAGGTGGATTAAGCAACAAGGATTTCACACAAGACGGGCTATATTCATGTGAAAATCTCTCTCTCTAAAAAAGAACGAAAATAGCCCCCCCCCCCCCGGGAAAATTATTATTATTATTTGTTTGGCGTCACCTGTGCCTGGGAGGCGAAAAGTGAACTGAATCACTATGACCCGCAGGTCTTATTCCAAAAGGACACAGTTGCTCCAAATATTTTTTTTTATGTCTTTAAAAAAAAATAACATTACCAAGGAGGGAAAGGCTACCGAGGTGCCTGGCATGGCGTATCGGGCTAAATTTTCTGAAAAGATGTGATCAATGCGAGCGAACAAAAATTTCGACCTTTTGATATATAAATATATTTTTGTGATATATTTTGATATAATATTCAGAAAATGATACCATATTTCACCCTTTTTCCTTTCTCTTTTTTTCTCTTGTGAAAATTATGGGGGTCCATGCCCTCAAGGCCCCCCCCCCCCCCGAACGGTACGCCAGTGGGGGATGCAATGGCTCGACAACCCCCCCCCCCCTGAATCAATGCATCTGCCCTTGCAGAAAGGAAAAAACATCTGTATCTAACGTTTTCTTCCAGATTTTAGTGAAATTTGATAATGAAATAAACATACTCCTTTCAATATCAGTTGTAAAGTAGAAATCATTAAAAAAATTCGATATTTTATCGTTGACATTTGAGCGAAGGCAAATACTATGGCTTTTTTCAAATTTTGGTCTTGACTATATTTCTCTTCATCTTCGTCGAACCAAACTGCAACTACACGAACGCATTTAAGAGAGCATAGCTTTTAAAAGTGCCATTCATTAAACATGATTCAAATATAACCTTGTGTGACTATTCTTAATTCACGAACTGTGTGACCCAATTTCATGTTGCCTAAATAGGCTCAGTATAATAGCCTTGATTTATTTGCCCATGCCAAATGAAAAACTTAGGTAATTTCCTGCAAACCTAGACATCAATGTAATTTCATCCTTACAGTTCAACCCTACAAAAGGATCATGGTATTGAAAACTTATTTTTTTATCTCATTTTCTGCTACGCGAACGGAGGTATGAAATCTAGAGTGAACTAAAGCACAAAAAATGAAGGTTGAATTTTACGGGTTATTTCCAAGAGACGGTTCATTTTATTTATTTATTTATTTCACCACGGTTAAAAGCCCATTTAGCATAGCTGATATTCAAAGGGGCCGTGATAGAAGTCGTTTTTTTTCAAAAGGGCCAAAGTACAATATTCAATACACAAAATTTATCATATCTGGCGTTGAAAGGAATATCATAAACCTCGTCGATATTCTAATAATGCCAAAATAATTACCAATCAAAATGTGAAAATGGGTGTCTCTTGGATTGCATTTTAATTTTGCCTTCAAAACTCCACTTTCAATTACGCCTCTGCCAAGTTACTTTTTAAACCTTAAAGTATTGTATTGAAAAACATTGAAATATATGATACTATTTTAGTTTTCCTCCCCCATCATGTTTCCCTTCCCCATTCATTTTGTTTTTATCACGGAAAATAAGTTTCCCAATTTTGTAATCATTTCAGGTTAATGTTGGTGGATGAAATTCTTGCTGAGAAAATTTTGATCAGTTATTCGAACGGCATAGGCCTACCTATATAAACGATGCTTAATCATGTTAATTGAAATTCTAAATTTCTCACTTTTGACTATTGCGGTATCATTTCGTTGCCAATGCTTTTCATAATGTTGTGATCTTAAACAGTTAACGGATGAAAGAGATTCTCGTTACGTTTATAGGTCTTATGTTTTATGTATAACCTTGCAAACAAACAAAAGTGCTTATTTCTTTATTTTAGATGAACGTCTTTGACAGTGCAATTCAAGAAGTTGTGGACCTGAAGTTCTTAGATAAAACGGATTTCTAGGTTGACCAATAAAAAATGACAAATGTATGATATATTACATCGAACATTACATGCATTGTCTCTAACACACACTTTGGAAAATAAACATTACTATTTATCCTTTCAGAATAATTTCTTTGCGAGTGCTTTCCACGATGCTGTGATCTTGTACAGCTTGGCTGTGAATGAAACGTTGGCTGAGGGAGGCAATATATCAGATGGCTACTCTATCACGAGGAAGATGTGGAATCGATCCTTGGACGGTAATTATTGATTTTATTATTTGCCATTTGCTTACCGGTAACCGGCGATTCGTCTACTATTTGCACTGACTCTTTTTTTTTAGCCCATTTGCAATTTCGTTTTGTTTACAGATAGGCTAAACCCATTTTCCTTCTCACATCCATTTTGTCTAAATACCAATCAGTCTATTTTGATTACGTAAGCAGATTATGAACCAAACTTTGCATATGAAGTGGAAATTAGATCGTCTGAGCATTAGACTAAATGGCATTTGGAAGCGGGTGTTTACAAATCGGTTGATATTTTCTCCGGCGACAATTGCTCGGTTGTTCTTGACCATTGGAATGACCAACTTCAATTCATGATGTAACACTATACCCTGTCCTAAACCTATAAAACCCATTTGCAACCCTAACCCTTCATCTTAGACAAAAGAAAGCCCGGAGCAATTGTCGCCGGAGAAAATGTCGTGTCACCCATGTGCTATATAGGCCAACAATATGATTCAACATTTAGGCGAATAACAATGGTTTCGCATGAATGTGAAATATGATATTGACCAGTCACTAATTTCGTCATGAAACTTATCAAAATTAATTCAAAATGATTTAAAATATTTTGGTCATTGAAAAGGCATATCTGGCACAGTCACAATCAACAATAACGGCGACCGGAACGCAGACTACTCCATCTGGGACATGACTGATACCGTAAACGGCACATTTCAGGTGAACCTTTTGACATTTGAACTAGTAGATAGTTTGAGTTTGGTATAATAATGATAGTATAGGATTTGAATAGCACACGTATCCTCCATGATGGTATACACCTTGCTAGGTGCTCAAGGCGCTCCTATATTACCCCGGCTAAGCTAGCCTACCGATTCCGGTGCTCACAGTTTTTTAGTAATTACTTCTTGTTGGTACCCATTTGCCTCACCTGGGTTAAGTGCAGCACAATGTGGGTAAATTTCTTGCTGAAGGAAAACACGCCGCGGCTGGGAATCGCACCCACGTCCCTCAGACTGAAAGGCGAGACCACCAGACCACGGAGCCCCCGTATAACGTATGCAATTATAAAATACAAGTAAGAATACTTGAGAGGATTTCTTTTCTCTTTCTTTTCTGTAGTGTACTTTACTCTCATCAATTCCAAACACGTGACTTATAAAGCACAAAATCCACTCTGTAAGCGTGTTCAAGGGGCATAACGAAATTGGGAAGTGATTTATATGTTCCGGGGGCCACTTACATTGACGAGTGGATACCATGCGCGACCCCCCCAAAAAAAAAAAAAAAAAAAAAAAAAAACGTAAAAAAGATGTCTCTTACAAGATAGGGCACGTTACGTACGTAACGTAAAAAGGGTGTCAAAAACACTGAAATAATAGAAAAAAGGGTATCTATTTCGCTAGGAAAGCTACGTGTTTAGGTTCAAATTTGCGAGGATATGAAAAATTAAGACTAAACTGTTTTATAAAGGATGTACTTTGCGCGAGTTGTGGGAGGGGGGGGGCGTACTAAACCCAATGATGTAGGTGTAAAGGTAAAACCAACGACCGACGTCCGTGACATAACAATTAAAATATCGCTGTACTTGTTTAGGGGTTCAATTCAGGGAATACTTGCCAAGAGTATCGTTTTATTTCCAATACTTGTTAAGGGTAGGGTTTCACACGCCAATACTTGATAAGGGGTGCATTTTCAGAATATGGAAAATACTTGTTTTACTTGTTTAGGGTGCTTTTCGAGATCCCGTGGTCGCGCATGGTATCCACTCGTCAATGGAAGTGCCCCCCCCTCCCGATATATGTTCTTTTTATCGTGATGCAGGGTCCCTTTGTAAACCAGTTTCATAACTGAATGGGCAAGCCTACTACGTGAATAAAACTGAAATAAAAAAAAAAGAATAAATCACTAAACAATGAAAGCTGATGAACAGTTTCAACCAACGGTATACAGTCCGTAATTCCGAAGGTTCGTAATTCCAAAACACGTAAATTGCGTATACCTCGATGTTCGTTAATCCGAAAACGAAAAAGGGTTCGTTAATCCGAACATTTGTTGCGTTATTCCGAAGGTTCGTTAGTCCGGAAACGAAATATTGTTCGTTATTCCGAAGATTCGTTAGTCCGAAAGCGAAATAAGGTTTGTTATTCCGAAGGTTCTATTATCCGAAAATGAAATAAGGTTCGTTATTCAGAAGGTTCATTAATCAGATAAATAAAATGAAAATTAAGCCTTCCGAGCAATTTTTGTAATCATGAAAAAGATTTTTATCTAACCAGAGAATAACCGTGAGCGCGAAGCGCGAGCGAAAATTTTTAATATACTGACCAGAAAGGAACCTGTTAAGGAGTGCATTTAGTGACTCGTAAAAAGGATACATATTTCCCCAATCGAATAATGCGTGCGCGAAGCGCGAGCTGAAAATGTGTGATATTCCAACATGAAAACTGGAATGTCTAGTTTTCAGGTTTTCAGGTTGGAATATCACAATTTTTTTCGTGTAAGAGTTAAGCAAAGATAAAATTATCTTTGTGTAGGATAATGAAAATGAAGTTCTTTGTGTAGGTTGAATGAAGATGAAACTATTTTCGTGTAGGAGTTAAACGAAGATGAAATTATCTTCGTGTAGGAGTTTATTGAAGATGAAATTATCTTTATGTAGGTTAAACAAAGATGAAATTTTCTTTGTGTAGGAGTTTAGCGAAGATGAAATTATCTTTGTGTAAGAGTTAAGTGAAGGTGAAATTATCTTCTTGTAGGTTAAACGAAAATAAAATTATCTTTGTGTAGTTTAAACGAAGAAGAAATTATCTTTGTGTAGGTTAAACGAAGAAGAAATTATCTTTGTGTAGGAGTTTAGCGAAGACGAAATTATCTTTGTGTAAGAGTTAAGTGAAGGTGAAATTATCTTCTTGTAGGTTAAACGAAAATAAAATTATCTTTGTGTAGGTTAAACGAAGAAGAAATTATCTTTGTCTAGGTTAAACGAAGAAGAAATTATCTTTGTCTATGTTAAACGAAAAAGAAATTATCTTTGTCTAGGTTAAACGAAGAAGAAATTATCTTTGTCTATGTTAAACGAAAAAGAAATTATCTTTGTCTAGGTTAAACGAAGAAGAAATTATCTTCTTGTAGGAGTTAAACGAAGATGTAATTATCTTCATGTAGGACGCTGAGCAAAGATGAAATTATCTTCTGTAGGGCTAAGCGAAGTCGAAATTATCTTTCTTTTGGTTAAACGAAGATTAAATTATCTTCTTATATCATTTGTACATATATTTCTGTATTTATTTGTATATATTAGATCGCATTGCTACATTTCGTTTCCGATTGTTTGAATTCCTTGTCTTGAATGAACATTGCTATTGAAGTAAGATGCGAGTGTGTGGAGGTTTAAATTAGAGAAGTAAGATGTTTGAGTGGTGTAATGCAGGATTGTGATTGAGAAATCTACGAATCAGTCTAATGAAATTTTGAATAAAATGACAAAAAGTTTCGATCATTTTGAAAAGATTTATTGTTAAATTCTAAGCATTTATATATTCAGAAACAGGGTGAGTAACGAACAAAACGATAACTGTTGTGGTTTTCTAACCTCAAATGTATTATGTTGTAGGCCTACTTCAAAAAGGGTATTTCATTTTGAAAAAGGGCATTTCCCATTTTGAATAAAGGCATTTTTTTCCTATGGGGATTGTTTTTGGGGAGCGACAAGTGTCCCATGCCAGGGGCGTGTACGTACTCAGGATTCTCTCGCGGGAAAAAATAAAGCCTAAATATATCTCTTATCATAATCAGAAATCACTTTGAAAAGTTTTTGCTCAACTTAATTACTTACAAAACACACAACCAACGACTTAACGTAGATGATAAATATCATGGTGAAAATATCCATTTGCGCAAAAATGCCCATTTTGACATATAAGTGTCCTTTTTGGCTTTGCCCCCCCCCAACAAAAATGTTCCACCGCCACTGCTTCCCATCCTCATGAACAGCAATGGTGTTTCTCCACCCCCCCCCCCCCCCACGCTTGCCCTTCCTGTTTTCCCAGCTTCGCCACAGATTATTTCAATTTTCGGATTAACGAACCCTGTTTCATTTTAGGATTAACGAATCTCCGGAATCACGAACCTTATTTCGTTTTCGGACTTACGAACCTTCGTAGTAACGAACCTTATTTCGTTTTTGAATAAACGATCCTTCGGAATTACGAACCATCGCAATTACGAACCTTCGGAATAACGAAGCTTCTGAATATTCGAACCTTCGGAATAACCAACGCAACCCAAATCAATAGTAGATATATATATATTCTTTATCACCACTGTAAATTGTAGCGCAACTTTGAAATATATCTACATATATATATTTATTTCAAGTTGTTTGTAAAAGAAATCGAAACTTTTGGAGACGTAGCACCATAACAACTAAAAAAAAATCTTGTTGGTTAAAGGGTGGATAGAATAAGATTTCGGACTATGGGTTTCACAATATATAACACTGATTCAAACTGTTGATATTCATTGGATTATAATAATAATTCATGATTATAATAATAATTAAAAAAATGTGTTGCTTGCAAAGTCTTTTCCAGATACACAAGCTATCCGGACAAATAACAAATAGGTGTATTGGACCTAGTTTCAGAAACTGGTTTATTATGAATATGAGAAAAAAAATTAAAGCGACATATAAAATGTAATATAATTATATGCCTATATGAATAAATGGCAGTACGAAAAAGTGCATTAAAAAGTCTCTTAAAAATATTGTAGTCAGAGGAGGCGCCAAACAGAAGTGAACAGGGGCGACCCCCTCCCCCCTATGATTTTCAAATCGTGAAAAAAGACCAGAAAATTATAATATAGTTACCTCTGTAATCCGGGTTAAAAAAATCATTACCCCTCCCCCCCCCCCCCCCCTCCTTCATGCACTTCTTTAAAATACTCTGGCTCGGTCCTTGATTTTTATCATTTCTGCATAACCTATATAATCAGGTCCTATCGAATTATTATGGGGAGACTGGTATACTTGAGAGGACGGGGGTGAAGCCGGCATGGCCAGGAGGGGGTCTCGACCCGCCGAGAGATGCCCCAGAATGTGGCTTCCAGAACGAGAAATGTCAGTCCAGTGAGTATTACGTTCTGGGTGGAACATTCGTACATTTAATAATAAAACTGTTGTTTACTCTTGTAAATAAATCTTGAACAGTCCGCCTATATACAGTGCGTATCAAAAAAAAGTTTACACTCAGAAAAAATCCTGTAAAATTATACATTTGTAATATCCTGAAGATTTTTCCACATTTTAACATTGGTACAGATCCACTTAAGCAAATGACGATATAACTGTCGATAAATATTTCCACTTGAGTGAGCACCACTTACTTTTGAAAAGTTAGTGAAAAACGATTTGCGCAGAACTTTGAAATAGTTATGCGAATAACAGTAGGCCTTAATCATGAAGAACACGTGGAATTTAGCTAGTAAAATTGATTTGGAGATATATTTTACCTCTTTTATTTTGTTTCCTTGCCCAAAACACTTCGAAGGGTGCATTGCGCCCCACCCACTCCCCCACACACCGAGGCCATCGTGACGATATTTGCTTTACACTAAGCTGTGATTTACATGAAATGGCTTAGGCTTGATTTTCATTTTGTTAATCATTGTCAAGCTTGGGAAAAGTGGAGAAACAAGTATTAAATAAAAATGAAATGTAAACCCACTTTAAATGATAAAACTTAGTGAAAAAATGCTGGAGATGTCTGATATAAACTTTTTCAGATTTAGTTATGTCCTCAGATCCAGCTGGCACAAAAAGGGTAAAGGTTGTGCTTACTAAGTGTTGAAATTTCAATTTGGGTGGCAAAATTGTTACAAAATGCTTGAATGTATCCGTTTATTTCAATTGACTAAAAGTGGAAGGGATATGTATGAGAAATGTTTCGCAGGGTAAGTTTGATTTTGCCCTTTCATCTTGACACAGCGTGAAAACAGCATTTCTGCGCAAACAGATTTCTGCGAGCTTTACAAAAATGGACAGTGCTTACTCAAGTGTAACATTCTGTCGAAACTTTTACTTTCATTAGATAGTTGAGACCCAAACCCAAATTTATATGTGTAAAAATTACCCACATGTTGTATATTTTTTAATTCCCAGGGCTTTTTTCAAAGTGTAAACTTTTTTTGATACGCACTGTATATATATAACGACACAAATATGTTTTATACATATGGTTAGGGCTTTTTTCTATGAAAAGCGTTGTTTTTATTTATTTTCATTCAAGGTTTTTATTGTCTCACCTGCATAGCAGAGTGAGACTATAGGCGCCGCTTTTCCGACGGCGGCGGCGGCGGCGACGGCGGCGGCGGCGGCGGCGTCAACACCAAATCTTAACCTGAGGTTAAGTTTTTGAAATGACAGCATAACTTAGAAAGTATATGGACCTAGTTCATGAAACTTGGCCATAAGGTTAATCAAGTATTACTGAACATCCTGCCTGAGTTTCATGTCACATGACCAAGGTCAAAGGTCATTTAGGGTCAATGAACTTAGACCATGTTGGGGGAATCAACATCAAAATCTTAGCCTAAGGTTAAGTTTTTGAAATGTCATCATAACTTAGAAAATAAATGGACCTAGTTCATGAAACTTATACATAAGGTTAATCAAGTATCACTGAACATCCTGCATGAGTTTCACATCACATGACCAAGGTCAAAGGTCATTTAGGGTCAATGAACTTTGGCCGAATTGGGGGTATCTGTTGAATTACCATCATAACTTTGAAAGTTTATGGATCTGATTCATGAAACTTGGACATAATAGTAATCAAGTATTACTGAACATCCTGTGCAAGTTTCAGGTCACATGATCAAGGTCAAAGGTCATTTAGGGTCAATGAACTTTGGCCAAATTGGGGTATTTGTTGAATTACAGCCATAAATTTGAAAGTGTGTTGGTCTAGTTCATAAAACTTGGACATAATAGTAATCAAGTATCACTGAACATCCTGTGCGAGTTTCAGGTCACATGATCAAGGTCAAAGGTCATGTAAGGTCAAAGAACTTTGGCCACGTTGGGGGTATTTGTTGAATTGCCATCATATCTCTATAAGTGTATTGGTCTAGTTCATAAAACGTGGAAATAAGAGTAACCAAGTATCACTGAACATCTTGTGCGAGTTATAGTAGTTTTCAAAATCAGCACTGCTGCTATATTGAATCGCGTGATGCAGGTGAGACGGCCAGAGGCATTCCACTTGTTTCTGTATTTGTTATATTTATTATGCATCTATATTTTGACAGGGCTCCCTTGTAAAGCAGGCACTTTGGCTTGAATGGGACTACCCTGTCTTTTAAAGAAAACGTGAATAAATAAATAAACATTTGTTCATCTGTCTAGTGGATACAGAGACTCCAACTCTCCCGCTTTCGGTGGGAAATCTCCCGCCGAAAGCCCATTTTCGCAAAATCTCCCGTTCTCCAGCTTGTGATTAAATATCTCCCGCCCAGGCCTTAAGTGTCGCGCTTAAAATGATATTTCTCTCGCCCAAACACCTATTTAAAAACTGAAATTAGATTTTCATATCCAAGTAGTGCTACAACGCTGCGCGCGATGGCATGAAAAGAAGTTTTATTAAGCCAAAATGTATGATTTGATTCCTTGAATTGTTATTTACTGAGTGGCATCATATACTGACAAATTAACCTGAGATAGCATGCACGAGAGAGCATCTAAAACCCTACTACTTCCAGGGTCCGCTTTCCGGGGCCCTTAAGCGGGCACTGAGACCCGCAAGGCACTTCCCGCTTCGCTTCGCGCACATCAAGTTATAGTCTCCAATTTACTAGGGATCCAGGCGGGAGAATATCCAGATTAGAAGGTGCTTGGAGTCGGATTCTCTGTGGATAGGAGCCGCGTTTCCTCTTGATAACAAAATAAACCATTATGATTTGCGTGATTGAATGAATAAATACGCAAATGTACCATTTATCAATTGATAAGGGAATGCTCTGCAGGATCTGGGAAGTATTTTCGGGGGGGGGGCTGAGCTGAGAGTGGGAGTGGGGGCTGAACCTGCATAGAAATCAAAATTTGATGGTTTTTTAACGTTTCTGTACGCTTTTACTGCCCCCGCCCCCACAACCCCCATATCCGGTGCCGCAGTCCTTGCCCTCGATACAAAGCCCTCATTTTGACGGGCATGTATAGTGAACATTCTCCAAAAAAAATCAACGCTTAAATCCCCTGTCCGGCAAATTTAGTCCAATGCCAACCATGCGGTTAAATTTTTATTTTCTACTCATGAAGTTTTTGAAGTGGTCATTATTCGTTGCATGCGTTTAATTGTTATTATTTTCAATGCTAAGCTCATGATATGTGGATACTTTGCAATTGATTATTACAAGAATTTTCGTTATTTATTTTGAATTGAATTGAAACAGATGAGTTCCCGATTCTTGGGCTTGTTGGTATCGTAGCCGTGGTGGTGGTCCTGGCGTCTGCTGGGATTCTTTTCGTTATTTACAGGTAAAGCTTTCCAGCATTTTAGGGGCAGAAGCAAGTGGTATTTCCAAGGAGCTTCTTTGTATTTCCAACTGAATAGTTCAAAGAAAGTTATTGTATTATTAATAAGTTATGAATCGTTTAGTGGAATCAGTTAAAAATTTCTAAAAAGAAAATTTCTCTGTTGTCGTGACGTGCAAGGTTACACCAACTGCTTTTGGCTTCATAAACGTCTGCTCATAATTCGGCATTACTGGATGTATCATGATATTTATGGATTTAATTTTTTTTATTACGAATTCGAATAACTTGATCATGTTTATGGTGACGTTGACTTGGGGGCAACATTATTAATTGGTTGTCTCTAAGTTTTTCTAAAAAATAAAGTGGCAAAAACCTGTTTCAGTCTGTGAAAACGATAGGTTTTTAAACTACTAATAAGGTTGTCTGTAAGTTTTGCTAGCAATAGAGTAGGCAAAGAAACCAATTTCAGTCTATGAATACGGTTACAGGTTTTTAAACTTCTGATGAGGGTAACATTCACAATTCTGTTAATTGTATATAAATCATCAATCGGTCAAGCCCAACATTACATTACAGAATTACTTAAACTTAAAACCCAATCACAAAGTCGAAGCCTGCGAAGTTCCACAGATAAATTATTTTTCCAGATCCCATTTCACAAAACTTGGTGATCGTGCATTTGCACTTGCTGCCCCCAAAACTATGGACTAGCCTGCCAATTGATATAAGAAGCTCTCCATCCTAGACTCTATTCAAATCACAATTAAAAACATATCTCTTTAGTTTATAAGAGAATTTGCTGTGTAGACACAAGTAAAAAGAGCTCTGAACAAGCGCAGCTGAATATATCCATATAAAAGCTGCGCTATACAAATTAATGTTTATTATTATTATCATTATTATTATTATTATAAATTGGTTATTGGTAAGCTTTAGCAGAAAGAAAGCAAGCAAAGAAATATGTTTCAGACAATGCCCAACTGGAAAGTACACAGTGTCACACAGTGTGATCACAGTGTGTTCACAGTGTGGACTATGTTAAAATATTATTCACACTGTTGAAGTGTGGAAATATTTTCACACTGTGGACTCCTCGACAGTGTGACTGTTCACACTCGTGTTCACACGGTCGACTTTGAGATTCACTCTGTTGAACTGCTCAAACTTAACAGTATGAAGGTAATTTTGCATTGTGTTCCACAGTGTGAAGACACTGTGACACACTCACTGTGCACAATCGGACACTGTTATTTCCAGTCGGGTGAGGACGATAGATTTTTAAACTACTGATGAGGGTAACATTATCAATTGGTTAACTGTAAGTTTTACTTTAAAAATAAAGCATGCCAATAAAACTGTTTCAGACTTTGAATGAAAACGGTAGGTTCTGATAAATGTTCAATTTAATAATCCTAAATACACCACATACAACAAGATCAGAGATGGCGTATGGGAATATCTTCCCCTTTCGCACTGGATCTCTCTACGTTCCTGAAGTGACAATACTCTGTGTACAAATGTCATGAAATATTTGTCTAGAGAATCGTCAGATGTGAATCAATGTCAAAACAGCTATAAAAGTCAATATGAAGCATCCTAATCGCCTCACGTTTGCACATCTTCCATCGGGAAACCGAGGTGCGTTTCGTATAAAGCTGTTCCTGAGTTAAGCCCGTTTCACACTATGCGATTCGTTGCGATCCGAATTTCAAATTAATTGTGATAACATTTGATATGGACATTCCAACTAATAAAATATTACGGATTAGAGGTCAGAATAGTGGTAGGACTACTGAAATCGAAATACAGTCCATTTTAGAGCTTGAAGCGGCTTGAACTAAATTGAATAGCAATTTTCCTCATTATTGTGTTTGCATAATAGGCTCATGGCATGCTACAGAACTGCCGTTCAATTTAATTTCATTTAATCAATAAATGGTACTACTTGCGGTTTGAAAAATTAATGACAAGTTCAATCAATTTAGTCATGGTTGTGATAATTGGATGATAACAACAACAATAATATTAATAATGATGATGATGATAATGATAATAATAATGATAATAATAATAACGATTATGATGATGATGATGATATGGAAATTTGCAATTCGCCGGTATCGATCATGAAAAGATGCTCATTGCACAATAAAGAAAAGAAGAAGAAAAAAAGGCTTTTAAAAGCTTAAAAAGCTTATAGCTTAAAAGCCTGTGTGAATAACCTGGATTTCAGTGAGTTTTTGAAAGTGGTAGGACAAGAAATATTGCGGATGATAGTTGCAATGACGATAATAACAAGAACATTAATGATAATGACCTTCTTTACTGTTCAATCTTGAATTCCGGATAGTCGATGTGAATTGAGATCATTTGACCTTAAAACCACAAAGAAGTCAAGATATTAAGAGTTTACTTTGCTTTCCCTTTCATTCTTTAAAGCATATATCGAGTCGGGTAATCCTCTCACAAGGTAATATGATAATAGTCGGTAATAATATTTTTATGGCTTTTCTTACACAGGAAACATCGACTTGATGCAGAGCTTATGAGCATGTCTTGGAAGGTCACGTGGGATGAGCTTCTATTTGACGAGATTGGCAAATCGGTTGCCACGGCAACGTCTCGTTCTAGCATATCTTCGCGGGTAAAGAAAGACTTTTTTCCCCTTCAATTATTATCTCGTTATGAAAGTTCATTTCTCTTCTTGAAGTTTATTCCTCTTTGGTATAATTTTTTTTGTATGGTACATTCTGAACTATCACACTTTATCAAATGTTCTCCCCCCCCCCTCAAAAAATACTATAATAATCATGATAAACGAAACCTAGTTGATATAACAAACTAAGTCTCTTTCCAATCTTAATGACAACTTAACTTTCTAGCTAAAAATATTCAACAATATCTGTCTGTCTACTGTATCTATCTATCTATCTATCTATCTATTTATCTATCTGTCTATCTATCTATCTTTTATCTATCTATTTTTCTATATTATCTATCTATCTATTAATCTATCTATCCGACTCTAATTTGCTTGTTTGTCTATTCAATAATCGGATAGTTTGGTTTTTACAAACCGGGATGATCCAATTTTCTTAACTCTTCATAAATATTTACATATCAATAAACTACTCAATTTAGGAAATAATTAATATTTCATCGATTTTTGAATAAAATTTCATGTCATGATATAGATAGGTAGAAAGAGTTGCCTTATGATATCACCATCTCACTCATCTCGACGCAGTTTTGTGATTTGTTTTTATTTGCTATATTTTTATTATTTTGTTTTATTTATTTATATATTCTTTTTTTGGGGGGGGGGGTGAATGCTCGTTTTAAAATGCTGTAACTCTCTTATTTCCATCCAGTTTGAGAGAGATTTTCATTCTTTTGCCTGTTCAATATCAATATTCATATTCAATTAACTAGATCTTGGATTAAAGTACAAATAACGTTAAGTATTTTGATGAATAATTCCATGGTTACGAATAATGCATTTGTAGAATATCAATGAGGCCAGTAAGATGTGTGATATATTATGTGTACTCTTCAATCGTGTAAATATTACAAATGTTATAAACTGTACAGTTTTTAATGTTTTAATGTATATACATGTGTAATTCAGTATTGTGTCAGCGATGCATGATCTAATATATGTCATACTATACCACACCTGATTTCAAATCTTAGTTTCAAAAAATGAATTCATAGTTTTTGCTGGTATATTCTTCTATAAATTGCACGCTTTACCTTTAATCTAATTCACAATAGAGATCAATGAATTCTGAAATACAAGATGGAGGCCAAATATTCGCTACTATTGCCAGATACAAGGTGAGTTGTTTTCGGTTTAGCATTACTATTAGATAACAAATTAATGACGAGTCCAATCAAATTAGTCGCGGTAGTAGTGATAATGAATTGCAAATCTGCATTAATATAATGATTGGGTGCAAACAAAATTATATATTTATGATCCTGACGCTAATTGGTTTCTGTAAAGGTCACATTAAGCCGACTGCGCCCTACTGGAAAGAACACAGTATCTCACAGTATGACCACAGTGTGTTCGCATTACGTAGTCCAGGAAACATTTGGCCCATGGGCTAAATATCTCCTGTGGGCTAATTTAGTCCACAGAGCATTTCACAAAGGATGGGCTAATGAACCCATCGAGAATTCGAGCCATAGTGGACTATGTGAATATTTGATTCACACTGTTCTAATGCTCAGATTCCACAGTGTGAAGATATTTTCATACTGTGGACTCCTCGACAGTGTGACTGTACATAGCGTGTCCATATGGTCGACTATGTGAATATGTGGTTCACACTGTTGCAATGCTCAAACTAAATAGTGTGAGGGAGATTTCACACTGTGGACACCTCGACAGTGTGACTGTGTACACCATGTTCACACGGTCGGCTATGTGAATATGTGATTCACACTGATAGATTGCTCATATTAAACAGTGTGAGTGTGATTTCACATTGTCTATCACAGTGTGATCACACTGTGGGACACTATGTTCGTTCTCCGAAAGACTTGTCATCAGTCGGTTTGGAGGTTTCATTTGTATTCATACATTCATATGCATTTATTTCCTTCATTACATTTACAAACATATTTATATAGAGATACACAAGTGACTTTGGCAAATTTTTAGCAATAGAACTGCGGACGTTCTATATGCGGTAAAGGGTAATAATCGTAATTGATACACTCTACATTTTCACCAGTGTATACATTTCACTCCCATCTGAAACATCAATTATCCAACACTTCATTATGCAAACTACTAAATTGATGTTTTATCTACGTTTTCGACATATCGATAATCAAAAGACCCATTCACAAAGGGAAACAGAAATGATAGATGGCGATGACCTTGTGCTCAGGGGCCGTAACACAAACCTCAGAAGTCATCACAGAACATTCTTTTTACAATTAAATGGATTGACTACAATGTACAATTAATCGTGAAAATACAACGCTAACTTTTGTGTTACGGGACCAAAGTTTCATGCTATTAAGCCTTCGATAATTGCAAGAATTATTAAACGTATTTATTGTAGTGTTTGAATGAAGTGGATATTTTTGTTTTAGTGTTCCTAATTTTGACAGATTTCATTTCATTTCATTTCATTTCATTTCATTTCATTTATTTGTCCGTTAAAACGGATAATTGTATAACTTGACAATTCTTGCAACAAAAATATTATTCACAGAATAGCATAACAACAATGAACATACCGGTAACATATTAAACATGAACATGAACGTAATCATCATGATTGTACATAAAGTACATGTAATGTATATATTAATTAAAATCAATGACTTTGCTGGCATAGTTATTGAGCATTTATTTATTTATTCAGTTATTTATTCATTCATTTATTTGTTAATTAAAACTCTACCATTACTACTTACGTGTAAGTTGCAGAGTTGTCTGCTACATTTTCTCTTTGTTTCTACAGATAAACCACACTCCTTATTCTACCTTATTTCATTGACAACTCTTATGGAGAAAGGGACGAACGAATTAATGCGGCGACTGGTTCTTGCTTTTACAGATTTCAGTCTTCGTCCGCTTCTTAATTGAATATACTGGCTATTCAGGGGGTGGGTTTGATCAGACATAATGGAGAGAGCTTTCGAAAGTACTCTTTCTTTACAGATTCCATCTAAGTCAGCAGTGTTATTCATTATTTTGCTGGCTTGCTTAACAAGTCTTCTAAGCTTTATTTTATCTCTCTGTTTTGCATTATTAAACCAGATGATTGAATCAAACGTAATGATACTCTGGATGATCGACTGGTAAAATAGATACAGGATCCTATCATTTACATGAAAGTACTTTAACTTTCTGAGGAAATATAACCGTTGATTGCATTTGGTCAAAGTGCATTTTGACTTTGCATCCCACGACAGTTTACTGTCGATTTCCGTTCCTAAGTATCTATAGCATTCAACATTGTCAATAATATCACCATTTATATGTACTGGTCTATCAGTGGGTTCAAATGATTTCTTTTGCCTGAAGTCGAAGACAACTTCTTTTGTCTTCTTGGAGTTAACGAGTAAACAGTTTGCTTTACACCAATTTTCGAACGTATAGATAGTATCCATATAATCCAATTCATTTTCATTTTCAATTAATCCGACTATCACCGTATCATCTGCATATTTAAGTATGTGAGTAGATGGGTTATATGATATACAGTCATTGGTGTATAGGGTGAAAAGGGTCGCAGAGAGAACACACCCCTGTGGAGTACCAATGGTTGTCGTAATTTCATCAGAGAGAATGCTGTTGACCCTAACCTTCTGTGTTCTTTCGTGGAGGAAATCATGAAGCCACAGTATAAGAGATGGCTGAACATGTAGGTTTTCTAATTTTTCCAGGAGTATATGGGGTTCTATAGTATTAAATGCTGATGAGAAATCTATAAAGGTTGCCCTAGCATAACATCTTGCCTTATCTAAGTGTTCATACAGCAAATTTGTCAAGGTTAGAACTGCATCAGTAACGGAGCGTTTTGCCTTATAAGCAAACTGGTTTGCATCAAGAAGCGGGAGAACTGAACGTGTCAGCTTTGCAAGTACCAGTCTTTCTAAGCTCTTCATAACAACTGAAGTCAGTGCGATGGGGCGAAAATCGCTATTCGTGTTGGGGCGATTGTTCTTGGGTACTGGTGTAACTATGGACGCTTTCCAACAGCGAGGTATTCTTCTTTCTGTAATCGACATCTGAAATATCCTAGAGTATGGGACGGCGAGTTGGGATGAGCATTTCTTTACAACTCGTCCATTTACGCCGTCAGGCCCCGACGATTTTCGTGGGTTAATGAACTTAAACTGCTTACGGACGTCCGATTCGTTGATCACAAAGGGTTCGCCGTCATCAATTCGATTAAGTAACAATGTTAATTGATTGTTGAGTTCTTCCTGGTGATCTTGGTTTTCGAAGCGGCAAAAGAAAGAGTTCAGTTCATTCGCCTTTTCTTTTGCATTTTCTTCGTGCTCAAAACTATTATCATACGTTTTACTTGAATAGTCCGTCATTACTTCTAAACATCTCCATGCGTTCCTGGGATCATTAGTCATGAAACACTGCTCTAACTTTTCTCCGTATTCTCGTTTTGCTTCGTTAACTTGTCTTTTTATTTCTCTGGACAGTTCTTTCACTCGATCATGATTTCCATTCTTGAATTCTTTTCTCTTTTCCTTCATGGTTGCTTTTATTCGTCTATTAAACCAGGGCTTGCCATTCGGAAAGACTTTAATTTCTTTAGATTGGATATGTAGGTCTTCACAAAATGTAACATAACTGTTTATTGTATCGGTTAACTGATGTATATCATCACACTTTTCATGAAACATGTTCCAATCAGTGATATCAAACGCAGTTTGAAGCATTTCACTCGATTCACTGTCCCACACTTTCATCACCCTTTTAATTGGCTTTTCGCGTTTAATCTTTTGTTTGTACCTTGGCATGAGAAAAACAGTATGATGGTCTGATGTACCAATTCCAGGCCTAATAAGAGACTTATAGGCATCTCCGACTGAACAATAGCATTTGTCCAAAATGTTTTCTCCCCTTGTTGCTGTATCAACATATTGGTGATAGTGGGGTAAAACAGTTTCCAAATCACAATGATTAAAATCGCCTAATATGATAACAGGGGCGTCAGCTGACCTTATTCCGAGTTCATTCACTTGTTCCTGTATAATTTGCTTGGCATTTTCCTTATCTGAGCTAGGGGGTATATAAACTAAGAGAAGATATACCTGGGGAAATTCTCTTGGCAGATAAAATGGACGAAATGAAACACTCATGAGTTCAATATCTTTGGACGAAATATTTGATATGTTCGTAATATTGCTGCACCACCGTTTATTAACATATACACATAGCCCATCTCCTTTCGTTTTATTCGTCTCTTGTAGGCAGCGATCTAGTCTCATGGAGTAAAAACCATTTATTTCAATGTTATTAGATTGAATGTCTGAACTCAGCCAAGTTTCTGTAATACATATTAGACTTGATGTTCTATATTCATAATTATAACTCACATTTGCTCGTAGTTCGTCTATTTTATTTGTGATTGATCTTACGTTGCTAAGGGTGATAGTGGGTAATGCGGTGCGATGACCTCTTCTCCGGACCCGCTGTCTGATCCCTCCACGCTTTCCTCTTCGGCGGGTTTCTGGTGGGGGATCATCTCTTGTTGGTACCCATTCGGGTAGGTTCGGGGGTCGAGTCAATGGCGAGGGCCTATCGGCGAGATAGAGCAAGAATTCTCTATCATATTGTATATTGGCAGACGGCAGTCCATTTTGACAGTTTATCTCACAAACAGCACAGAGAACAAGCACAATAAAACAAAGCCAGGTGAAGGAGACTTTTCCTGATAACATCCTGGCAGATATACAATTCAACACATCACCAAAAACCCAAAATGCTATAATCGTATAACTAATTCATGATACTTATCCATCCCATTGGATGCCTGTATATAATCCCTGCTGGAAATGATACAATTTGTTCACAATGTGTAAAACATTATATTCACAGTGTGTCCATAGTGTGTTCAAAGTGTGTTCACAATGTGTTCACAGTGGGTACGCAGTGTGTTCACACTATTTTCACAGTGTGTTGACGGTGTGTTCACAGTGTTTGCAGTGTGCAATCTTTTCACAGTGTGTTCACAGTGTTTTCACCATGTATTTACAGTGTTTTCACAGTATGTTTACAGTGTGTTTGCAGTTTTTTGCAGTGTATTCAAAGCATGTTCACAGTGTGTTCTCAATTTGTTTACAGTGTGCAGTGTATTCACAGTGTGTTCACCGTGTTCTCAGTGTGTTCACAGTATGTTCACAGGGTGTTTGCAGTGTGTCCACAATGTATTCACAGTGTGTTTGCAGTGTTTTCAAAGCATGTTCACAGTGTGTTCTCAGTTTGTGTACAGTGTGCAGTGTATTCACAGTGTTTTCAAAGCGTGTTCACAGTATGTTCACAGGGAGTTTGCAGTGTGTTCAAAATGTATTCACAGTGTGTTTGCAGTGTGTTCACGGTGTGTTTGCAGTGTATTAGGCGTGTTTGCAATTTGTTCACAGGGTGTTTGCAGTGTTTTCACTGTGTCTTCACAGTGTGTTCACAGGGTGTTTACAGTGTATTCACAGTGTGCCTAAAGGATGTTTGCAGTGTGTTCACAGTGTGTTTGCAGTGTGTTCACAGTGTGTTTACAGTACATTCACAGTGCATTCACATTGTGTTCACAGTGTGCTTAAAGGATGTTTGCAGTTTGTTCGGTGTGTGTTCGCAGTGTGTTCACAGTGTTTCCACAGTGTGTTTACAGTGCATTCACAATATCCCCACAGTGTGTTTGCAGTGTGTTCATAGGGTCCTCACAATGTGTTCAAAGTGTGTTCGTAGTGTGTTCACAGTATGTTTACAGTGTGTCCACAGTGTTTTGAAAGTGTGGACCATGTGATTATGATTTCGCACTGTGGACGCCTGTACAGTGTGAGTGCTTACAGTGTGTTCACAGAGTGGACTATGTGAAGAAGAGAATAGCACTGTCAAATGCTCAAATTTAGCAGTATGAAGATAATTTGACACAGTGATTGTTCACAGTGTGTTCACAAAGCGACATTATGTGAAAATATGATTCACACTGTTTTCATGCTTAAATGTAACAGTGTGAAAATAATTTGACCCTATGGACATTATGATGGTCCACAGCTAGTGTGTAACATAGTGAACTACATATGAAGATGTGATTCATACTACTATATTATAATGCTAAATTTTACAGTGTGAAGAACATTTGACACTCTCGACACAGTGACTGTTCACAGTGTGTTCACATAGCTATGTTAATATGTGATTCACACAGTTATAATACTCGGATCTAACAATTTTTCACACTGAGACAAATATGTCACGAACAAACAATCATACTTGGTCTGAAAAGGGTATCTTCTCCCATACCATATTAATTACAATAAATATTGATTACGCTTGGATAATCAATAGGTATTCCTTGTTGTGTTGTAAATTTTGATTTGCGCCAATGTAAGGCATGTCTGAAAGTAATGTCAGTGATGTCATAATCATACAAGGGTTGCTTTAAAATCAATTGCAAAAAAATATATAATAAGTAACCATATGATTGTTTAATAAACGCTTTTCGGTATCAATTCTCAAGTTAATTTCATTGAAAAAAAGATTTGCAAAGATATTTATTAACTCATGTAGTATGATGACATCATTGGAATCTGGATTCATTCATTGCTGCCATGTCTTACTTTGGCGCAAATATACAACTATACATCACAGTAAAAAAAAAGAAAGATAATCCAAGCGTTAATACATACCACATAAACATGGTACCAAATTATTTGGGAGAAGATACTCTTTTGGGGCATGTATTATATTTATGTCTTCATGACATATTTTGTTCCTTGAATTGGGGTTTTTTGAGGTGTCATTTTTTTATTATGTTTTTTTACTCTCAAGGTATGTTTATATGGAAGAACACCACAGTTTCTGCTGTGCACTTTTGGTCACTGTGTTCTATCTGACAGGTATATAAGCAAGCGATTGAAACCCGAAAACGGTTGATCAAAATGAAATGAACATAATATGACTGGTAATATAAAGGCAATTAAACGGCCTGTTACTAATAATGCATGGTTGACGATAATACATTGATCCTTGTAATGATGTAACCGCGACTGGATGAATTGATTTCTAATAACCTTGTCAATTCAAAATATGAATCATTTCTCTCTCTCCCCCTCTCTCTCTCTCTCTCTCTCTCTGACTCTCTCCCTCTCTCTCTCTCTCTCTCTCTCTCTCTCTCTCTCTCTTTCCATGTTCAGGGTCGTGCAGTTATGGTGAAGAGAATCAGCCAAAGAAAGATTGAATTGAATAAAAATGTCCTCAAAGAACTTAGAAATGTAAGTGATACCGTTTATCTTTAGAATTATCTGTTTCATAATTATTACCCCCTCCCATTTTTAGTTCCTATACCCTACCTATTTCCGAACTTATCTCAATATCTCATTTTTTTAAATTATTTTGAATGGTTAATCAAATGATTACGTAAGAATCGAATATAATCACATTTTACTTCTCATTTTGTTCATATATTCAATGCGGTGTATAATCTATGCTAAAGATTATACCATGTGAGTGCAAAATACACTTCAACGGTTTATAATTATTCAGAGAATAATTCGTGAATGATAAATATTTATAGATGATAATGTTTTTGCAAAATATTTTTGAGAACATTTATTTGTAGGGTTTTGTTTGAGTGAATATGACACATATGGCGCAAAATTGACTTGCACCAACGCAATCATATATTCATTAAAACCTGCCTTTCTCTCTTTTTTTATTTAAATTATCTTTTATTGCCGTGCCTCGAGCGTCATTCATGATGTATGCTGTGTTTGTGATTACCCGGTTACCCATAGTTGAATACCGAATAGCATTAATTTTCGTAATGTACAACTACGTAATACCTAGTTCCCACTGGCACGATTCGCGCCACGATCTAAATCGTGATCTAATTCGTGGAGTAATCGTAGTGATCGCGTCACATCTTATCAGATCTTGTGGTCACTCGTGGCAATTGTTCTGATTGGAGAAAACTTCTGACGTCTCAAAAAATCTTTCGCGAGCCACGATCGAAATTGTGATCTAAATCGTGGAGTAATCGTAGCGATCGTGTCAGATCTTGAGGTCACTCGTGGCAATTGTTCTGATTGTAGAAAACTTCTGACGTCTCAAAAAATCTTTCGCGAGCCACGATCGAAATTGTGATCTAAATCGTGGAGTAATCGTAGCGATCGTGTCAGATCTTGAGGTCACTCGTGGCAATTGTTCTGATTGTAGAAAACTTCTGACGTCTCAAAAAATCTTTCGCGAGCCACGATCGAAATCGTGATCTAAATCGTGGAGTAATCGTAGCGATCGTGTCAGATCTTATCAGATCTTGAGGTCACTCAAAAAAAATCTTTCGCGATCAGCTGAGATAGGCCAATCGTATAAACGGAGAGCAAGTCGATGGGAACGAGGTATAAAATCTTATTTCCCCATTTAAATATATAAGTGATGGAGTGCAGAATCTTCAGGTCCGTTGGGAGAAACTATATATTCCTTGTGATGTTCATGCACAAATCGTCTCTGGTATTATAATTGAAAATTTAATCCATTTAGGTATTTAGTGAGAACCCAGTTGTTTTTCATTAATTTTCAAAAAATTATCAGCAATCATATCAAGGGGCACCAGAAGCAAATAGAGGATATATATACCATATCCAGCATGAGCCTATCACTACGAAAATTTAACCAAATAACTTGGAATAAAACATTCTTTCCCAATCATGAGGTATATGCCCCTGTGTATTCTATAATCTATACTGCATCTCTTTTGTTAAAAATATATTGTCATTTGTGAGGCAAAAACCTTATGTATTATTACTGAGGAAGTACTATACATCGGTAAGATATTTTTAGTGCCTACAAAACAATATATATCTCTCATTTTTCAATTTTTTGTAATTATATAATAATTGTATTTACATTGCTAATGATTGAATATTTGATTATTTTACGAGTGTAGTGGCCAATGACCCGTTTACACCCAGAAGCAATGTTGTTCATGATATTTGTATGTTGTAAGGGGTGTGGCTGTAGGACCCACATTACTTATAATTATATGATTTCATCCGTGGTTTTGTAAAAGTAGAGAAAATAAAAACCGATCATAAAAACGAACCAAGCAAAGGATTTTTTCTGTCTTTTAATAAACGTATATACAGATGAGAAATCTTGAACACACTAATGTCGTCCGCTTTGTTGGCGCATGCGTGGACCCTCCCAACCAAGCGATTCTGACTGAATATTGCCCTCGAGGAAGCCTACAGGTAAGACTGCCTACTTTTATTCTTTATTTTATTCCATATTTTTCATGGTTATAATACTTGAAGACAAATTATGATGTATTGTTATTTATCTGTCTATTTTATCCATATATTGATATATCTATATATTTTTTCTTTTAACCAATTTACATGATGCATTGTTTATTCCGAAACATACTAAAACTTTCCCATTCTATTTCATTTTAAATAACAACTACAGAAACAACTAAAGCAATGTGAAATATTATCATTATCTTGGGTTTTTTTTCGATAAGGACATCTTGGAGAACGACCAGCTGAAGCTTGACTTGATGTTTAGACAATCTCTGTTAATGGATGCAGTTAGGGTAAGTAATGCCTGCTGTTACATTTAAAAACTGGGTGTTGTGCGTTAGAAGACAATAGGCAGACGCTTTCAAGAACATAGAAAATGTATCGTGACAGAGAGCAACGAAGAAGTCATTGTCGATAAAAAAAGATTAATCAAAACAGCAGTTTCGTCCTTGACTATGAACAAACGACATATTGGCAATTTTGTGTCAGCTCCGAAACTCGGGACAAAACTGCTGTTCTGCATGTTTCACCAATTTTCGACAAAGAACTTTCAACTGTTCATTGCCACTTGGCAGGAATTTCAATACATGTACTCTTTCCACTCCGGTTTCATTTTACTTGTTATGCTTGCTTCCAGCCAATCAGATGCACGAATTCTGATAGCTTAGAAATGTAAGTCACTGATTAATCGCCTCATGAAACCCTAGCCAGGTTGATGATATACAAAGAAATAGTGTGTAATTTTTTAACAAACTATACTCATTTTCTCTTCGATCATTTTGCACCTTATTTTTCACTTCAGGGGCTTCACTACATCCATGATAGTGTCATTGGGGTCCACGGTCGCCTGACCTCATCAAACTGCGTGGTCGATGGCCGGTTCGTGCTGAAGATCACCGACTTTGGCATCCCTTCTTTCAGAAAATCCAACAAATATGAGGATAACAATTACAGTAAGAGTGATACACTGGAGAAAATACGATGTTGAACATGATTATGGGGTACTCCGGGCTAAAAATAATACTGAATAAAAAGAGTAAAATTCACTGATAAAAACATTCAAAATTCCATCAAAATCTGATAACAATAGCGAAGTTAATAAATTTTTGAACTTTATCAATATTTTATGAAAATATATTCACATCGTCATGAATATTCATTAGGTGGGCTGTTCTCGGGTCACAATACAAGTCCTGTCCCATGGAAGATTGATTTCCTAACAACTCGCACACTGGGTAGACCAATTCAGAATGATTTTCAACAGATCTTTTTCCTTGTTTTCAACATTGTAATTTTCATCAAATTTCCTTCAATTATATAGTTACAGATCGATGACGGTTTTTCCTCTTGCTCTGATGGATTAGATCCTGAGATTGTCTTTATCTCCCATTAATCCCTTTCTGACTCCTTATAATAAGGGAGCATAGCGAACAAAAATACCATGAACAGGATGAAATGAAGTTTATCGTATTTTTAGTATGTGTAAAATAAACTGAAATTTTCATATTGACAAAAAAAGAAAATTCACATTAATTTTCTTTAACACGTTCATGCACTTTGAGGATGATTGAATTCACAGTATACGCATTTTCTTGGTTTTATTTAGAGCTCTTATGGCGAGCACCGGAGCTCCTCCGATTCCCTTCCACTTCACCGAGTAAAGAGGGAGACATATATGCTTTGGGAATTATAATGCTCGAGATAGGAACGCGATGTGGACCATTTGACGAAGAAAGAAAAACCATGGATACTGATGGTAAACCAGCCCAATTATTCATCAAGTCATACAGGGTCCTGTTTCACAAAACATCCAATTACTTGCAAACTGAAACTGTATGACGAAACATATTTCATTGGTTGAGGGCAAACATTTATAACTAGACTTTTATAACATTTGTGAAACACACACTGAATGTTAATGGCAGTAATGATGATGATTGATGATGATGATGATGATGATGATGATGATGATGATGATGATGAAGATGATGATGAATATGATGATGATGAAGATGATGATGATGATGATGTTGTTGCTGCTGCTGCTGCTGATGGTGGTGGTGATGATTGTGGTGGTGATGATGATAATGGTGGTGGTGATGATGATGATGTTGGTGGTGATGGAAATGATGATGATGTTTCATGCTGTGACACATGGTATGATAGCAAGAACAATTAAATAGTTTTTGATAGGCCTTTAGAGTATCAAATTAAAGAGCAGATATTGAACTTATTAAAAACGCAGTGCGCGTATCAGATGCTAATGCAGCAACACTGTAGAACCCCGTTGTCGTTACCGCCCTAAACCTAGTTTACTGGAAACTAGTTAAACGTGTAATGAGAATGGTCGAAGCGGTCTTGGAAGCGATTTACCAAACCAGTTCGAAAAAACCACATTGCGATGGAATTTTTCAAGATCGCTTTGCCTCGTTATACTGGTTTTAGCTTGAGGACACAGCGGTTCTTCGGGAAGCGATCTTCGCACATTTTAAGCGCGCTACGTCACACACTGCGTAGAATGTTACGAATTTTCCGCGAAACATAATGTCAACCACACTGAGAGCGTTCCCATAGCAACAAGGCCACTTTACGTGAATTGGTTTTGAAACCACTTTCGGCTGATCAAATGGGAACGTTATAGCAAAGCCACTTTCGGCTGATCAAATGGGAACGCTAGCAAAGCGATCTTCCAAACTGGTTTCCTGAACCGATGGAAAGTGTAACGAGAACAGCGTCTTAGATATTTCTGATAAAGTATAGTGTTACGCGCTATATAAACAAGTATAACCATTTCCCATGAAAAAGAAACAATGATTTTTGTTTACTTAGTAATCGCCATTATCTCTTTATACCGCTATCGACAGGAATCCTTGAAAAACTGAGGTCAACCGGAAGTGAACCACCGTTTCGTCCTGCCGTACCGGAAGCAGCGTGGGACCCTGTCATCAAGGATCTAATGAAGAGATGCTGGGCCGAGAACCCATGCGATAGACCAACGACAAGCGCCTTGCAGACTACACTCAAGAAGACCATCAAGTAATGATTCCCATCAACAAGTAATGATTCCAACGGGGTTTTATATGCGAGGCATAGACTGTAAAAACTGGGGTGTAAAACTAACACCATTTGGTATCTCTGAAGGAACACACCCTGAGGTGTTTTAATATAAACCCTAGAGATTGAACATAATGTCAAATAGTTTATAAATAACAACATAAGGTGTTGTAATAACACATTATGTGTTGAACAAATGCCAACAATTCAACTCCAAAGTAAAATGACTGGCGTGGTAATCTACATGTATATACTCCAAACTCCATAAAGCACTTTTTACTGTGTAATTATCGATGCCAAGAGTGATAGCACGTGCGCCCAGCAGCCCAATTAAACCTTGATTTCTTCTTAATGGTTGGGAGCATACTTCAGAGATTTTGTTCTTTTCAATTTCAGGGGAAAGTTAAAAAAAATTAAAGGACCGGAACAATCATAAGAAAGGTAATTTGAACACTTCGATCAGGAGGCTGCAGTTCGTTTCAAGCTAACCTCTCATTCGTTTATTCTTTCACATTGGTGGTCTCCTTCAATCTATTTTTCCTCAAAAAAAGATAATCATTTACTTTCTTCGAACCGCCCTTTCACACGGTAAAACAAAATCGCAATTAGACTGATGATTCCAGTGGAAAATAAGGCTAATGACGGATGTTTAGCTCGTGTGAAACCAAACTAGAACATGATTAGACTCACGAATGCTAATCACGGTCAGAATTACAATAGCAATCATCATTACAATGATGATTCAAGATTCACGTGTGAAATGGCCCAATATTCTGACAAATACCCCGTTTCATACCACGTTCACACCATGAACATAACTGAGAATATTGTTGGGATGAAAGAAACAAGGGAACAACTACCTATTTACAAAGAAAATTTACCTCGAAAGAGTTAACATTGATTATATTTGTTTTTCTTCAAGTAACTTTATAAAGCGAAGGCAGTGGATCGAACAGCCATAGTAAATCTAACAGAATTATAATTCTCATTACATAACTATCCCTTTCTTCAAGGAAGACATTCATAACAGAATTGAATAATGGAATGGGAATAGATTCCATCAAAAAGGTGAAAGAGTAACATTGAATAACATTTTCTTCTATAGAGGAACTTCGAGCGGTGGCAATATTTTGGACAACCTGCTGAATCGTATGGAACAGTACGCAACCAACCTTGAAGCCTTGGTAGAAGAAAGGACAGCGGCCTTCCTGGAAGAGAAGAAACGATCAGAGAGACTGCTCTATGAAGTACTTCCAAGGTGTGTTCATTTTTGTTATTAATATTAATAAGAAGTTATAATAATCATAAATGCAATTTATCTGGCGCCATATCCATCTCCTTAGAGGTGCTCAAGGCGCACAAGTGAAGGGAGCAGCAAACAAAACAACAAAGGATCCCAGAAATAATTGATAAAAGGAGTTATAGAGGTAAATTTTTTGCTTAGCTTTTATTTATCAGATTGGTATTTTGTTTATGGATACGGATAAGAAACAATACATTAAATGTCAAACCTCCATTTTGTTTTAATGCACTGGTTCTGCTAATCAATAATTGATTAATTGATTCATTAAATAACTTGCTAATGTATGGCTATAATACCCAAAAACATCAAAAGTATGCCAAATTGGTAAGACTAGTCGGTGTTGAAATACCGGCAATAAATTTGAAAATTGTTATAAGATGCTTGATGTTGTCTTTGAACACTGAAGGTGCAATCAACACCACGTTTCGTCAAAATGGGTAAGAATTTCTAATGGTCATGAATTTTCCGTGTTGTTGATGAAATGTTGTCGCCATGCTAATATATTCATTTACCTCTGGAAACAATTACTGCAATATCGACTTATATAGGTTCGTGTATTCGAATCCCACCGCGACCTATAGTTCTTTGGCAAGGCGCCAAATCTATACTTTGCCACTCTCCACCAAGGTGTAAATGGATACCAGGTAGGATGCGAAAAGCTTTGTAGATTGCCTAATGATTGAGTCTTGGAACTCTTGTTGAAATGCTTCCCAGGGAGTGGAGAAAGTGCATGCATTGTGTGAGGGCATGCCAGGATCCGGTGACTGGGATAATAATAATTACAATGTAAAGTGCTCAGAAGCATGAAGTATTAAGAATTATATAAATATAACTATAACTGTTATCAGTATAAATATTATTTGTCATTTTGAACCTTTTTATTGCAAAGAAATAAAAAATATATATATTATTGTATGTTTTTTGTTAAAAAAAATATATTCCCAACATTTTGGACGAAACTGTTTTCATATCTACCTTAGATCGGTAGCAGAACAGCTGAAGCAAGGAAAGTCCGTTGACCCCGAGTCTTATGAGAATGTTACCATTTTCTTCAGCGACATCGTAGGTTTTACTGCCTTGTCCTCCCAGAGTACACCTTTAGAGGTGAGTCCATTCTCTTTGTTGTCAGTCAGAGTCATTGGCGGCGGAAGCCAAAAAATTTAGGGGGGGGGGTCCACCTGAAATTTTGGGATGGACACAGGTAAAAAAAATTGACAACCAAAAAAACAACAAAAAAGTTTATCGACCAAAATTATAAAGGGGAACCACATAAATTTTTGACAAGCAAAAAAAGAGAAAAGGTAATCAACATAAATTTTAGGGGGACCGTCCCCCCCCCCTCACCCCAAATTTAGGGGGACAGGACTTCCCCGCCCCCCCCCCCCCCCCCCCCGCTTCCGCCGCCTATGGTCAGAGTAAGACAATATGATAGAATTTCTAGAATTTGAACTGGCTGGGTTGTAGACGAGCCGGGATTTCCGTGTCACATGGCTGTTGGAGAAAACTTTCCTGACTCGGTCTCGAGGCCAAGATCAGAATTTGTGGCCGGCTTCGACTGTATCCATGTTAACAGGGCCTCGTCTTACAAAGATTTGCGATTGATCCGATCAACCACAACTATGGAAAGCTATCTTTTCAGGTCGACTTTTAATGAATAATATAAGAAATGATAGGCCTATGATGTTGACATAACGAGATATGTAATGTATAACGATAACATAACTCGCCTTGAAGGCAGATTTTTATGAGTCGGGTGGAAAGATAATTATAATTATAACGCAACTCGCCTTGATAACTGTTGTAGGTCGACTTGGCAAGATAACATGTCGACATGCAACTTTTTATAAGTCAACTTATCAATAATAACGTGTCTCGCCTTGTCAGAATATTGAGATTAAGGTTATTTTACAGGAAAATATTTGTATCCACCTTTGCAGATATATTCAGATATTTATTCTAGCTTCACAATCATTTTTCTCTCTTAGGTTGTTGCTCTCTTAAACGACTTATACACGTGTTTCGACAGCATCATAGCTCATTTCGACGTATATAAGGTAATTATTTTATTAGATACTGTCACTGTAGTTCCGTGTATTGGTTGGAATGAATGTACTAACGTTTGTGTACAGATGTGGGGGGGGGGCTGGGAGAGGGGTATGGCACCCCGAACTTTCACTACAAAATTTCATTAATTTACGTGAAAAGGGCGTTTCTCTTTTTCTCTCAAGATACATCCAGAATATGATAACAGTGATTGGATCTGCCCTCATATAAACAAATGTTCTTTCTCCTCCAACAGAAGATAAATTTTTATCAGTATTTTTCCCCATTCACCATTGCCTTTTTCTTTATTGTTAGATGGATTATAGTACCATTTCTGTAAGAGCCAAATCTGTTTTAACGATCACCGGTAGTTCTAAATAATATCCTTATTCATTCCATAAAGACCTCACGTTTGGTTTCTCATAATAATTTCATCCATATGTCTAAGGAGGATCCATTACATTTGCTCCGGGGACAATTTTTCTGCTCTTTAACACGTCACTATACCCTACCCTAAACCTAACATAAAACTATATTGTAACCCTAACCCTAACACTACATCTTAGACGATATCAAGCCCGGGGCCCTTGTCGCAGGAGCAGTCGTGTCACCGAAGGGACACGAGTTCGAACGCCTTCGTCGTCTCCATGCGGTAGTACACAGGGGCCGCGGAACGGTTTTCCAAGTTGGGGGGGGGGGGCTGAGCCAAAATTGGGAGGGCTGACCATGCAAAAAATCACAATTATATGGTCATTTTTAGGTTTTTGTACACGGCTTCCGCGGCCTCTGGTACATAATACAGAAAACCCCCCAAACCGATCGATCGATTCCATTGGAAATAACACTGTAGTATTTGATCGGTCTTTGGGCGGTTTCGTGGGTCTGACTGTAGCATTTGATGTTACTGTATCATCCAATACAGGTTGAGACCATTGGTGATGCTTACATGGTTGTATCGGGACTACCGATAAGAAACGGTACTGCGCATGCTCGTGAGATCGCGCAGATGTCACTAGCTCTGCTCGGAGCAGTCAAATCGTTCAAGATCAGGCATCGTCCAGAGGAACAGCTAAAACTTCGTGCTGGTATACATTCAGGTAGGCAGTTGGGGGCGTGTCGTTAAATTACCTAAATATAAAAAAAATGTATAAAATTGTGATAAATTTGCGTAAAATGAGCACCATACGCCATGCTTGTCTTTGGATAACCTTATTCACTAAGCTCAGTAATATTTGAATTGTTTGAGTGTGCTTTTGAAACTATTATTTAGTACGATAATCACATGCCTAATAAAGGCAGCTATTGTAATTGTTGTGGTGGTTCTTATCCTCCTCCCCTATCAGCTTTTTTTCTTCTTCTTCTTTCACTTCCTCTCTTCTTTTTCTCTTCTGCGTCCTTCTATTTTTTCATTCTTTCTTTCTATTGTTTTTACTTCTTTTTTTTTCTTCTTCTTCTCTTCTTTTCCCCTTCTGCATCCTTCTATTTTTTCATTCTTTCTTTTTTTTGTTTTTATTTCTTCTTCTTCTTTTTTTTATATCAAAGCTATCATTTGGGCACATTGCCACTATTCATTCATCATTTTCATGATCATCACCATCACTACCTCCACCGTCATCGTTCTAATCTTAATTATGATTATTATTATTATCATTTTATCATCACAATCACCACACCCATCATTATTATTAGCTCAGTCGGTTGAGCGGCGTTTCGGATTCCGGTGCCCTGGGTTCGATTCCTACTTGGTGGACAAGTGCCCTTGGTAAGGCGTTAATCCTCATTTACCAGGTCCCTCGGATAGGACCTTAAGCCGTCAGTCATCTGGTTGCTTGCTTACAAGTATTAATCTTTTCTTAGCAATCAGGTAAAAAGTCACCACCATCATTATTATATTTTTATTATGATCACTATCAACATTAAGAAATGTATATCTTTTATATCTCAAATAAATCAATATCAGGTCCTTGCGTAGCCGGCGTGATAGGGGTTAAGATGCCAAGGTATTGTCTCTTTGGAGACACTGTAAACACCGCATCTCGAATGGAATCAACAGGTGAAGGTATGACATAATAATAATAATAATAATTAGACTTATATCGCGCCAAATCCACTATGTAGAGTGCTCAAGGCGCTTTTAAGGAAATTACTAAAGAAATTAAGAAGAATTGAAGAGAAATGTTTTAAGGTATTGTTTGAAAGTGTCAGAGGTCAAGCACTGTTTGATATTTTCAGGGAGGCTATTCCATAACTTGGAGGATGAGTGAACAAATGATCTTTCCCCCAGGTTTTGGAAACTTTGGGGGTAACGAGAGAGTGGAAAAGGAGGAACGTAAGGATCTTGAAGGGGTATAACTTTTGATCAGTGAAATGAGGTACTGGGGAGAAGAGCCATGGACACAGTGGAAAATTAACAACAAAATCTTGAACATAATACGTTGTTTTACAAGGAGCCAATGTAAGGATCTTAAAATAGGAGTAATGTGAGTGCGCCTGGTGGATAGAGAAACGATGCGAGCGGCAGCATTTTGAAGTTTCTGAACTTTGACTAACTGATTCTGGGGTAGATTGAACAAAAGGGAGTTTCCAAAATCGAGACCGCTAAAACATCACTTAGAAAGAAAGTGCAATACAGGGTTGAAATAAGAAGCAGACAAAGTGTACATTAAGACATGAGACGAAATGACAGTATACTCCCTAAACCAGGTATGGTTGGACCATGGACCTATTAGGTCCATGGTTGGACCAAAGGGTAATTAGACAAAATTGTAGACCGAGGAAGAGCCACAGTTCCTGAACTGTTCAAATTAACGATTCTCCAATCATAACACAAAATATAATCACATTTTCCTCTTCATTGGTTTATTCTGTTCCTGCCAGCACTAAAGATTCATACAAGTTTGACGAGCAAGACAATTCTAGAAAAGTTTCAGGTCTTCGTACTTGAGCTGCGGGGACTCGTCGAAATGAAGGTTTGTACATTCATCATCATCATAAATAGATAGTTTTCGCATCGCTACGCAGAACGCTTTCAAAAATTAGAAAATATATTGTCAAATGCTCTCCATTATAAGGAGCAACCAACAAGTCTTTGTCGAAATTGGTGATTCAAACTAGCAGTTTCCTCCTGGACTCTGCATGGACAAACGACAGCTCCGAAACTTATATGACGATCTACTGTTCGGGCACATCAATTTTCGACAAAGACCTCCCAGCTGTTCATTGCATCTTCAATACATTTATTGTGTGCTTGACTTCGTTCTACATTGCGGTGTGAAAGCTCGCCATTATACTCCTCAGATTTCATATTTTGAGAATAGAAAATGATTTTTTGTTCTTGAAATAATCACCGACTTCGTTTTTGGAAATAAAATCCATGTAAAATTGATTTATTTCCTCTACCCCCTCGTCCCATTATACAATCCTGGATCTACCCTTGTGTTCCTAATTAGTGTCATTTGCACTTTACACTTTACAATGTCCCCTTACCTGGAGGATTGTATTAACCGTATTGAAATTAAATATATATATATATATAATATATGTATTTATATATATATATATATATATGATTGTTTTTACAAATTTTATTTCCAAAGAGCGTTCTATATACCGAGAATTCAGATCATATTTCACAACACAAACAGTAAAAGCGGCAGAATTAGACATTAATTTAAATCCCTTTTATAAGCTGCAATTGACTCGTATTTTTTTACATGTATTCGATTGGACTGAAATTAAATGAGAGAGAGCAAAAAAAACTTTCAAATATTGAACACATTCATGTATTATATTCTCAAGTACTAGTTTTTCTTGATATACTTCTATATAATTCTAGTATTTTGAGATAGATTAATTTAACTTATCTTTCTTTTTTTTCAGGGAAAAGGGCAACAGACGACATATTGGTTGCTTTCACAGAAAGAGTGCGACAAAGGATAATTCCAGTAACTCTTGTAAAAGGGGAATTTCACCCTGACAAAAAGAATATTGTACAAATAGCAGAAAAAATAATAAATATTGCCGAAGGTTTGAGAAAAATCCATCAAAGAATAGAATAGCTATTAGAATTTCAATTATTTGATTTGTGACGTCATATGCGAGCAGCATTCCTACATATCAAATGGTAAAAAACTGAATGAAATTTAATTTTCTCAGAAAATTGAAAAATTGAAAATTGGTTTTTACTTAACCTTTTGTATATCAATAGACAAATCATTTTACACCCGATCATGAAAAGAGAATACAAATAAATAATCAGGAACCATTATAAAAATGTTATATTACATAACATAATTATGGGTCAGCTGCTCGTTTATGACGTTTATGACGTTATTAGAACTTAAAATTCGAATAACCTTCTTAATCTTTAATGGATTTTCTTCAAACCTTCAATATTTTTTTAATTATTTATCTGCTATTTTTACAACAAAATTTTCTTCAAGGTGAACTCCGCCTTTAAGGTCACCGTACGGATGGGCTGGTCTACGATTCCGTTTGGGAAGAAACCGCATTTAAAACATTTCCTTGTAATGTAAACATCTAAAATAATCGTACAAGAAGTTCAGGATAACTATCTAAATGCTTCTATCAAAGTTTTCAAAAGGCGGGGGGGGGACATATTCCCGAGCAAAATTTGACAAGCAAAAAAAAAGGTTTTCTCCAAAAAAAAAAATTCGTCGACGGAAAATTTGAAGAGAGAAAAAAGTTTCACCCAAAATTTTTAAAATACTCTCATACTGCATGGCCACACAGTTGATTTTACATTTTCAATCGCTAATGCTCAATTTAATAGATTGGTTATAACAACTTTCCTTTTATGCAGTTGTTTTTAAAATACATATGACCTCATTATAATTCCATATAGAAGTACCTTTCAACTTTCTCACTAAATTCTCAGTCTATTAAATCTAAGAGTAAGATACATCTTCTCATAATTTTTCAATCTTATCTCACATTTGCACAAATATCTTGATTATACCTTAATATTTTAAATTTGTATTGGGATTTTTTTGTAATTTCTTGATTTTTTGTAATGTTGCTTATTTGTTAATTCTGCTTTTTAGCTGCGATCATGTGTTTTGATAAATCTTAAATCTTGAATCTAAATTCGGGTTGTAAGTCAATCGTATAAGATGTGAATGCAGTGGCCTATAAACAGAGGACCAACGATTTCAGGATTATCTTCACTCTAAAAAAAAAGGTTTACCCAATATTGGGTAAAATGGGAACGTGCATGTTTGTTGGGTAAAAAGATACCAAATATTTTGAAAATATTACGCGGTGTTGTGTTGAAATTTACCTTCAAAACATGCATTTTGCCCATGCAATATCGGGGGAAAAATTACCCAGCAAACATGCATGTTCCCTTTTTACCCAATATTGGGTAAATTTTTACTCAGTGTTTTTAGAGTGTTGTATCAGATCTTACTCCCAGTCACACCAACAAACTAACCCCAAACCGATCGATGGTCTGACGTGGCTAATAACCAGTTCGTAGTTACTTCTGGGACAATTTTGGTCAAATGACCTTTCATTTCTTTCATTAAGATAGGTAGATTTTAAAGCAAGATATTACGTATGCATGCCTTACCTAGCGGGATGAAGAAATTGAATAGACCAGGGGAGCGTTTCATGAAAGGACTTGTCGGACGTTTTATCCGACAGTTACCATAGTAACAGTACCTCTCAGCCAATCAACATCAGAGAAAGATGTCAGATCTGACAACTTGTCGGATGAAAATGTTGATGAAACACTCCCCTGGTGACTAGAATAGCACATCAATGAACACTCTATGAAGTTATTTGTTGCATTTCTACTTTGAATGCATACTAGAGAATGTTGTACAATGTACTTGGCAAACTGTGAAATATACCAGTCATTCGTGGACGCATTTTTTTGTGGATGTGAATGAAAAACACAATTCAAAACAAAATATGAATAATCAAGACATCGAATTCGGTGCTTATCTCATTAAATTTTAAACCACCATGTCACTTTAGTACAAATGACCTTCCTCTGATCATGCGCAGAATCTTCTGATCATGCGCAGAGTGGAACTACGAACTGGCTTATAGTTTGGGTTGGTCTGGAGCGGTTTCACCGGTGCGATCCAGGGGGGTGAAACTCCGCTTCTGCATCCGGTCAGAATTGAAGACAATTTTGGAGGGTCAAAAGTGCACACTGCTCCCATTTTTCGTATACAAGCCTATGGACACCGCCACTGTTTTGGTACACCAGCGAAATGAAGGCGTGGTCATGGAACGTCCTTCGCGCATAGCGTAAAAATATGTAAATTGGTATTTGTCACTAATTAGCATAATGCGCGACCTGATTTAATATCGTTGGTGTCTGTGATTACATCATGTCAGATCATTCGTTTTTTTCCTCCTCAGTTTTATAATTCATCATTTTAATGATCTATTTGTTATTGCCTGTTACGATTATTACTGCATCTTTGCTTTGTTTTAGCTGCAAATGGCCAGGATCTTTGCTAAAAAATATTACAGAGGAGGTTCCAAAAGAAAACGTTGCCATGTACGATGACCTCTCTTTATGTTTCTGGAGCCCTTTTTTCTTTTTATTGCAGAAAACGAAATGTACCTTTTTCATAATATAAACAAAGATAATAACAAATCTAATTCTTTTCCATAATTATAGTCTCCAACATAAGTCCTATTATGAAGAGCAGTCCTCGGAGCACTTAATTTTAAATGGCGACTTCTATGTCAAACATCAATAATCATGACCTAGGTATATACCATATTTTAGGGGGGAGGGTTCTTAAAATTAAGTAGGCAGGAGAGCAAACCGATCGTAGGCTATAGGGTATTTCTTTTTTATTTTCAACTGAAAATGAATCTGTTGTAATTTTCATATGAAAAAAAAAATACATTTTATATGTAGGTTTCAAAAATTTGGAGAAATAATTAACCCCCTCCCGTCATGAACAGTAAGGTCTTATAATTGCTTCTTTCAAAACAAACTGATTTTCATCCCCCCCCCCCCCACCTCTCTCTCTCTTTCTGTCTGTCTCTCTCTCAGAAACTGATATAACTATATACATACAAGCAAATAATTCTCCTGTCATTTTACTCCTTTTCCCACTCTTATCCTTGTTCTCTTGAATAATATTTTAATTGACTGCTGTTTGATATCATGTAACAGTGGCATCATCACATTTCCGTACAGTGCAACATCTTGTGCCATTTGTGCATACCAGCTCAGAAGCAATATATCATCACACTTAATTGATAAATGAAAATTACCAAGATAAAAAATTCAATTCAAAATTAACATGTTTTATTAAGGAATCCATTTTCTAAAACATTGACATTAACATAAAAATAATAATTAGCGTCTACCAAGCATTAAATTGTATTTAAAAAAATGAAGGCAATGCATAGCTAAAAAGGGCTGTTACTGGGTAGGGGTAGTATGGGGTGGGTATATAAAGGTACAAAAATAGGATTAAGTACATTTTTCTACATTGTACAATGTTTGTTAAAATTTCATCCAAAGGATCTCGATGAGCCTATAGTTAATATTCTATAAAAAAGCACAAAAATCTTTGATATTCGTTTATTTTTTTCCACAAAAGTTTGTAACTCAAAAAAATTGGTAAATTCCTTTCAAATTTGCTGACAAGAAATAGTCTACTGATGTGAGAGCACTCCTCATAAGGGGGGGGGGGGGGACACAATGCCAGAATCTACCTAAAGAGTGCCTTCCCCAATCAATACATTAGCGAATCATTAACAACATTTGATTTGTCTATACTGTCACTGTGATTAGAATTCGATCTATTTTTTAAATATAGTCTATTTATATATTATTGCAGTGGTAACCCATTTCACATTTTTTTTTATATGAAGATAACAACAAATGCAACTTAATAACCCTACATATAATTTATGAAGACTTGCGGTGGCGTCCCGTGGGTCAGGGCATTGGGGGGCACCAACAAAAATTTTGAGTCACTTAGTGAGCGCGCGAAGCGCACTAAGTTGCCAGGTATATTGACCTAATAGAGACATTTTTAAGGACAGTGCCATTAAACTGATATGTATCTCACTGGTCAAATAATGCGAGCGCGAAGCGCGAGCTCAAAATTGTTGACATTCAGACCTAAAAAGGGACATTCTGATCAAATTTTTTATCATGATACGTACCTGTCTCGCTAAACAATGCGAGCGCGAAGCGCGAGCTGAAATTTTTGTATATATTGAGCCCAAACAGGGAGATTTTAAGGACTATATTTTAGGAATCCATTAAGAGTATACATATTTCACCATAGTCATCTAATGCGAGTGCCAAGCGCTTGCTGATTTTGTTAGAATTACATCCAAACACATGAAGCACTTGCAGTCATTTTAATCATGATTATTAACATACGCATCTCACTAATTAAATATTGCGAGCGCAAAGTGCGAGCTGAAAATTTAGGAAATTCAGACCTGAAGAGGGGCATTTTAAGGCTTGTTTGTAGGAATTCACAAAGATCATACGTATTTCACTAACCAAATGATGCGAGGGCGAAGCGCGAGCTGAAAATGTTTGATATTCAGATCAGAAAAGGGGACATTTTAACTGAAGCCAAGACATATCTCACCAATCCACTAATGCGAACGTAAGCACGGACAGGACATATTTTATATTAAGACCTTAAAATGGGGCAATCATGAAAAAGAAGCATACTATTTTACATAAAACAATAATAACTCGAAGTGCGACGAAATATATTTGGTATATATTGACTTGAAAACGGGAGGTTTTAGTACAACAGGATTATATATCTTGTTAAACAGACAGTGCGTGCACCAGGAACAATGAAGACATAGGCCATGAGCAAATTATGTTTCATAAAGTTATAAAAAAATGTTTCTTATGTAATATAATATAACATCATAATGAACAATAATTTCTTCTTTCCCACTACGTTTCTCTTCCTCTCTCCTTCTTCTCGTTTTTTTTTGTCAGCTGATTGGGGGGCACGTGCCCCCCCCCCCCCATAGTTACTCCACTGAAGACTTGTAATCATGGTAACTTTGCCCCCAGCCTGTTTTAGGTAACATAAAAACCTTAATTTCTTCCTCAGCCCTTTTACCATAATTGTCATGACAAGATTGCAATAGTAATAACTTGTTTATGAAATGAGGTCCAGGAGGTGATACTAACATTATTTCTTAATCTTCTGATCACCTTTATTATCATTTAGCTATGCATGATTGTTATTTAAAAATACAATATTTTTTGTCTTACAACCCTAAGTATGTCACTAAAAGAAGACCTATTCTAATATTGAATAGGCCTTTAAACTGGAAAATAATATTTATTTTCACGAAAACTACTAAGAACTAGTAGAAGTACAAAATATCAATAAAAGGTGATACATTTGCCCGTTGGAAAAATATTTCTTACATGTATTTTGTGTGAAATTTTGTACCAAAACTTGTATACTTCAATGTCATTGCCCGGTGAT